>NW_006408660.1:2171178-2245160 GCF_000296735.1 Chrysochloris asiatica
CTTCTATTTCATCTTCACTGGCTTTAGTGGTTGGTGCATAAATTTGAATAATAGTGGTATTAACTGGGCTTCCCTGTAGGCGCATGGATATTATCCTATCGCTTATAGCATTGTACCTCATGACTGATCTGGATATGTTCTTTTTGACGATGAATGCAACACCATTCCTTTTCAATTTATCATTTCCTGCATAATAAACCATGTGGTTATCAGATTAAGACTCCATTAAGACGACACAAATCAAAACCACAATGAGTTATCACGTTACCCTCTTTAGAACAGCAACAATTTTAAAAAAAAGAAAGAAAGAAAAGAAAAACAAATGGTAGCTATGATAAACTGGAGCCTCATCCAACACCAGTGAAACTCTGAAATGATACAGGCATTGAGTAAAACAGTTTAGCAATTTCTCAAAAAGTTAAACACAGAATGACCCTGTTGCTGTTGTTAAGTGTTGTCAAGTTGGGTCAGACTCATAGCGACCCTATATAGATAGGGTTTTTGAGAAGGGGCTGGTAAGTTTGAACAGTCAACCTTGTGGTTCAAATCGACCTTGCGGTCCAGTACTTTATCCCACAGTGCCACACCAGGCCTCCAGTAAATCCAAAAATGTGAAGGCAAACAGAAACCTTTACAACTATGTACACTGCACTACTTTTCATAAAAACAGAATGGTTAAGCAAAATGCACTGCATACATCAATAAAGACAAAGTCCTGACATAGGTCATAGAATGGTTGAACCTTGAAAATGACATGATGAGCAAAATGAATCAACTGTAAATAGACAAATGCTATTTGATCTTACTTATATGTGATTTACAGTTTCACATCTTTAGGCTTTTTGCTTGTGAACGGCTCCAGCCAGGCAGAAATTAATTCCATCTTGTGCCTAGGTTTAAGCATTCAGATGCCAACTGTTGAGTAGCTCATGCACCTCTGACTGGTGAACTACCAGTCAGCACAGAAAGAACAGAAATTCCCTCAGCAGGAGCTTTCCTGGGCACGCGATCAGTAATGGTTGGCTGGTTGTGATGTCATAGCCTGAGAGTCACAGAGACAGTCTACGTTTTCCTATTTTTAACAGTCCCCTCCCTGCTTTCCGTCAGTCCAGCATACATATATGTTGTGTGACACACTACTGCTGCCAGTCATGGTTATGGGAGGTGTTTTCCTATTTTTAACAGTCCCCTCGCTGCTTTCCGTCAGTCCAGCATACATATATGTTGTGTGACACACTACTGCTGCCAGTCATGGTTATGTAGGTTATGAAGGATTCCTTCATTCTGGGCCCAATATAAAGTCATTATCACGGCATCATCAGATCCATGATTTTACTCACATGCGTGGATCTGTTTGCTTTGTCTTATTTTTTCTCTTGTTTAAAACTTATTAGTCTCTATAACATTTATATACTTGAATGTGGGGGTCTCTTCTTCCCTGTTGTTCATTAAGTAACACAGAGGTGTTTCCAACTCAGCAACCCTGTATAGTATTTTCCGGAAGTGGCTGGTGGGTTTAAACCACTGACCTTGAGTTTAGTATTCCAATGTTTATCCTACAACATCACACCATGACCCCTGTTATCCCCTTATTGTTGCTAAGTGCCACTGAGTCAGTTCTGACTCAGAGACTCTGTATAGGGTTTCCAAGGAGCAGCTGGTGAGTCTGAACCATTGAGGTTCAAACCAATCTTATGGTCCAGTGCTTATCCTACAGCACCACACCAGGGTTCTCCCCTAGAATATATGAAATAAGCAAATTTATATACAAACCAAAGAAGCCGTGGTGGCACAATGGCTAAGCACCTGGCTGCTAATTAAAACTTTAGTGGTTTGAGCCCACACAGCAACTCTGAAGGAAAAGACCTGGCAAAACACTTCCTTTATGGGTCAATTCTACCCTGTCATTTGTGTCTGTCTGCGAGTCGAAATCAACTCCATAGCAAGGGGTTTGGTTTGAGGGGTTTTAGAAAGTCTGAAATCAACTCAACAACACAATATTTTGTATATATAGAGATGAGTTGTTGTTAAGTGACATCGTGTGGGTTCAGATTCATATTGACCCTACCTAGGGTTTCTGAGAAGCAGCTGGTGGGTTGAAGCTGCTGATCTTGTGGTTCCAAGTTCTGATGTTTAGATGTACCACAATTAGAAAAAAAAAAAAAAAAAAACTGAATAAACAATGTTCAAAACACGGAGCTCTGGTAGCGTAGTGGTGACGAATCGGGCTGCGGACCTTAAGGTCAGCGGTTCAAAACTACCAGCCGCTCCGCGGGAGAAAGATGAGGCTTTCTACTCCCGTAAAGATTTACACCCTCGGAAACCCTGTACAGGGTCGCTATGGGTCGGAACCGACTCGACGGCACCAAACAACAACAACAATGATCTCTCCCCATCTGGAGATAAGAAGAGTGAAGAAAAATCAAAGAAATGTGGAAACAATTAGTGAATGGACTAATGGGCCATGTAAACATCAGACTCCACAACCCTGACACCTGAAATTGATGGTGCCTGGCTACCACTACCAATCACTCTGAAAGGGATCACAATAGGTTCTGGATAGAGAGGGAGAGAAAAATGTGGAATAAATCATAAAAATGCCAACGGTTACAGTTAGGACAGACTGGTAAAACCCAGAGGACTACTGCTCTTAGCCATCCTTCCAGTCTGAACTGTGGCTTGATTTTCAGCCAAACAACAGGCAGGTCTACAAGGGGAACAATAACATTAGGGACGTAAGCACTCACTAGGATAATCAACTATGTGAGATCAAAAGGGCAGCATTTACCCAAGGACAAAGCAAGGAAGGGTTAGGAAAGGCAGAGGAATGGAAACAAGTGTGAAAGGGAGGAAATGGGATTAAGAAAATTAAAAGAAACAGATCCAGCTTCTTCAAAGGAAAACATAAAGAGGTACATTTTCAAAAGTTCAGGCTTAACCTACCTGGGGCCTCTGTTGCCTGCTGTCAAACAGAAAAGAAAAGAAGCAAAGAGGAAGTGGTCACCTCGCCCTTCTAGCTTTCCTTTGAAATCTACACTAACAATTCTTAGCAACAATTTTCCCCAGAAAAAATCTTTCTCTATGGAGATAAAAGGAGCCCTGATGGGTTACACACTGGGCTGCTACTAACTGTGTGGCCAGCTGTTTCAATCCAGCTACTCTGAGGGAGAAAGATGAGGTTTTCCATTCCCCTAAGATTTATAGCCTCGGAAACCCTATACAGGGTGACTATGAGTCAAAACTGACTATGAGTCAAAACCACCAGCGCCACCACCATGGGAATAGTTTCCAAAAACTTGAAAACTAAAGGTCTGTAAGGAAAAAAGAGACTTTCAGTTGTGTTTGTAGGGTGTGTTTTTTTGTTATGGGGGGGGAGGATTTTTTGCAGGGGAGGTAGTTAAGGAAATTTGCTCCTTAAAATGAAAACAACTTCCAGATCTACATTTACACAGAAATAAACATGTTTATGGAGTCCTGGTGTGGTGCTATGGGTTAATGCATCAGACTGCAAAGCCATTTGAGCTGCAAGGTCGCAGTTCAAGCTCACTAGTTGCTCCTTGAAAGCCCTATGCAGGGTCGCTATGGGTTGGAATTGACTCGACAGCACTTTACAACAACAAATATGTTTATGAAAAATGGTCTAGCATTTTGTAAGGCAACTACTGTGAAAACAGGCCAAAGTCACAAAAGAATACCACCTTATATACATTTTTGGGTTTCCTGATACCTTTTTAAAGATGTTAACTTCCCATATATTACAACACACAAATTTTAGGTAAATGATTTTGGTCAATGTATTCATCGGAGTAGCCCTTATTCCAATCACACAATCAAGACTGAGCTTCAGAAAGTCCGTCCATGCCCTTTTCCTGTCAATCCCTCCCAGCCCCAACCCCACCCGCGTTTTCATTTCTAACACACACGTCTTTTTTAATCCCAACAATGCTGTAAGACAGCTACTAGCAGTCTCATTTCATGGATCAAAATACCACAACCCACAGAGGGTCAGTCACTAGCTCAAAGTCGAAGAAAAGCAGTGACGAAACAACTAAAGGAAGTGGGCAAGTACTGGCTGGTCTGGAGCCCAAGATTGTATCAACACTCACGCTTGGAATATTTCAAATTATGACACATTAACTCAGAGAAATTGAGCTTGTCTTCTTTGGAGACAGCTTCCAGCTCGAGTGACATCAGATTGAATCACTAAGAGATAAAGGCAGCAACCATCCACATCTAGCTTGAGACTCGGAAATAGTCAAAGCTGCTCTGAGCCTTCTACTACTACTGGTAGAGTCCTTAGGGAAAAATTTCTAGTTGTGCTCATGTGAGGCCAAGTTTTAGAGAACAAAGGACACAAAACAGTAGACAAACCTGTTACAACAAACTTCTCTACAGAGCACTGCCCAGTCATTCTTGCTGGGATCTGGCTTGTTATTAAAAAGAGGTTTAACCTCTTTACCAATGAATATGGGGGTGGGTGGACAGGACAGGGATCTGGTTACAAGAAAGAGGTCACTGATATGTAAGGTATCAGTTACCAAT
This sequence comes from Chrysochloris asiatica, assembly GCF_000296735.1. Classification (NCBI taxonomy): domain Eukaryota; kingdom Metazoa; phylum Chordata; class Mammalia; order Afrosoricida; family Chrysochloridae; genus Chrysochloris; species Chrysochloris asiatica. Next base: position 2,175,721 of record NW_006408660.1, read on the forward strand.
TCTATTCAAGCAGAGACTTTTTTTTTCCAGTTAGATGGATATTCCCATTTCTCCTGAATATACTGTTGCTGATTCTACACAAAACAATCACATGTGGAGCTTAAATACTGATGCTGAAGGACCAATGTGGAAATTCTGAGGTAATTGATCTAGGGGTGTGGCCTGGACAACAGAATTTTGCATTATACTTGCCATGTAATTTTAATGTGTACCCAAATTTCAATCCACTCCTTTTAGAATTGTTGTTGTTGTTGTTAAGTGCCGTCGAGTCGGATCCGACCCATAGCAACCCTGTACAGGGTCTCCGAGGCTATAAATCTTTATGTGAGCAGAAAGCCTTATCCTTCTCCCGCAGAGCGGCTGTTAGTTTCGAACTGCTGACTTTAAGGTTTGCAGCCCGATTCGTAACCACTACGCTATCAGAGCTCCTTCCTTTTAGAATTGTAACCCCTTAATTAGGTTACAATTAATTTCATGCTCTTGGAAAAGCTCTCCTGCCTCTTGCTCTCTCAGTCTAGTGAATTCTTGATCCACACATAAAAAGAAACCAAAACACTAAAACTGAAGTAAGCCCCTACTTCAGTTTTAGAGCCAACTGTATGCCCGCTTCAAAAATAAACAGCAGCTGAAGGGGGAAATGGACTTTAAAGGAAACCATCCCAACTACGATGGGGAGAAGGTACAAAGAATTCAAGTTTCTATACAACTCCCTGTATAACTGCAAGGAGGGGGGGTTGTGTGTAGAAGGAAAAGGAGAACCCCAGTTTGAAAAACTAGACTGCCACCACCACTCCCTGTGTGCTGTAAGAAAAGTGATTTGACCTAAGTCTCAGTTTGCTTACCTTGTAAAATGGGAGTCTTAGGGCCACAATCTTCCTAACCATCTTTAGATAATGAATGTCAAGAGTACTTGGCACACAGCCCTTCTGAGCAGTTTCATTTCTGTTCAAACTTTCCTTAAAACTAATGGTTCTCCTTGAGGGAATGAGTTGCTGGGCCTAGGGGCTCAGGACTAGAGTCTCAGGGGACACAATGGTCAATTAGCATAGCACAGTCCACGAACACAATGTTCTACATCTTACTTTGGAGCAACTTAAAAGCTCATGAGCTGCCATCTAAAGTCATAAAAATTAAAGATATTTGGAAACAATGAGTCCAGTGGACTAACAGACCATGTGAGTATCAGTCTCCAAGACCCTGAAACCTGAAGAACTAGATGGTGCCCAACTACTACTACCAACTCTTCTGAAAGAGATCACATTAGGAAGTCAAGAACAGAGTGCAGTAAAATGTGGAACAAAATTCAAAATCTTAAAAAAAAAAAAAAAAAAAAAAAGACCAGGCTTACTGGTCAGAGAACAATGGAAGCCCAAGACTGTATCCTTGGCCACCCTTCAGATCTGGAACTGGACTCACCCCCATGGCATGATTTCCAGCCAAGCAAGAGACAGGTATATAGGGGGAGCAACAAAACTGAAGAGATACGCACACCACAGAATGGTCAACCATTTCATGTCAAAATGGCAGCATTTACCTAAGGACAAACTGCAGAAGAGTTAGGGAAAAAGGAGGAATGGAAACAAGAATCACAAGGAGGAAAGATAAGTGATGTTACACTGAGGGGATTACAACCACTGAGATGAAAATTAATTTGTGGAATGATTTGACATCAAATTGATGATCTACTTTGTATAACTTAATTCAATTCACAAGTTAAAAAAAGAAAAGAAAAAAAAATCAGTGGTTCTCAATGCTGGCTGGACAATTAGAATCACCTGAGTACTTTACAAATCTTGAGGTCAGTGTTTCACTCCAAGGAGTCCTGATGGCGCAGTAAGTTAAGTATTCGGCTGCTAATTGCAAGGTCACAGTTCAAACTCATCAGCCATTCTGCGGGAGAAACCCTATGCAGCAGTTTTACTATAGCCTATAGGGTCGCTTGAGTCCTGGTGTGGCGCTGTAGGTTAATGCGCCAGACTGCAAAGCCATTTGAACTACAAGGTTAGTGGTTCAAGTTCACCAGTCACTCCTTGGAAACCCAATACATGGGTAGCTACAGGTCGGAACCGACTCGGCACTTAACAACAACACAGGGTCGCTAGGAGCTCTGGTAGCATAGTTGTTACGAGTTGGGTTGCTAACCTCAAGGTCCAGCAATTCGAAATACCAGTCATTCCTTGGGACAAGGATGAGGGTTTCTGCTCCTGTAAAGATTTATAGCCTCGGAAACCCTACACAGGGTCACTAGGAGTCGAAACGGACTCCACAGCACACCACCATAGGGTCACTATGAGTTGGGATTAATTCGATTGCAGTGGGTTCAGGGGAGCTTCACTCCAGACCTATCGAAACAAAAGGAATCCAGTAACTAGTGCTTACAAAGCGATTCAGGCCATTCTAATGTGCTGCCAGCGCTGAATTCCAGAGCTGAAATGGTATCTCTTTAACTAGCTTGATTAAAAATCACTAAAACACTCAGAGTCCTAGAGTAGCACTGTAGGCTAAGCACTGAACTACCCACCAGCTGCTCCTTGGAAACCCTATACAGGGTAACTAAGACTCATAACTGACTCAAAGGAACTTAAGGACAACAACAAAAGCATCCACTTAGCTAATTCTTTTTAATCAGCAAAGTTTAAGAAACACTGCCTGGAGGTCATTTTAAAATGTCCCAAACTGAGGGTAATTGAACAAATTTAAAAAATCTGGTGTTCCACTTCTACTAACCCAAACTAATAATCAAATCAGCTGTATCACTGCAACATTACTTTGCATCCAAATTTTGCTTTTAAGACAGCTATTGCTTTTTCCAAGCATTCTGCCCAATAACATGCTCTTCTAGTGTGTAACACACAAACTGTGAGCAAGAGTCTGGGGAGGAAGTCATTATCAATCCCACTTTTCAGGAAAGGAGCCAAGTATGAGAAGCTTAAGGGCTCATGAACTCTGTTTATTACATGATCCAAATCAAAAAATCGTGACTCTGATACAGCTGTCTGGGATGAGGCCTGAAAACGTGTATTTCTAAACTTTCCTAGAGGATGTTTGATGCTGCTAGTCTGGAGACCACACTTAGAGAACCACTAGTTTGGGCCACCTCCTTCCTCTTAAAGAACCATTTATTTAAACAAAAATTCTTGTTGCCACCAAATCCACTCGAACTCATGGCATTCCCGTTTGTGAAAAGCAGAACTGCACTTCATAGGGTTTGCAGGAGCTCTGGTGGTGCTGCAGGATAAGCACTGGACTGCTAACCACTAAGTCATCAGTTCAAATCAACCAACTAGCTCTTGGGGAAACAGAGGAGGCTTTCACTCTTGTAAATATGGTTGTTAGGTGCCGCTGAGTTGGTTTCAAACCACAGCGAACCTATGTATAACAGAATGACGCACTGCCTAGTCCTGCACCATTCTCATAACCATGACACGTGAGCCCACTGTTGCTGCTACTATGTGAATTCATCTCATGGGTGGTGGTGGTGGTGGTGGGGTCTTCCTCTTTTTTGCTGACCCTCCATTTTACCTAGCATTTACCAAGTACTGGTCCCTCTTGATAATATGCCCAAAGTATGGAAGACGAAGTCTCGTCATCCTAGTTTCTAAGGAGCATTCAGACGGTACTTCTTCCCACACAGATCTGTTTGTTCTTCTGGCAGTTCATGGAATTTCAATATTCTTCTCCAACACCATAACTCAAATGCTATAGTAAAGATACAGCCTCAGAAACCTTACACAACACAGCCTCGGAAAACCCTATACAAGGTTACTTTGAGTCAGAATCAACTTGATGGCAGTGGATTTGGGTTTGGGGGTGTTTCTTTTAAGGTACCTAAAAGGAGCTCTGGTAGCATAGTGGTTACGAATCGGGCTGCGAACCTCAGGGTCAGCAGTTCGAAACTACCAGCTGTTCCGCGGCAGAAAGATGAGGCTTTCTGCTCCCATAAAGATTTACAGCCTCGGAAACCCTGTACAGGGTCGTTATGAGTCGGAACCGACTCCACAGCACAAAACAACAACAACAAAGGGCTAGAGGGTGGGCTCAAACAGCTAACTTTAAAGGGGAGGAAGTGGGGTGTGGTTGGTGTGTGTGAATATCCCCCTTCCTCTCAGGTGCATGTGAGTGTGTGTGTGACTGTGTGTGTTTGTGAGTGTGTGAATATCCCCTCCCTCTCAGGTGGTCCTTATTTTGCACAAACTTAAAAGACCAAAGTCATATACAGATTGACTTTTTTTTTTTTTTTCAGTCATGCTCTTGGGGCTGATTTTCCCCTAAAACTGCCCTTTCCCAGGTAGACAGGTGGGGCAAAGAGGAGGAGACTCTGAGCATGATCATCTTTGGCCATTCTCACCCAGGAACAAAGAGTCATTCAAGCAAGGAACAGACCCTCGATGAGTCCCAAACGAACGGAAGAACATCCACAGCTGAGAGAGGCAGCCCAAGAGCCCTGACCCGACTCCTTAGGTGTGGCCAGTTGGGGCCCCAACGGAAGTGACTGAGACACTGAAATCGTGGTGAACCCTGACCTCAGGCCCCTGGCATTCCTCCCTGGGATTCCAAGTCCTGCACCAACACCCTCTAGTTCTTCCCTCTTCTCCACTCGCCAACATTTCCTGGGATCCCCGTTCCCACTGCTCGACACCCGGCGACCCCAGCCACAACATCCCCAAGCCCCATACTCTGCTCCACGGAAGTCCACTTCACCCTTTCATAATCTGACCATACTCCTCCACAAACACCAAATTCTCACTGGCCACCCCCAGGTGTCTCTCCTCAATGACATCTGTTTTCCTCACAACCGCCAATTCTCACCTCGAACGAGTACTAAGACTCAAGACACACATCTACTCCCAAATCCAAAAGTCCATTCCTGAACCACCCCCCAAACCGGCGACAATCCTCCCCCAATTTTCCATCCAAAGCCCCTCCCCCACCCCCAGCGTCGCCCCCCTTTCAATCCCCTAAGAACCTCTCCCCGACCGCGACCGTCCCTCATAGCGTGCCTCCCTCCCGGTCCCCTTTCTCTCTTGTCGCCCAGCCTGACTCCCTTGTCCGCCCTGAGTTCCCCTTGGGGGGTGCACCGCCCTCCTCACCATGAAAAGTCGAAGGACGCCGGAGTCTCCAAACCCGGACTGAGGGAGGTAGAAAACACCCAGCTTACGTGAGGCGGGGCGGGGGCGGGCCCTTCCGCTGAATAAAGCCACTTCCGCCACTGAGTGCACCCTTCTAAAGCATCCGCTGTACCTCTAGACAGCTGCCACTGCCCTTCCCACTAATGAGTCCCACCTCTCAGCTTGATCAGGCATTTATCCAGCTCCTGAGTGCTTCACTTTTTCAGCTGCCCAAGACGAGGATGAATGAGGTGCGTGGCGGTTTTCCTTCCCAGGTGTGGAGGCTATGCGGAACGCTGATTTCCAAGAACTGGATACTTGCTTCCACACGGAGCGCTGAGGGCCTCACCCCGGGGCAAGATGGCGGCTGAGTTTCGGCCGCTGCCCCGGGCCTGGCAGAGCTCCGGGGTATCGGGCTGAGGCGGCTGCATCTGCGGTCCTGATCCGCGTCGCGGGGCCCGAGTGGGTAGAGTCTGCGGCCGGCCTGTACCAAGTGGGATCAGGGTCGCAATTCTATAGGAGGTGAGGCCGGGGTGATGATGGGGTGGCCCCCGGTCCGGGTCCTCGCCTCTCCAGGTTGGAGGGGCAGAGGTTAGGGGGTAAGCTTTCGCGCACCAAGGTGGTTCTCTCTGCCACTCTTTTCACCTCTTGTCATCTCCCTTGCGATCATTCTTTACAAAAGTACTAATGTTCAGCGAGAAGGATTTGTTACTGTGTTTGTTGGTGCCCAGGAAAGACTTCGGGCCTCAGAAGTCACCCGAACAAGAATTTCAATTCTAGTCACTTGAGATGTCTCTGAACCTCAGTTCCCGACTCTGTAAAATGGGATAGAAGCCCATTTCACCGAGGGATGTTGTCTAATAGGCTTTAGTGTCATAACTAGTACACAACGCTTTATTAAAACAGCTGCTGCTAATGTCACCAGTAAAGAAAATTCTCGACTTGATTGTAATTTGACTGGGTTGATCCCACAGGCAGCCTTACATTCTCAACTTCTCTGCTGTACCGATTTCAGTCAGGGTTTTTTTATCTGTTTCTCACAAATAAATAAATGCTTTTCAGCTTCTTTGCTGTACCTATCGCAGTCAAGGTTTTGTTTGTTTCTCACGGATAAATGCTTTTGGTCAGAAGGGGGTTCAAAGTCAAGAACTTAGCGACAAGTCATATGATGCGCTCACCTCGATAAACTATTAAGTGCCATCAAGTTGTTTCAACTCTTAGCGAACCTCTGTAGAGCTTCTGAAGCTGTAAATCTTTGTAGGAGCAGAAAGCCTCATCTTTCTCCCACTGGTGGGTTTAAGCTGTCAACCTTGTGGTTCATTTATTGTTAAGTGCTGTCGAGTCAATTCCAACTCATAGAGACTCTAGGGTTTCTGAGGAGCAGCTGGTGGGTTTGAACCGTCAACTTTGAGGTTCAAACCAACCTTGCAATCCAGTGCATTATCCTTCAGCGCCACACCAGGACTCCAAGACCTGATTGTTGTTAGGTGCCATCAAGGCGGTACCAACTCAGGGACCCTATGCAAAACAGAAGTAAACCGTCACGCACCAATCTCATAATCATTGCTACATCTGAGCCCATTGCTGCCGCAACCATGCCAGTCCATCTTGTTAGAGGTCTACACTTCTTCTCCGACCCTCCACTTTATCAAACTTGATATTCTTCTTCAGGGACTGATCCCTCCCGATAGTATGTCTGAAGTATGAGAGACAAAGTCTGGCCATTCTGGTTTCCAAAGAGCATTCTGGCTGTAATTCTTCCAACACAGATCTCTTTGTTCTTTTGGCAGTCCATGAAAATTTTAATAATCTACTCCAACACCATAACTCAAATGTATCAATTCTACGATCTTTTTTATTCACTATCCAACTTTCACAAGCTTTTGAGGTTATTGAAAATACCAGGCTTGGATCAGGTACACGTTGGTCCTCAAATTGACATCTTTGCTCATCAACACCTTAAAGAGATCTTGTGTAGCATATTTGCCTAATGCAATACATCCTTTGATTTCTTGACTGCTGCTTCCATGAGTGTTGATGGTTGATCCGAGCAAAATGAAGTCTTTGACAACTTTAAGCTTTATTTATATGGATGCTGTTTTTTGATCCAGTGGTGAAGACTTTTGTTTCTTATATTGAGGTGTAGCCCTTACCAAAAGCTGTGGTCTTTGATCTTCATCAGTAAGTATTTTAAGTCCTCTTATACTTTCAGCAAGCAAGGTTGTATCATCTGCATATCGCAGGTTGTTAATAAGTCTTCCTCCAATCCTGATGCCACGTTTTTCTTCAGATAATCCAGCTTTTCGGATTATGTGTTCAGCATACAGATTGAATAAGTATGGTGAAAGAATACAACCCTGGCGCTCACCTTTCCTAATTTTAACCATTCAGTGTTTCCTTATTCTGTTTGGACAACTGCCTCTTTTTCTATGTACAGGTTCCTCAGGAGCACAATTAAGTGTCCCGGAATACTCATTCTCCACAATATTGCCCATAGCTTGTTATGATCCACACAATTGAAAGCCTTTGTGTAGTCAGTCAAGCACAGGTAAACATCTTTCTGGTATTCTCTGCTATCAGCCGAGATCCTTCTGACAATAGCAATGATATCCCTCGTTCCACGTCCTCTTCTGAATCCACCTTCAACCGCTGGAAATTTTCTGTCAATGTATGCTTGCAGCCATTTTTGTATTAGCTTTAGATCATCAGTTTTATATCTTAAAACTGATTACCTGACAGACCTTGTGAAAAGATTGTTGTTGTTTGGTACCATCAAGATGGCTCCCTATGCACAACAGAACAAAATACTGGCTGGTCCCACACATCCTCACCATCACTGTAGTATTTGAGCCCATTACTTCTGCAACTGTGTCCATCCATTTAGCTGAGTGTCTTCCTCTTTTTCACTGACCTGCTACCTGGTATGATGTCTTCCGGGGACTGGTCCCACCTGATAACTTTTCCAAAGTATGAGAGACAAAGTCTTGCCATCCTAAGGAGCATTCTGGCTATTTCTCCCAAGACAGATTTGTTTGTTCTTCTGGAAGTCCATGGTATGTTTAACATTTTCACCACACCATAATTTAAATGCATTAATACTTTGGTCTTCCTTATTTGTTGTCTGACTTTCACATGCATTTGAGGCAATTAAAAGTACCATGGCTTAGAGGGATTGCAATCATTGTAATGAAATGAAGTAGGGTTTGCTGAATATAAACTGATGATCTATTCTAAAAACCATCACTCAATTCACAATAAAAAATAACAAAAAACAAAACAAAAACATGGCTTGGGGGGTCAGGCTTACCTTTAATCCTTAAAGAAATACTTTAAAAAGAGTTCTTTTGCAGCAGAGTTGGCCAATGAAATGTCATTTGATTCCTTGACTACTGCTTCTATGAATGTTGATTGTGGACCCAAGTAAAATGAATTCCTGGACAGTTCAATCTTTGCTCCTTTTATCATGATGATCCAGTTGTGAGGATTTTTGTTTTCTTTACATTGAAGTTTAATCCATACTGAAAAGGCTTTGTTCTTCATCAGTAAGTGCTTCAAGTCCTCTTCACTTCCAGCAAGCAAGGCTGTGTTATCTATATATCATAGGCTGTTAATGAGTTTTTCTCCAATCCTGATGCCACGTTCTTCATATAGTCCAGCTTCTCAGATTACTTACTCAATATGTAAATTGAATAAGTGTGGTGAAAGGCTACAACCCTGACACACAACCTGATTTTATACCCTTGTCCTATTTGAATGACTGCGTCTTGGTACAGATTCTGTGTGAGCACAATTAAGTGCTCTGGAATTCCCATTCTTCTACCCAGTGTTCCATTGTTTGCTCTGATTCACACAGTCAAATGCCTTTGCATAGTCAAGAAAACACAGGTAGATATCTTTCTGGTATTCTCATTGAAAAGATAGGATTGGCTCAATATCTGTTGTTGTTGTTGTTGTCAAGTGCCGTGGAGCCTGTTCCAACTCATAGTGACCCTGCACATGGTGTCCGAGGCTTTAAATCTTTATGGGAGCAGAAAGCTTCATCTTTCTCCCGCAGAACAGCTGGTAGTTTCGAACTGCCAACCTTGAGGTTAACAGCCCTATTTGTAACCACTATGCTAGTGCTTGATAAAAGGTTGGCCCTTAATAAATACTAGTGGTCTTTAAACCTGACTGCTGAGCTGTTCCCAGTATGTTGTTTTTTAGTGCTATCGAGTTGGTTCCGGCTCATAGCGACCCTTCATAGGGTTTCTGAGGAACGGCTGGTGAGTGTGAACCACTGACCTTGCAGTTCAAACTGACCTTGCAGTCCAGTGCTTATCCTACAGTGTCACACCAGGACAGAGAGGCTATTCTTGGACCCAGTTTATGATACTTTGTCTTTGGACAGTATTCTCTGGTCTATCCTGTTCCTTCATAGTTGGCTTTATTTCTGTGTATCCACAATGATTCATACCCAGAAAAGACTAATTTGGGATAAGTCTCCTGGGTATATAGAGGCCCTGTCCTAGAAGAAAGATATTAAAATGTGTGACTCTGTCACTTATTATGGTCTAACCTGGACTATGGAAGATAATAAGTGATCTTCTCAGAGGGTTACTGTATTTAGATGAGATCTCTTAGAAAGGGTATGACACATAATGGGCACTCAGTCAACCTAGTTCCCGTGTACTTTCCAAATGATCTTGGCTGTTGCTAACCTCTTATTTTCTAACCATTCCACTTCTTATATAATTCTTGTTTCCTCAACTGATTGTAAACTTTAACTTAAGGACAGTACAGTAAAGGTCACTTGTATGTTATATGCTTTCATATTTTCCTAGTAAATGTTTTAATTATATATAGTTCATTTTTAATTATAATCACAGTGTTGTGATGACTAAATTCAGGTATGATGTTTTGTTGTTGAGCGCCTTCAAGTTGGCTCTGACTCATAGCAACCCTGTATGAAGTTCCAAGGCTGTAAATCTTTGCAGGAGCAAGAAAGCAGTATCTTTCTCCCTCGGAGAGTTCACAGTCCAGTGCTTATCCTACAGAGCCACCGTGCTCCCCAAGTTCAGGTGTGAGGGTGTATTCCCACCATATCCTTTTAACAAGAATGTTGTATGTCATCGAGTTGATGCCGATTCATAGAGACCCCCTAAGACAGAGCCATAGGGCTTTCTTGACACTGTTGTCTTTACAGAAGCATGTTCCCAGGTCTTCTCCTGTGGAGCCACTGGGTGGACTTGAACCAACAGTCTTTTGGTTAACACCCAGCCATTTAACCACTTGTGTCACCAGGGCTCCTTTAGCCACTCTAGGAAATAGGTGTCAGCCCTGGTAGTGAGTGGATTGCAAGCTGGGCTGCTACCACAAGGTTAGCCGTTCAAATCTACCTGCCACTCCATGGGAAAAAGATGAGCATTTCCGCTCCCTTCAAGATTTATTGTTGTTCTTGTTGTAAAGTGCCATTGAGTCGGTTCTGACCCATAGCGACCCTGAACAGGGTTTCCGAGGCTGTAAATCTTTATGGGAGCAGAAAGCCTCATCTTTCTCCCGCAGAGCAGCTGGTAATTTCGAACTGTTGACCCTGTGGGTTCGCAGCCCTATTCGTAACCACTACGCTACCATAGTTTAAAGCCTCAAAAACCCTATAGAAGGTCACTCTGACTTGAAACTGACTGCCCAGCACACAACCATCACCACCATCTGCCCCCACCATCCTGAGATTAATCCTAAGGAAACTGAAACCTACAGAGGATAAATAACTTGCCAAAATAAGAGGTAGAATCAGAACTAAGAAAAATCCATATGATTCTTTTTCTTCCACTTGAAGAGGCTCCTCCTTCCCCTTTTACTCATTCCCCCTCTTGCCCTCTACGAGGGACTGTCTGTGTGGTAAGGAAAGAACACATAATGGTGCTCATGGCTTGGAGGATTTGTCCAGTCCAAACATCAGGGCCAAGAAACAGAACTGATGAGCCTAATGTACCCAGAGGTATGAAGAAATGTAATGGATGAAGAACGATAAATAATCCAGCATTATTTCCTCCCAAAAGAACCTTAGAATCTGTGTAGATGGATGGGAGCCTTTGCTAAAGAGGTAAAGAAAGAAAGAGAAATGTGTGTCTGTAAAAATAACATATCTATGAGATTCATTGACTGTTCTGTCTTGACAGCCGCCTGGACTTGGTGAATATCATCTCATTTAGTCCTTGTCATTGGCTGAGTATTGGCATCTGTGGTTAGCAGTGAAGGCAGGGAAGGCTCTGAGAAATCTCCTTAAAGGACTTAGCCAGATCGTCCATCAACCATCGTAGTTTTTATTGCCTGTTAAAGTTTTCAGAAGCTAGGCAAATCATTGCGGTGCCTGGCCCTTAAATGTGCCATATGTGTTTGCTCTCATGTCAAGAATCACTGCACTAATAGGAATTGTTGCCTTTTTTTGCCCTGCCCACCATGTAAATCAACTGTCTAGGGATATTAGTCTCGCTCATACGATCCAAGAGTAAATAGATAAAGGTTTACAAAACAGACTAAATGCTTTAGAGAAAGGAAGATCGCTTAAGGGAAATAAGACCCAATATATCCATATTACACTCCCAGCTAAGGTTATTCATGGTATAAATAGATTTGTGTTATCTTTCAGTAATCCAGACCTTGATTGGAACTTAATCCAACAGCATTTTAGGAGGTTGTGGAATAATATCCACTTGTCTGTGGATATTCATCAGCTACATGCTCAAATTTATGATATAAGTAATTCTCAAAGTGAGCACTGAGTGGCTACTAATTTGCTACCCCTGCTAGAGAGTAAGATCCCCTAAGAACTTGATTGAACCTCAGCATAGTGATCCTGCTTGGTCACCTTAGAGCAGGTGGTGGGCTGGCAACGTCTTGCGTATGGGGTCCCCAGCCGATCTCCTCCCTCCCTGCCTTCCTCGGATGGCGGCTGTTTATGCTGGACGTGTGGCCAGAGACGGGTAAGGATGACGTGGAACCTCGGCAACCTAAGACAGAGCCATTGCCATGCTGCAATGAGTTTCGATGAGGGGTAAGACTGAGAAATTCGCACTGACCGCCTAAGACAGGCAGCGTCCCTTAAACAAACAATAAATAAGGGGGAATCTGATGCAGACCGTGTAGACCGGGTCAGGAGGTCAAGACCCTGTGGGCCCAAGCGTTGTTGACCGTCCAAACCATAGGCTCTGAGGATCAGACTTTAGCCACCTAGTAGACATAGCAAACTGTCCCTCATCTGATTATTCAGTAATGCTTGTTAGTAATCTCATACATGAGCCCTGGATATCCACAGACAAATGTAAAAACCTTCCCTAAAAGCCGAGACTGTAAATTCCAAAAAGGCAAGTTCCTCCCCACCCAAAAAAAAAAGCTAAAGAGGATAGAGAGAAACACTGTTAACTGATGATATATGGAGGGGATAATAATCAGTGTAATGAAACAAGCTATATGAATGGTTGAATGTGAAGCTGATGATGTGCCCTGTAAACTTTCACTCAATCCAAAATAAAAACATTTAATAAAAAAAAAAAAAAAAAAGGACTTAGCCAGAGCTGTGTGCCTTTCACACTGTGCCTTGCAGCCTAACCATGAGTTTTCCTTTTTTTTTTTCCTGATGATGTTTTCCTTTGGGTGCTGCTTTGTAGGGAAAATTTGGAGAAGAGAGGCCATTTACAGAAGCAGATCATCCCGCAATTCTATTACTCCAAAATGATCTCTCTGAACGTGTTGATGGCTTTCGTCCCAGCCTTATAGCTCTGGATGCACGCACATTTTTCTTTTTACTGTATGGAATTAGCATCATTGACTCCTTTTTTTTTTTTAAAGGTATCCCATGTTGTTAAACTTGTTGATCATAATTTTTGTGTTTGACATACAGAGCTTGGTGGTGCAATGGTTAAAGTGCTGGGCTGTTAACCACAAGGTCAGCTCTTTGAACCTACTAGCCACTCCTTAGAAAGATGGATCAGTCTACTTCCATAAGGATATCCAGCCTTAGCAACCCTATGGAGTAGTTCTCCCTGTCCAAAAGACTTGCTGTGAGCTCGAATCCACTTGAGAGCAGTGGGTTTGGGTATGTATATGCGTTGGTGTGTGTATAATATTTTAACAGTCTTTGGTCTCTAAATATTGTTGTTCTGCTTATCATCACAAAGCCTGTAACCACAAGGTCAGTGGTTCCAGCTCACCAGCTGCTCCTTGGAAACCCTATATAGGGTTGCTATGGCTCCAAACTGACTCTATGGCACTTAACAACAACAGCAATATTCCCATTAATCTGTGAGGTCTGTAGCGATGCAATCTGAAAAAAGCAGAGGAGACATTCATTAAAAAGGACAGAAGGGTTGGTTTTAAGCCAGAGACACCATGTTTGTTACTTAGTGAGAACAACCTATGATGCCCCGCTTACACAACTGAGCCCTAACTCTGAACTTTTACTTACGTTGTTCTGCCAGAGACGAGAAGCCACTGGGGCGTGCCACCTGCCTTCAGCTGAGTCCTGTGTGAGATCACGAATGATTACCTGACATTTTGCATCACAGGTAAATCCTTAGGTGAGCTCCCTGGCTTCCCATTGCCAGGTGGAAAGAGGAGTGATTCTGAAGACTGCCATCATTTCTTCTCCTGCCTTCTCACCCTCCCTCCTGTGGTCAGGTATGCTCTGTTCATTTGCTTTGAGAATGACTGACATGAGACCCACATCTGGGGAAAAGCCCTGTTAGTGTTTGACAGCCAATGTCGAAAATGCCCATCAAGTTTCCCGATAGGTTCTAACTTTCTTCTTTAAAAAAAAAAAAAAAAAAAGATTGTGTTATTGTTGAAAGTTTACATTACAGTTTAGGTTCCCATTCAACAATTTCTACAGAAGTTGGTCAGTGACATTCTCAATATTTCCACTTCCACTTTCTCAGATTTCCCTGTCTCCTCTCCCCGCCTACATGCTTATCTTGGTTTTAAAGTGATTGTGGACAGATACTTCAGTGTACTCACACTACGTTCTGACTGAACCGACTGATGTGGCTGAGCAGTTAGTTCATGTAGGAACACTGGTGGCATAGTGGCTAAGCACTCATCTACTCACCAGGAGAACAGCAGTTCCAACTCATCAGCCACTTCACAGGAGAAAGCTGTGATAGTCAGCTTTCGTCAGGATTACAGCCTTGAAAACTCTACGGGACAGTTCTGCTCTGCCCTCCAAGGGTGTGATGAGTTAGAATCAACTCATATTCAAGCAATCTGGAATGTTTCAAGGCAATGGGAAAAGACAGGTGTGGTTCTAAAGAGATGGCATCAAAAGAACAGAGTGTGGCTCCCTAGCCCTAGCCCACTGCAGGTCCAGTTCCACTCCCTGGGCTCGGGGTCTGCCTGGACCAGGCTCCTCAGCCTCTTCATAAGTGGCATTACAAACACCAAGGCCTAGAACACATCTTGAAATTATTCACTAACAGCTGATTTCTCTAACTGAAAATCTTAACCATTTTTCTTAAAAAAAATAGAACAGAAAAAAAATCAACTTCCTTCCCCCTGTTATTGATTGAATTTTGTCCCCTCAAAATATGTGTCAATTTGCACTGTAGCATAAGCACTGGACTGCTAACTGCAAGGTCCATGGTTCAAACCCACCAACTGCTCCTTGGAAGGCCTGTAGAGGGTCTCTGCCCAATCCCCGCCCACCCTGTGTTCTTGAGCCCCTTTCTGAAAGTACTTTTCTCATAATGTTTTCCTTACAGGATTCGCACAAGGTTTGCAAATATGTTTACCGTGTCTCAGACCTCCAGAGCATGGTTCATCGATAGAGCCCGCCAGGCCCGAGAAGAAAGGCTCGGGCAAAAGGAGCGGGAGAAGGCAGCTGTGGAGATTCAGGCCCACGTCCGGAGTTTTCTTTGCCGTAGTCAACTACAGCGGGAAATCAGGTGCGTGTCAACAACTCCTGTGCGCGATTTTCTCCCGCTCCCAGTCAATAGAAAACTTACGGTTCTCTCATTCACAGCGCTGGAAAAGCTTTCCAGGTGTTGTGAGCTCTTCATTAAAACACCTTTCCCCCCCACTTTTGTTCCCTCCCCAGGAAAGAGATTGATGAGTTTTTTAAAAGCAGTGAGTCTGGGTCCAGTAAAAGAAGCGCACTTTGTATTTTTAAGATTGCCCGGAAGCTGCTATTCTTATTCAAAATTAAAGAGGATAATGAGGTAAGATACTGACAGCAACCATAGTGCTTACTGTGTGCCAGCTCTTTTCATAAGCATTTCATAAATACTGACTCACTTAGTCCTTGGATGAACTCCTTGAAATAGGTTTATGCTCGGGTCTCCTGGGACTTGTTGAGGTTCTTTTCGCATTGACTATTTTGAGGCATCGGAAGCTCAAATGCTTACCAGAGCCAGGCAAATTATGTAAATGAGTCAACAAAGCCATTTATGAGAAAAAAACAACATGATGAGTCCCTGTAGTCCTTGATAAGTAACGAACCTCAGAGTTAGGGACCTCCAAGTGGATGCTGGTTCTGTTACATGCCACTAAGAGGCAGCTGAGCCCAGCCCGCCGTGGACAGACACTCTGGTGTTTTAGAGAGAAATCCAGATCTGGATGCTCAGTGCCATAATTTGTAGGCATTGCAGCTAATTAGAAATTTCATTTCCATCTTGCACACCAAACAAAATGAGCCACTTTATACCTCTGAAGTTTGAAATCAGCAACTTGGAAAATGTGGTTCCAAGAAAACATTTAGGTCCCTGTAATAGGAATATGAAGCTGCTCCATCCAGATTGTTTGTGGACAAATGCCATTGTCTTGGAATTCCATTTTTTCATGAACTTTCTGAAGCCTCTTCATAAATGATGGTAATAAAGCTAGGTACCACCTGAAGATTGCCTGTTATGTGTCACAGTTTGCCAGATGTTCAAACAAACAAACAAAAAGCAACCCAAACCTGCTGCCATCCAGTTGAATTCAACTCATTGTTAGGTGCCACTGAGTTGGTAACGGCCCTGTGTTGTTAGGTGCCATCGAGTCATGATGACCCTATGCACAGCTGGACAAAACATTGCCCAGTCCTGTGCCAGCCTCTCGATCGTTGCTGCGCTTGAGCCCATTGCTGCTGCCACTGCCAGTCCATCTTGTTGGGGGTCTTCCTCTTTTTCTCCGACCGTCCTCTTCACAAAGTACAGTGTCCTTCTCCAGAGACTCATAGTGACTCTATAAGACAGTGTATAACTGAGGCTGGAGTCTTGAAGGAAGTAGACTGTGACATCTTTCTCCCTCCGAGTGGCTGGTATGTTTGAACTGCAGAGTGCTTAACCTCTGCATCACCAGGACTCCATGACCAGGTGTTAGACACTCATGGTTGTTAAGCCTCACATTTATTTGCTCAGTGACTGTTTACCAGGTTCCTTCCATGTGTGCCAGACCCTCAGGGCCCTAGGGAAAGAAGCATGCTGAGGGCTTGTCCCTGTGAAGCTTGTAGCTCTGGAGGAGAGGGACAGGGCGTAGGCAGTGATCAGTGTCCCAGGCAGACTCAGCTGAGTGACCTCCCTTTACAGAGGAGGAGACTGGAGCTCACAGTGGGAAGGCGGCCGGCTGGGATTGATTCAACCAAAGGGAACCCCTTGTCTGGTTTCCACTCTCGTTCCTTTTGCTTTTCAGGATGAAAGTGACGATATAACAGCCTTAGGCTGGGGTCTCTCTGTGCTTACTGTTGCGGTTGTTTTCACTACTAACTGTCATAAAATCAATTCTGACTCAATAGTGACCCTGTGTGTTACAGAGGAGAGCTGCTTCATCCACTCTTCTGGTGTATACTTCTAACAGAAGCATATAAGTAGGCCTTACTTTAACAGTGCTACTGGATGGATTCGAACTGCCGTCATTTAGGTTAGCAGTCTTGCACAAACCATTTCAGACCTCCATGATGCTTGGAGGTGGTGGTTATGTACCGTGGAGTTGGTTCTGACTCATAGCGACCCTGTACAGACAGGGTTTCCAAGGCTGTAAATCTTTACGGGAGGAGAAAGCCTCATCTTTCTCCCGTGGAGCAGCTAGTAGTTTCGAACTGCTGACCTTGAGGTTCGCAGCCCAGTTCGTAACCACTACGCTTCCAGAGCTCCTTATGATGCTTGGTGGTAGTGGTTATGTGCAGTGGAGTTGGTTCCGACTCATAGCGACCCTGCATAGGGTGTCTGACGTTGTAAATCTTTATGGGAGCAGAAAGTGTCATTTTACTCCCGCAGAACTGCTGGTAGTGAGGTTAGCAGCCCGATTCATAACCACTACGCTACCAGATGCTTACAAAATGATAAACCGGGGAGCATGGACCCATTTAAGAGAGAGCTAGAATACACGTCCAGGTTGATTTTGTTTCTCAAAAAAAAGTCCCAGTCTGGAGTTGTATGTGAAATACACAGTGCTGGTCAGGTCAAGCCTATCTGTAGGGCTCTTCCATCCTGTGGGCCGCCAGATGCAAAACTACTTTAGCTCTTCTGATGCTCAGTTTCCACATCTGTCAGAAGGACTCAGCTAAAACCATGTGTATGAATCACTGGACATAATGCCTGGTGCAGGCCAGAGACCCAGCAAGCATCTACACCCTGCCCTTTCCCATGATTGCCATGATTCTCTGCAGGACTTTCTAACCTCCCTCCCCATCCTGCCTCTTTGCAGAGATTTGAGAAGTTGTGTCGCTCCATCCTGAGCAGCATGGATGCTGAGAATGAACCCAAGGTAAGCGGGCTTAGAACTGGAGTTGTGTCCACAAGTGTTCCAGATTCAGAGGAAACGCTTGTTGAATGTTATGTCATTGTTTGTTTATGTATGTTGTTGTTGTTAAGTGCCTTTGAGTCAGTTCCAACCCATAGCGATCCTGTATAGGGTTTCTGAGGAGCAGCTGGTGAGCTTGAACTGCCGACCTTGCAGTTCAAAGTGACTTTGCAGTCCAACACATTAACCCACAACCAGGACTCATTTATGTATATATATATTGTATTGGTTCCAACTCATAGCTACCCTGTAGAAGGTTTCCAAGGAAGGTTGGTGGATTTGAACTGCCTTTTGGGTTAGCAGTCCAGTGCTTATCTTACAGCTCCACACCAGGACTCCCATGATCACAGCCCACCAGCCACTCCTTGAAAACTCTATACAGGGTCACTGTGAGTCAAAACCAACTCAACAGCACTTAACAACAGAATGTATATGTATGTGTAAATCAGTAATGGATCAGAAACATGAACACAAAGCGCACCTTTGTCTCTTTACTATCCAAGTAATTCTGTTCTGCTTCTACCACTTACTCACATGGCAACTTCCCTGACTGGACTGTTTTATTTTGGGGTTAGTGTTAAGATAAGTCCTATTGCCTGACCTGACACTGGACCAAACTTAAAAAAAAATATTTTCCAAACTCAACCAGCCACTCTTCAGAAACCCTATTCAGGATCACTGTGAGTGGGAACCAGCTCTGCAGCACTGAAACAACAAAGTGCTCACTACATTGCTTTCTCTTGCATTTGTAGGTGTGGTATGTGTCGCTGGCTCTTTCCAAGGATCTCACCCTCCTGTGGATTAAACAAATCAAGGCTATTTTGTGGTACTGCTGTGAATTTCTTCAGCAGCTCAAGGTAAAGATGTGATTACATCTATGCCATTTGGGAGGTTCGTGCTGCTTTTCAGGATTCTCAGGATTTTCTCATAGGTTAGAGCTTCAGAGATTAATTGTTCAGAGTCTAGTAAGAATGATTCATTGAGTCCTTATTCTGCGATAGAGGGAGTTTCATAGGTTTCTCACTGTGAGTCCTTCTTTGGTACACAATACATATTGAACATTAACTGGTATCTAATGAGCCCTGGTGGGGCAACAGTTAAGTGTCCGGCTGACCAAAAAGTGGGCAGCTCCATGGGTGAAGGACCTGACAATCTGCTCCTGTGAAGATTACAGCCTAGAAAACCTTATAGGGGATCAGGCTGAATCAAAAGAGCTCAGTTCAATTCTGCCGCCACTCCAAGTTCATCAACTCAAGGGCCCTTATCACTGTCTTCTCGGACTAATTTGTTCTCTTTTCATTTGGCAAAAGAATCCAAAGATGTATGCTTATGTTGACAGAGTAAGCCCCAAGTCAGCAGGGAGTTCTTTGCTATTTCTTCTCTTTAAAAGAGAACAAACTTCTCCTTGTAATAGAAGCAGATCTCTGCATGCTGACAAGCAGAGCTGTCTGATGTACTATTGAGGGAGAAGGGCTGAATGCAGACTTATAGAATATTATTCTTGTAAAAGAGTACTGGTGAGGCGCTGTAGGGATAAGCACAAAACTGGTAACTGTAGGATCAGCAGTTCAAACTCATCAGCCATTCCTTGGGAACCCTATACAGGGTCATTATGAGTTGAAACTGACTCAATAGCAGTTAATAACAAGTGTTTACATATGCACACTGTATATACTGAGAAAGGACTGGAAACATGTATATATATATATATATGTGTGTGTATGGTTGTGGTTATGTGCCATGGAGTTGATTACGACTCATAGCAACTCTGTACGGGATTTCCAAGGCTGTAAATCTTTACGGGAGCAGAAAATCTCATCTTTCTCCCACGGAACAGCTGGTAGTTTCAAACTGCTGACCTTGTGGTTCGCAGCCTGATTCGTAACCACTATGCTACCAGAGCTCCTTGTATATATGTATAGATATATAGATAAAGACAGACATAGATATGTGATAATGTAGGATAAGCACTAGACTGCAAACTGAACTGCAAGGTCAGTGATTCAAACCCACCAGCCACTCCTTGGAAACCCTATACAGTGTCGCTGTGGGTCAGAACCAACTCAACAGCACTTAACAACAACAAAAGAATTAAATTTTTTTCATTATGTAAACTTAATAATTCTACTTTTCTTTTTTCTTCTGACTTGTTTTCCACGCCTATTGTTTTAAGAAAAGATGCATAATATTGTAAAAATCATACCGCATATGTAACTCATTTAGAAAATCACTTTTACACTAAGTGGTAAAAATATAAAGCCATGTGAGAACTCCCAGATTTGCAGAGAGTACTCATGTAACCTAGCTTGGATGGTTTGCTAACTAGAACTCGATCAGATGAAGATAAAGAAGTTTGATGCCAGGAGCAATCATTAAAAAAAAAAAAAAAATCCATCTCTGCCTCTTATCTCCCACAGCCAAAAACAAAAAAAGAACAGCTATGGAGGCACTTTTTCTCTGTCTCATAGGGTCACTGTGACTCAGAATCAACTCAGTGGCAACAAATAAGCTGTGTTTGTGTTGTCTGTCCTTTTGTTACTTTCATGTAGCACATGTTTGCATCTTTCATGGTGTGTATTATACTACTCAGATCTCTTGTTACAAGTACAGAAACCCACGTGAACACAGTAATATGTTCATGCTAAGTGAGAAAATGAATACTCTGGGTCTGTAACGGTAGCTGGGGCTGCCTGAGTCAGGGGCTGCCAGGATTCTCCCTCTTTTCTCCCATCTCTGTTCTCTTTTGGGGTCCCCTTCACCCTCTCCTGCCAGCACCATAGCATGTCTGGCTTCACAGCCTTCCACTGCCTCCACCAGAGCCAGATGGAAATCTAGGGGACTCTTAATGTCCCAGCTGGCTTCTGGGCTTAACGCTGAACTGGACTAGTTCTGGTCCAGCCTGGTCCCTTGCCTGCCCTCGTGTTATATATAGGAGGTGAGCAGGGGAGTGAGCAGACATGGGGGCAGAGGCATGGCCAGGACCCAGGGAACAGCTGAAGGGAAGAGCAGATAGATGCCTGTTCCCAACTATCTCTGTCAACTGCTCAGGAAGAGTTATCTTGGCAATGACCCAGCAAAATAGTAAGCCAGCAGGCAGCCAAGTCCAACTTGTCAAGTGAGGCCTTCTGGCACCGAACAGTGGCCTTCCCAGCCTGTTCTGGGAGTACTGGAGTTCCACCAAAACACCTCAGTGCCAAGCTAGTGGGTTCTTCTCCTTTCACTTCAGCTGGGCCACTCCTCTTTTGTCTGCTTTGTGTATCTGCATTCCATAACAAATTTTTCTTCAATAAGAGGCACTCCTCTGAGGTGGGGAAAGGTTGAGGTGAAGACACACACATAGGAGGAAAGAACACTGGCTCTGGGGCCAGGGAGATCAGGTGTTTAGTCCCGATTATTCTGCTCTGTGGCCTTGAGAAAGTCAATTTCCTGCCAACTAGATGGCCTCCAGGGTCCTTCCAGGTGCACATGCTCCACGTTCTCTTAGCCTGGAAAGGCCTGTTGTCCAGCCTGCTCTAAGGATAGGCAGTGGTCATGCTGATGATACTGATAGCCAACGTGTGCAGTTTGTGTGCCAGTGACACTGCTTGATGCTTTATGTACACAAATCTATGAACTCTCCTACAGCCCTAAAAGGAAAGCCCTTAGTGTCCTTAGTTTACAGATGAGGAAACGGAGGCACAGAGAGATTCAGAAACTTGGCTAAAATCACACAGCTGTTGTAAAGTGCCATCGAGTTGGTTCTAACTTATAGCAACCCCGTATAGCAAAGGGTGGGAAAAGTCCAGCCCCAAAGTCATATAAGGCATACAAAATCATTTGACTGGCCCTGCCAAGGCAACCACAGTTCCAGCCATCATATTGGTGGTAGTGGTGGTGGTGTGCCATGGAGTTGGTTTCAACTCATAGCAACCCTACATAGGGTTTCTGAGGCTATAAATCTTTACAGAAGCAGAAAACCTCATCTTTCTCCCATGGAACTGCTGGTAGGTTTGAACTGCTGACCCTGAGGTTAGCAGCCCGACTCGTAACTACTACACTACCAGAGCCCCTCAACCATCATATTGTTGTTGTTAGGTGCCACCGAGTCGGTACCGACCCATAGCGACGTTATGCACAACAGAAGGAAACACTGCCCGATCCTGGGCCAACCTTAGTACTGTTGTCACTCATGAGTCCATTGATGCTGCCACTTGGCCAGTCCATCTCGTTGGGGGTCTTCCTCTTTTTTTCTGACCCTCTACCTTGCCAAACATCATAACCATCTCCAGTGACTGGTCCCTCAAAATATGTCCGAAGTATGAGAGATGAAGTTTGGCCATCTTGGAGCACTCTGGCTGCACTTCTGCCAAAACGGATCTATTGGTTCTTTTGGTAGCCCATGGCACTTTCACTATTCTCCTCCAACACCATAACTCAAAAGCATCAGTTCTTCTATGGTCTACCTTATCCACTGTCCAGCTTTCGCATGCATATGAGGTTATTGAAAATACCATGGCTTGGATCAGGTGCACCTTAGTCCTCAAGCTGACATCTTTGCTCTTCAACACTTAAAAAGGTCTTGTGCAGCAGATTTGCCTAATGCAATATGTCATTTGATTTCTTGACTGCTGCTTCCATGAGTGTTGATAGTTGATCCAAGAAGAATGAAGTCATGACAACTTCATTCTTTTCTCCATTGATAAGAATGTTGCTTATTGATCCAGTGGTGAGGATTTTTGTTATCTTTACATTGAGATGTAATCTACACCGAAGTCTGTGTTCTTTGATTTCATCAGTAAATATTTTAAGTCCTCTTCACTTTCAGCAAGCAAGGTTGTATCATCTGCATATTGCAGGTTGTTAATGAGTATTCCTCCAATCCTGATGCCACATTTTTCTTCATATAACCCAGCTTCTCTGATAATTTGCTCAGCATACAGGTTGAATAAGTATGGTGAAAGAATACAACCTTGTCGCACACCTGTTTTTAATTTGAAACCATTCAGTGTTCCCATGTTCTGTTTGAACAACTGCTTCTTGGTCCAGGTACAGATTCCTCATGAGCGCAATTAAGTGTTCTGGAATACTCATACTTCTCAGTGTTGTCCATAGCTTGTCATGATCCACACAATCGAAAGCCTTTGTGTAGTCAATAAAGTCCAGGTAAACATTTTTCTGATATTCTCTGCTTTCAGCCAAGATCCATCAGTCATCAGCAGTGATATCCCTCATTCCATGCCATCTTCTGAATCTAGCTTGAACGGAAGTTTTCTGTCAATGTATGATCGTAGCTGCTTGTGTATTACCTTTAGCAAAACTTTACTCTCATGGGATATCAAAGAGATTGTCCGATGATTTCCACATTCCGTTGGATCACCTCTCTTTGGAATGGGCACAAATATGGATCTCTTCCAATTAGTCAGCCAGTATTATTGGCTGTTGATCAATGATACTACCTGTTGAAAAGTTTGAACATTAACCATTTCCTTTGGGTACAGTGACTTTGTGGATTCCTTCCATCTTTTGATGCTTTCTGCGTCATTCAGTAGTTTGCCTAGAGTATCTTTCAGTAATGAAAGTCGAGGCTTGAATTTTTTTCTTCAGTTCCCCCAGCTTGAGAAATGCTGAGCATGTTCTTCCTTTTTGGTTTTCTGACTCCAGATCTTTGCACATTCTATTGTAATATTTGTAATATTTGGCTTTATCTTCTCAAGCTGATCTTTAAAATTTTCTGTTTAGCTCTTGGACCTCCTCATTTCTTCCATGTGCTTTAGCTCTCTATGCTGCAGAGCAAGTTTCAATGTCTCTTCTGACATCCATTTTGACCTTTTTCTTCTTTCTTGTCTTCTCAATGACTTTTTGCTTTCTTCATGTATGATGTTCTTAATGTCATCCCACAACTCTTCTGGTTTTCTGTCTTTAGTGTTTAATGTATCAAATCTGTTTTTCAGATGATCTCTAAATTCAGGTGGGATATATTCAAGGCCATATTTTGACTCTCGTGGACTTGTTTTAATTTTCTTCAGCTTCATTTTCAATTTGCATATGAGTAATTAATGGTCTGTTCCACATCTGCCCCTGGCCTTGTTTTGACTGATGATATGGAGCTTTTCCATAGTCTCTTTCAGTAGATGTAGTCAATTTGATTTCTATGTATTCCATCTGGTAAGGTCCATGTGTATAGTCGTCTCTTATGCTGTCTAAAGAAGGTATTTGAAATGAACAAATCATTGGTTTTGCAGAATTCTATCATGCATTCTCCAGCATTATTTGTATCACCAAGACCATATTTTACAACTACTGATCCTTCCTCTTTTCTCCCAACCTTTGTATTCCAATCACCAGTAATGATCAATACATCTTGATTGCCACCACTTATCTGTCAGTTCGTTGTATTGTGGTGTCTTGTGAGTTGCTGTGATTCTGAAAGCTGTGCCACTGGTATTTTAAATACCAGCAGGGTCACCCATGGTGGATAGATTTCAGATGAGCTTCCAGATCAAGACAGACCAGGAAGAAAGAGTAACGAACTACTTCCGAATATTTAGTCACTGAAAACTTTATTAATAGCAGAGAAACACTGTGTCAGCCATCATATTAGGGGTGAGTTAATTAACTCTTTTTCCAAATATAGCAGGCTAAGTTTTTTGTTTTGTTTTTTTAAGTTTTTATTGTGAATTGAGTGATAGTTTACATGGGAGAATATCAGTTTTACACTCATCCTATTATATTTCATTTCATTGCAATGATTACAATCCCTTACATGCATCATCATTCAACAGTATTTGCTTCTATTCCCTGTTTTGTTGTGGGTTTTTTTGGATGTACACCAAAACACTCAGGAATATGGAATCATTTAAATAATCAAAGGGCACACGCTAGCAGATTTAGTTTTAAGTTGATAATTTTGTGTAGAATTTCCAAGCTGGTGAGTTTGAACTACTGACCTTGTAGTTAGCAGTCTAGTGCTGATCCTACAGTGCCACCCCAGGATTCCCAAGATCACACAGCTCGTATGTGGTAAAGCCAGAAGTCTGAGCCCAGACCCTTTCTTGTGCTAGTGCTTATACATAAATAAATACAGCACCCTATGTTATACTAGAACTATTCACTGAATCCTTGGATGGCTCAGTCTTTAGGCGGTCAACTGCTAACTGAAGGTTGGCGGTTTGAATCCCTCAATGGCTCCACAGGAGAAACAACTTGGAGATCTGCTCCAGTAACAATGAGAGCTTAGGAAACACTCTGGGGCAGTTCTATTCCGTCGTTCTCAGTTACAGTCGGCTCACCGGCCATGTGGTTCATTTTAATGTTGCACTAGTGCTTATATGTAAGTAATGAGTAATTAAAGCAAACTAGCCCTAGTCATATTGTTCAAAGAATTCTCAGTGCTCCATTCCCAAGGCTACTTCAGATTCCACAGGCAAGCGCTAGTGTGCTGAAATCCTGTCACTTAGCTTCCTAAAGTGATTGTCTCCAAGAGAAAAAGAATCAAGATTGACTTGCAACCCTGCATGCGTGTGGAAATGGTGGGTGGCTCCATTGACTGGATTGCAGGCTGTGATAAGTGTTGGAATTTGACTTTGTTTTTCCTTTCCAGCCTGAAATCCTCCAGGACTCCAAACTCATCACACTGTACCTTACCATGCTCGTCACCTTCACAGACACTTCCACGTGGAAAATTCTTCGGGGAAAAGGTCTGTGGAATTACTTCAAAATCTTTCCTGCTTGGCATTGCCATAGAGAATCTGGGAGACCTTTCTAAGGCACTCTAGTGGCACTGTAGAGTAAGCGATGGCTGCTAACCACAAGGTCGGCAGTTCAAACCCATCAGCCACTCCACGGAAGAAAGATGTATGTAGCTGTCTGCCCGCATAAAGTTTCACCGTCATAGAAACCCTGGATTGGGACACTATGAATCAGGATTGAGTTGATGCCAGTGGATTTGAGTTTTGAGTTTCTCTCCTTTCTACAAAGCACTTTCATTGCCACAGCCCCATTAGGAGGCCCCATAGACCATACACCTGAAGGAGCCCCCAACAAGATCCATCCAGTTGCATTGTAGCGGCCAGAATGTGTTCAGAATATGTTGTGGTCTCACCTTGGTTTGATTTATGCTTAAAGGTGTGGCTCCTCTGGTCTCATTTTTTATGCTCCTCAGGCACTAAGTGACAATATTCATTTAGGTCTTGTCATTGCATTTGAAAAATCATTGGGCAGCTATTTTGCCCATAAAATTTGCACTGTGAAGCTGCCTCCTCCCCTGAAAGTTGTCCTTAGCCTTCCATGTTTCCTGTCTTTGTTTCATGCTCCATTCAACCACAGCTATGTACCAGATGCTGTGTGTGCACTGGGGACACAGTGCTGAGCAATAGAGAAAAGGCCACTGTCCTCTTACCTGACTACTGCTGTGTACCCTGTCCTCTCGCCCAGAACTTAGTCTGGTGAATGACAGACATTCAATAGAAGTCACTCTCATAGCTTTAGAACGAGAGCACTGGGATTCGCTGAGTGGCAGAATGGGACAGGACTTTGAAAATAATGGGACCTGTCTGTGTGAAGACCCCAAGCCAGGAGGAACATTCATTTTAGATAGTATCCTGGTCAGAGATGGAGGGTTCAAACTTGGAGCATTTATGACTGGCTTGAGTTTATATCCCATTGTGTAAAGGAGACAGCCACAGAAAGTAGGAAGTGTCAGGCCCCAAGAGGGAAACAGAAGGAGGCCTGGAGGAGCTTCTGGCTGGGAGAGGAGAGAACGTGCCGCTTAAAAGGTGGCAGCGGACCCAGACCTTCCAGTAGAGAAGGCATTCTAGACATGCAGGAGCTCCAGAATTCTGGAACCAGACCTAACGAGTGTAGGGAGACAAGCCAGAGACTAGCTCATTTCCTTACGGCCTTGAGCCCAGGACATAATTTTCTGTCCCCAAAACAGTTCACATTATGGCCAAAGAGTTTTTTCTGACTCTTATCTTTGTTTAGGTGAGAGTCTACGACCAGCCTTGAACCACATTTGTGCAAATATAATGGGACATCTGAACCAGCACGGGTTTTATGCAGTGCTACAGGTCTGTGGCCCCGCCCCCAATACGTCTCCTCCACACCTTCCGCACCTTACATTCTTAGATTTGATCTCAGGATTTCTGGTACCTTTCATAGAAAACCTTTTTACAGGAAGAGTTTAAAACTCAGCCTCTCCTCCGTCCCCTTGTGTGGGGTCACTCACAGCTTCCGTAAGGGCAGGACAGTGGGCCTGAGACCCGTTTAATGCTGCACATTTTTGGTTACTGAGAGGAATCTAGTCACTTGAACCTTAAAATTGGGAGGGAGGCTCCAGGGCTTTTTCCCTCAGGTTCTTTCTTGATTGGCTAGAGTCCGAAATTATATTTCTATGGCCATGTGCTTCAACAGCCTTTTCCTACTCTACCTCATTGTGCCAAGGAGCTCTGGTAGTGTAGTGGTTACAAGTCGGGCTGCTAACCTCAAGGTAAGCAGTTCTAAACTGCAAGCCATTCCACAAGAGAAAGATGAGGCTTTCTGTTCCCATGAAGATTTACAGCCTCAGAAACCTTATACGGGGTCGTTATAAATCACAACCAACTCCACGGCACACCACCACCAGCACCACCAGCTAGCTCAGTTTGTCCCTCTAAGGAAGTGTCAGGTGCCTAATAGTTCTTTTAGAAAAGCACTGTGGAATCCCTAACTTTGGGAGCTACCATTGGGGGAGCACTTTGCCATCATGGCACCAGTGATGGGCTGTGTCCATATTGGACTGCATTTTCTCCTCACAACAGCCCTGTCTGATGATGTGATCAACAACTTATCCCCAGAGAGGAAGCTCATAGTGGAGGTTGTTCACCTGGACTGCTTTTAAAATAATGTGGCATCTGGACATTACAAGTTTGATTCTTTTTTTAATCAGTCATGAATTTTTAAAAATCACTGAGTATGTAAAAAAAAAACTATACACATACTTAAACTTGAGAGTGACTGAATGAGTCAGACCCATGACTTCTCTCCCTTTTTTAAACCATTGCAATACAGTTATTTTTTAATACAAAGCACTCATTTTACTTTCCGTGCTAATTGTTTTTCATGTTTATTATTTTCTTTGTGCTCCCTTGCTGTGTGTACCCATGAATAGAAAGGTACTGTCTTCCCCTGACGAGTTCCCCTGTTCTTTTCAGACACTGTTAACTCGTGGCCTGGCCAGACCCCGGCCCTCTCTCTCCAAAGGCATGTTAACTGCAACCTTTTCTCTAGCACTGCGGTAAGTAAGAAACCACAGTTTGGGTCTGTCATGCTACTCAGTGCTTGCTCCTCATGTTTTCTTTCTTCTTAGTCCTTATGTTAGTTTTGGGGTTACCCAGGTTGTCAGAATTCATTCCAAAGATCCAGGAAGTATTGCTCTTGGTGAGAGTGATATACTTGTGGCAGCTCATTTTCTTACTTAATGGCGTGTCTCTTCAAAAAGAATGGCTTTCACACTGCCAGTGGCCACATGCAATGATTTTTTTCTCTTTTCTTTTCAGTTTTTAATTGACCCAGTCATGGGACACCTAAGAGCTGAAGGCAGGCCCAGCAAAGGGCCAGGTATCAGGATCCAGGGGATAGTCTTATATGAACACAGATTGAAAATGTGAGGATTTGAGGACCCAAGAGGTTGTGATATTTGTCTTCACTTAGTAGTCGCTTTGGAGATGTGCAGTATCTAAGGAGCTAAATAGTCCTTTGTGAAATTGCACCTGCAGTTCTGAGAACTGCCAAGTGTAAATAGCTAAACTTGTTCAAAACTTATTTAACAAAAACAACTGCTGAGGGGACCGTTAAGTTGGGGGGATGTGGATAAGAACTCCTGTAGGAAAGTGTCATGGTCAGCTCTGCATGGTAGACGCTGCCACCTCTGTCTGTACCCTCCTGCCAACCCACAACTCGATCACTGCTGCTTTGAGAAGGTCTGTGGCAACAAGACCATGTGAGCTTGTTGAACCTGACGTCTTCTCAAACATATCTGCACGTAGACTGTCTCATGTTGTTGTTAGCCACCACATCTGTGGTCAGCTGATTCTTGACAAGAGTGACAAGTTCATTCAATGGGGAAAGAAGACAGAGTCTCTTCAATAAATGGTTTGGGGAAAATTGAATTTCCACATGCTGAAATATGAAACAGGAGCCATGCACAATCATACACAAACACAAAATCAAAGGGTATTAAGTGCCTAAATGTGCAAACTACACCATAAAATTGTTAGATAAGTAAGTGTCAGGCCAAGCTTTCAATTGGGAATTATCTACTATAACAAAAGTACAAACAGGAAAAGACAAATAAATAGGATCTCATAAACATGAAAAGCTTTTGTTCTTCAAAAGGCTTTACCAGAACCATATCAACTTCTGCTTCCATGACGCTGAGACCAGAAGAACTAGATGGCGCCCAGCTACCTCTATTGACCACTCTGAAAGGGATCATATTAGAAGGCCCTAGATAGAGTGGGAGAAAAATCTGGAAGAAAATAGAACCATAAATAACACCAGGCTTACTGTTTACCATTTTTCGCCCCTTCTAGCAGGGCACATCTGTGTGGCTTTGATTAGTACTGGCTACCATCCAGTCCTTCTGGTCTTAGGCTAAGTCACGGTTCATGAAGACTGTTTTGTCCTGTAGGCTCATTTCTTCTTTGCATCTTTGGTTTCCTCCTTTCTTGTGCCAGACAAGTAAAGACCAATAGTTATATCTTTGACAGCCACTCATAAACTTGAAGATTCCAGACACTACTCACCAAAGTAGGCTATAGAGCCTTAACTTTATGAACTGTATTATGTCAATTGACCAAGATGTTCCATGAGCTTCTGTGTACCCTGATCTTTAACAGCCATTTGGTATTAGATGAAATGATAGTACCATTATTGACTTAACAGCTCCCTGTCCTATGTTTCCATTTTCAGCCTTTAGTTTTCCAGGAAGTCCCATGGAGTGTAATTGCAGGGGGTCTGGGGAACACTGGTAGGATTGCTCTTTGGTCGGGTTGCACACACAGACCTGTCTGAATGGGTTGTCTGTATTCTAGCCCTGTGACCGCTGCACGATTTTCAGACAGTCTGCTTCGGCCATTCCTCATCCACATCATGTCTGTACCTGCTCTTGTGACCCATCTCAGCACCCTGACCCCTGAGGTAAGTAGATTCCTCAAATTCTCACCCCCAAAATCAGTTTGCTTTTCTCCCTCGAAGTTAAAAAATGACGTTTCTTCTTCTATTCCCCTATTTTCTCCTCGATTTTACTTCACACAAGTAGCCAATAAGGGGTCCTGATGTGGCGCTGTGGGTTAATGAGCTGAACTGCAAGGTTGGGTGTTCACACTCACCAGCTATGAGTCAGAACCAACTCGACGACACTTAACAACAATAATATAGTGGCCAGGATGACACACTCATGATTACAGCCCAAAGAATTGAGTCCTCATCTTTTCCCTTCTTTTCTTGATGCTGAAAAAGCCCACTAAGCATCCTGTCACTGCTGTTGTTGTTTTTAGATATTGTTGAGTCCGTTCCAACTCATAGCAAACCTGTATAGGGTTTCTGAGGCTGTAAATCTTTACGGGAGTAGAAAACTTCATCTTCTCCTGAGGAACGGCCGGTGAATTGAAACTGTTGACCTTGCTGTTAGCAACCCAATACACAATCCTCTGCATCTCCAGAGCCCCAATAGACATCCTAGTTATGGTGATTGCCTGCATGCTTTAATGGAAATCAACTCACACCAGCTTCTGCCTTAACGGTTTGCCATTGTTCACAGCGGCTCACAGTTTTAGAATCTCATGACATGCTTCGTAAATTCATCATCTTTCTAAGACACGAAGATCAGTGCTGTGACGTGTGTGAGCGTTTAGAAGGCTGCCATACGCTCTGTCTGATGGGTGAGTCTCTTGTGACTGCAGTTTGTGTTCCACAAGTCGGAAAAGGCCAGCCTCTTCTGATTTTCACCTATCCACAAGGGACCTTCCCAGAGTTCCTGGAAGAATCGCATGATCCTTTCCTTCTGTTTTTCCATGAACTTTTGGAAAACCTCATCGAGGTCATGAGTTGGTTGAGATAAGCATTGGAAGTCCTCACAGTAAAAGACGTGTTCTCGGTTAGACTTGGAACATAGACAAAGTCCGAAGACACATGGGAGTTACTGCAACCTGGCAAGCTAGTTGAGTGGCTGGAAATAAGCAGCAGATTTCACCCCTCAGCTTCCTGGCAGCCAAGGAAAAAAAATGAAAGTGTGCTGAGCTTCCTGTCCTCTCGGGGCCTGGGGAGAAGGGCAGTCAGGAGGAGCTAAATTGGAGGGCCTGTGTCACCTGTTGTACAAACAGGCCTCTGTGTGAAGAAAGGGTTTGTGGATAGAAATGTTTAAAAGCAGCAGAGGTACACCATTCATACTGCCTCACCAAGAGAAATGTGCTTTGTACAGAAGACGTGGCCTTGGGCTACATATTACAGGAATTTACTGTGGTGAGACTTCACACACAAGGGTTTTTAAGGAACTTGGGTGAGCATTGAACCACAGTGATTTCCCAGAACATCCAGATGCTCTGCAAAGGGTCGTTTCTCAGCTTGCCTCTAATTTTAAAAAGGCAGTATAATATTCAATTGTAGTGACAGCTAAACATATCCCACACCCTGACATGCCTGGCATTTTGCATGTGTTTGTTCAAATAATCCTTACAATCTTTTTTACATGAGAAAACATATTTGAGAGGTGAGGAATGAGTCACACAGCTCACCAGAATTGGGCTCCAGGCCCACCTATCCTATGCCGGCACCGCACTGCGGCCCATAGCACAGTCCCTGTCCACATGAAACTGCTGCTCGTACATCCAGGCAGCAGGGCTGGGAGGTGCTGGGGCGGGCCCATCACACAAGCCTTCTCTCTTGGTAGGCAACCTCCTCCACTTGGGCTCCCTCAGCCCCAGAGTATTAGAGGAGGAGATGGATGGCTTTGTGAGCCTGCTCACCCAGATGCTCTGCTACTGCCAGAAGTATGTATCACAGAAGAAATCCAACCTGACCCACTGGCACCCTGTCCTAGGCTGGTTCTCCCAATCTGTGGACTATGGGTGAGTCCCCTTCCTTCTTTCCTCCTGCCTTTCAGCTGCTGTTCTTTTGTTTCTTTTCATAAGAGTAGTATGTAGTCACTGTATAAAATGTACTCAAATCAAGCCCACAGTCACAGAGCGGATTCTGACTCAGAGTGACCCCAAAGGTCAAAGTACAGCCACTGCCTAGGGTTTCCGAGGCCCTGACAGCCTCATCTTCTCCCATGAAGGATTGGAATCACGGAGCTTGCTGCTAACAGCCTAATGCTTCACCCACCAGGCCTTCTTGTATAAAATATAGGTGAGACCAAAGCAAAATTAAAACCACCCCATAGTCCTACCCTACTACTCAGGAGCAATCTACATGGACCTCCTTTCAGTCTTTTTTCTAGATTAAAATTTTTTTTTTTTTTTCAAAATGTGGTGGTGGTATGCTGTGGAGTCGTTTTTCCAACTCATAGTGACTCTGTACAGGGTTTCCAAGGCTGGAAATCTTTATGGGAGAAGAAAGCCTCATCTTTTTCCTGCAGAACAGCTGGTAGTCTCAAACTGTTGACCTTAAGCTGCCCAACTTGTCACCACTATGCTACCTAAGCTACTTTTTCAAAGCATAAGGTATTTTAATGAACTAGCAATTTTTGAAGGCAGACAGTGAAAGAGAAGTGAGACTTGAATGTTAGAAGAATAGAATATAATCTAGGACTTTATCCAGTTCAGAAATGACTTTAATATTATACAACTATAAACTGGGCCTAGAGTCAGTCCTGGTGCAGTGTTGTAGGATAAGTACTGGGTTGCCAACCACGGTGTTCTGTCGTTTTGTCCATGCCAACAATGCACAGGCATAAGAATGTAACACGTGTCAAAAGCTAATGTGAGGCCGGGTTACACGGTTTGTCAGAAAACTAGGACACAGTGTGCGCTATTTGTGTAAAAAACATACAGCTGTTGTTAAGTGCCATTGAGTCATTTCTGAGTCTCTGTGGGTTTTCCGAGGAGCAGCTAGAAAGTTTAAACCGCTGACGTTGCAGTTCACACAACCTTGCAGTCCAGTGCTTATCCTACAGTATTGTTGTTGTTAAAGTGCTGTCGAGACGATTCCGACCCATAGCAGCCCTGTATAGGGTTTCCAAGGAGCAGCCGGTGAGCTTGAACCACTGACCTCGCAGTTCAAATGACTTTGCAGTCTGACGCATTAGTCCACAGTGCCACACCAGGACTCTCATCCTATAGTGCCGCACCATAAATTGTGTTTTACAAAAACAAGACCATGTTGTTTTAGAATCTGATCTTTTAATAAATTGTTTGCTTTATCTTTTAATGTTATGTCTTCAACATAACTGTTGATTGGCTACACTGCTAATTTTTTTAATGATTTTTTTTATTAGTCAACCACATGAGACCGAAAGATCAGCATTTGCCCCAAAAGAAAGCTCAGAAGACTGGAAGGGGCAGGAAAGAAGGACAGTGGAAACAGGGACCCCAGGGAGGAAGTAGGAAGAGTACTGTTACATTGAGGGGATTGGAACCAGTGTCATAAAGCAAAATGTGTATAAATTGTTGGATGGAATACTAATTTACTCTCTAAATCAGGGGTGGTAACCTCATTCATGGGCTATACAAAATTATCAGCTTAAAAATTATCCTGCTATATTTGGTCAAACATTTCATTAACTCTCCCCTATTGACTGGCTGTGATGCTGTGGGTTAATGCGCCAGACTGCAAAGCCGTTTGAACTGCAAGGTCAGCAGTTCAAGCTCACCAGCTGTTCCTCGGAAACCCTGCACAGGGTCTCTATGGGTCAGCACCAACTCAACGGCACTTCACAACAACAGTGACTGGGTGTGGCACTGTGGGTCAATGCGCCAGACTGCAAAGCCATTTGAACTGCAAGGTCAGTGGTTCAAGCTCACCAGCTGCTTCTCAGAAACCCAATACAGAGTTGGTATGGGTCGGAATCAACTCAATGACACTTAACAACAACAATGACTGGGAGTCCTGGTGTGGCGCTGTGGGTTAATGCGTCAGACTGCAAAGCCGTTTGAACTGCTAGGTCGGCAATTCAAGCTCACCAGCTGCTCCTCGGAAACCATATACAGGGTCACTATGGGTCAAAACCAACTCAACAGCACTTCACAGCAACAACAATGTGATGAATAAGGAGCCCTGGTGCATTATGGTTTATGAGTGGGGCTGCTAACCTCAAGGTCAGCAGTGCGAATCTACCAGCTGCTCCATGGGAGAAAGATGAGGCTTTCTGCTCCCGTGAAGATTTACAGCCTTGGAAACCCTGTACAGGGTCGCTATGAGTCGGAACTGACTCCAATGGCAAATAACCACTGCCACCACAGTGTGATGGCTGAAACTGCGGTTGCCTTGGCAGGGCACCAAATAATTTCACAGGCCAGATGTTCCCCACCCCTGCTCTAAACTTTCACCCAAACAAAAAAGTAAAATCATAGTTTATTGTGTTTTCAGTGAATGTTTACACAGCCGTTTCGGTTCCCATTCAGCCATCTCTCCAGACATTGTCCAGTGACACTGTTTACATTCTTCACAGTGGGTGACACTCTCACTCTTTCTGCTCTGCGTATTCAGCTTCCATTCCTCTAAGTTCCCTGCCCCCTTACCTTCTCATCTTGATTTTAAAGGAATTGTCCATCTTTTGGTTAGACTGCCATATTTTGGGCATAACTAAAGTAGATGGGGAAATTCAAAGGGAATAGATATCACACCGAATCTTTTTCAAGAGGTGTGGTGAATGTTTTTCTTTTTTTTTTAGTTTTTATTGTGAATTGAGTGATAGTTTACATGGAAGAACATCAGTTTTACATCATCATTTCATTGCAGTGATAACAATCTTCTCTGTGTATCATCATTCAACAGTATCTGCTTCTATTCTCTCTGTTGTTAGTGGTGGGTTTTTTTTTTGTTTTTTGGAATGTGGGGGCATGTATGTAAAAACACTCAGGAATACAGGAATATATAATAATTTAAACAGCCAAAGGGCTGCAAGCCTGTCTCCTGGCCGTCAGCACTCAGTCCTTCTCTTTCCATGAGTCTAGAGACGTCAGCTGCTCCCTCTCTCCATCTCTGCCTCCATCTCTGGTGTTGCTGCTTCTCTGGATAGGGTCCCACATTCTGCTTATGCTCTTCTCCCTTGATGTTCCTAAGGTCCTCTTTCTGGACTGTAAGATTAACTGCTCCCCCATTTTGTTACAAAACTTCCACCTTAACAGTTTGACATTTGCAATTAGTAATGGTATAAATTTGTTTTTCTTAAGAGGCACAGTATACATTAGCTTTTCTTATGACACAGATTTCAAATACTAGGCATAAAGAATGGAGATGAAGTAAGGTAGCCTCATGAATTTGAAAAGGAACCCTGGGCTAAGATGAGGAGGTGCCTTGAGCCGAGAGTTAGCTGTGTCCAGCTGTTTCCCTGCCCACATTTCTGCCTGAGGGCATGGGTGTCTATGGGAGGAGCTGGGGGGGTAAGGGAGTGAACTTCCTGAACTTGTTGCCTCTTCCTGGTACCTGAGTGGACATCCGTGGGTCTCCAGTTAAAGATACTCCTTGCTCCAGCTTAAAGAGATGTTTGGGAGGCAGGCTGGAGAGGTGAGCACAAACATGAAAAACATGACGCCCAACAGTACTACCTCTCCTCTGAGGGGCTCCAGGCAAGTCTCTCCTTCCCCACAAACCAGTTTCCTCATCTGAAACCGAGGGCTGTTTTCACAGTCCCTTTGACAAGGCAGCTTGGAAGTATCCTATGAGAGAGTGCATGCCAAGGACTTCCCACCAGGAGGCCTGGCCCTGTTCAGCAGGAGGTGATGTCGCAGCGTTTGGTAGACCAAGACAGGAGGCATTGTAGGGCCTTGATCAGGGAGGTGCTGAATGCAGAGTTTCAGGTCGAGGAGTCTGAGACTGTGGATCCAGAAGAGACACTTAGGAGGCTATTGAGTTTTTCAGGGTTGTGGGCCAGACCTGAGGGCTAGCCATGAGCAGGAAGCCCAAGCAGCAGCATGCAGAGCAAGTTCCCAGACTGCTTCGGAGCTGTCTATGCTCTGGAGACCTGGGGGCAGCAGGGATACTGGCAGCAGCACAGGAAGTTGGGTGGAGCCCAGAGAAGATGAAGAGGGCAGTGCCTTCCATTTCAATTCACTGCTTTCTCTCCATTTAATTGATTTGCCTTGTTGAGTGCCAAGACCTTGCTGGACCTCCATGTGGAAGGCCCACTAGGGAGCAGAGTGGGCTCTCTCTGGCCGTCCCTCCAGTGGGATTGACATGCCTCCTCTCTTTGGCTCTCTCCTAGCCTTAACAAGTCAATGCCCTTGATCACCAAACAGCTGCAGTTCCTGTGGGGAGTGCCTCTCATCCGCATCTTCTTCAGTGACATCCTAAGCAAGAAGCTACTGGAGAACCCAGAGACAGCACCTGCGCAGCCAGCTTCCCCACCGAACGTGCTTCCAGTGAAGAGTGAGTACGGGACACAGCAGTTCCCCAGGAATCTGTGTGGCCAGATGTAGCCCCTGACTGTCTCCATGTGCATGCCCCACTTGATATAGATCAGCAACATCTTCCACAAACACATTGAGAGTGCTTAAATCAAGTCTGTGCATAGCAAAACAATTATAGAAAACCAATAGGGAATAGAAAACAAATACCAACCCAAGAAAACCTGACCTATTGCTGTGGAGCCCATTCCAGCCCCATAAAATTTCTTGAATGTAATACTTTTGGAAGTATTACACCAGGCCTTTCTTCTACAGAGCTGCTGGGTAAGTTCACACTGCCAACCTCAAAGTTAGCATCTGATCACAAATCGCGTATGCCACCCAGAGACCTTAAACAAGGGCCTGGGAACTATGAACAGGTGAAGGAGATCAAGATTGTACATGGAGAGCATCCACAGATATATGTGTTCTATGAGGGCCACTGGGGCTGTCTCTGAAGTTCACGTTTGGCTCTAAACTTTCTTGTAGCCGAAATGTAAAGGGGATTATAGACTCTCTTAATTCTCATTAACAGGAAGAAGAAAAAAGACCCTTTCTCCTTGGAAGTAGAATTTTTCTGCATTCTTATTCCTAAAAGAACTTTGTCATATAGGGCACCTACTAAGGGTTATACCGAATCACAGAATCACCACCTCATAAACATCCCTGTTGCGGGTTCATTAATGGGTTCTATGGAAAACTTCTCATTGCCCATTCTGACGAAAACTAAGAAAATGCCCCTAACACCTAATTCAGTAGCATTCCCTGCCTATTTTGATGCCAATTGGTGTTTGCCAAGTGCTATCTTTCAGCTCTCAGTGCAACTGGGCTCAGTGGAGGTAGCCTCAGCAGGCCATAAGTGGAAGAGGAGCAGAATACAATTCATAACCAGGTAGAAGTGCTCCTAGTTATCTTTACCAGTATTTAAAGTCATACGGTCCTGCTTCCTTCAAAAAGCAGGGAAATTCAGAGTCAACCAGATTCCCTCACCTTTGCTTCTTACTCCTTAATGTTGTTGCCACTGAGTCTGTTCTGACCCCTGGTGACCTCAGGATGCAGAGGAGAACTGTTTCATAGAGCGTTCAATATTACGACCTTTCGGAAGCACATCTCCAGGCCTGTTTTCCAAGGTATCTGTAGGTATGTGAGCCATCAACCTTATTGGTTGTTATTCCAATGCTTAGTAGAGTCTTCCAGATTTTTACCTCTGCGCATTCTAAAGTTAAGTGGTAACGGTAAAAGAATCCCAGGTAAGAATTGACTCTGCTGGGCTTGCCTGAGAACTTTTCAGAGATTCTGAAAATGTCTATTGAGTTTTGTCATTTATGTCCACGAGACAACTGGAATCATAGCAGCAGCCCCACAGTCTGGCTCTGAGCATGCTCTTCCTCTGACAGATGTCTGACCTGCCTCGGCTCACACTTGTTCCTTCTCCATGCTAGATCTCCTAAAGCGTGCGTTTCAGAAGTCGGCCTCAGTCCGGAATATCCTCAAGCCTGTCGGAGGTAAACGTGTTGACTCTGCAGAAGTACAGAAAGTCTGCAACATCTGTGTCCTCTACCAGACCTCGCTGACAACGCTAACTCAGATCCGGCTACAGATACTCACAGGTCTGCAGTCCCAAACTCAGCCAACACTTGTTCTTAGCAAAAGTGGATTTTCTCTTAGCTTCCTTGAGTCAGAAAACTGATTCTGAAGGAGGACCCTTTGACGCTATTCCTTTTAGAGATGGGCTCGCCTCAGTTAAATAGTTCCAGTTTCAATCACAGCACTTCCAGTGTGTTCCTTCAGGTTCACTCTTGTTTTTGGTGTAAAATATTAGTGTAAACAACCGTTTTTTTTCTGAATACAAAGAGCTTGCATGTTTGTGGTGGAAAGCTAGAAAGAAGGAAAGTTATTACCACTCTGAATCCCACAACCCTCAGTCTAGGTGTAGATAAATCCACTGTGTTGATAAAAGCTGGCCTTTCCATAACTGACCATCATGAACATTTTATCCTGTATTGTATTCACTGCATACATAATGTCTTATCACATGTAAACGCCCAACATTTTCCTTTTTTGCTGCACCTGAAAGGAAGCCCCCTGCTGTGTGCAAAGGCTGAGTGCAAAGGCTCCTAGTAAACTGCTGAAGCTGTACTGTATGAAGGATTAGGGACAGCTCTACTGCATTTTTGCATTTTTGACTCATGAATTGCTACTGCTTCCCTCTTTCACATGTATATATTCATCAACTGTTTATAAACCCAAAAACCAAACAAGTTGTCATCAAGTCGATTCTGCCTCATATGATTCAAAGTAACTGCCCCATAGGGTTTTTTCTTTTTTTAAATGTCGATGCTTTGTTTTTACATAAAGGTTTACACAGTGAATTTGGTTTCCATATAACAATTTTTATACAAGTTGTTTCTTGACATTGGTTGCAATTTTCACATTGTGTCAACATTCTCATTATTTCCACTCCGTTTGTTCTGTTTCTGTTGATCTAGCTTCCCTGCCCCTTCTTGCCTTCTCATCTTTGTTTTTGAATGGGCATTGGTTTCATGTACATCATTATTTAAGGGACCCATTACTCTCGAGTGCTACTGTTTGTTTTAGAATCCAATCTCTTAGTTTTCAGCTTGAGGACTAAGGTGCACCTGACCCAAGCCATGGTATTTTCAATAACCTCATATGCATGCAAAAGCTGCATAGTGAATAAGGAAGATTGTAGAAGAATTGATGCTTTTGAGTTATGGTGTTGGAGGAGAATATTGAAAGTGCCATGGGCTACCAAAAGAACCAATAGATCCGTTTTTGGAAGAAGTGCAGCCAGAGTGCTCCTTGAAGGCCAAGATGGCCAAACTTTGCTCTCATACTTCAGACATATTGTCAGAAGGGACCGGTCACTGGAGAAGGATATCATGTTTGGTAGGGTGAAGAGTCAGAGAAAAAGAGGAAGACCCCCAGTGAGATGAATTGGCAAAGTGACAACATCAATGGGCTCAAGTGTGGCAACAATTGTGAGGTTGGCCCAGGATCAGGCAGTGTTTCATTCTGTTGTGCATAGGGTTGCTATGAGTCGGTACTGACTCGATGGCACTTAACAACAACAACATTAGTTGCCTGAAAGTTGACCTCCTGTAGTAATTTTAGTCCTAGGTTAAAAGGGTCTCTTGGGGCAATAGTTTGAAAGATTCTTCTAGTAGTTATCAGTCTGGTCATTTTTATGAATTTGTGTTTGGTTCTGCCTTTTTCTCCCACTCTATCTGGGACTATTTGTTGGGTCCCTGATCAGAATGGTCAGTCATGATAGCCAGGTACCATCTAGTTCATCTGGCCTCAGGTTAGAAAGAGGCCGTGGTGCATGTGGGCTATTTGCCCTGTGGGCTTGTTTCTCCCTTGAAGCCTTGGTCGCCTTCATTCACTTCTGCTCCAGCCAAGTAGAGACCAATAGTTGTATCTTTGATGGCTACTTATAAGCCTGTAAAACCCTAGGCACTACTCACCAAACTAGGGTGGTGATGCTGGTGTTGGTTAAGTGCCATCGAGTCAGTTCTG
This sequence comes from Chrysochloris asiatica, assembly GCF_000296735.1. Lineage (NCBI taxonomy): Eukaryota > Metazoa > Chordata > Mammalia > Afrosoricida > Chrysochloridae > Chrysochloris > Chrysochloris asiatica. The sequence continues at coordinate 2,215,679 of NW_006408660.1, forward strand.
TTTCATAGCGACCCTGTATAGGGTTTCCAAGGAGCAGCTGGTGAGTTTGAACCACTGGTCTTAAAGTTCAAAGTGACTATGCGGTTCATGCTTATCCTACAGCACCATGCCAGCACTCCAAACTAAGGTATAGAACATAAACTTTATGAACTATATTATATATGATGGTCCTAAGCTCTTCAGTCTTCTCACCAATTCCACGAATTGTCTGGTGACATCTAGGAAGAATCTGTGACTGTGCCTCCTCCTCTTGTAGATATAAGTTTTCTCACTTAGGAAGTGGAGTAACATTGGGCTTTCCAGGGTGTAAGGAAACAATGCATGCACAGTACTTAGAATGCGATCTGTCACGTAGTCAGCAGCTACTTGATGTTTGGTATTCTTATCGTTGGTACTCCTGTGATGGTAATGATTTTATTAATAACTGCATGCTCACTAATAGGTTTAAGTGATTGGCTTCTGCAACGTGCGGAAGACACATTGGAGCAGCTGGAGCCCCACCTGAAGCCTGGATTTCTCTGTCCTTTTCCAGGGCTCACTTACCTTGATGACCTACTGCCCAAACTGTGGGCATTTATCTGTGAGCTGGGACCCCACGGAGGGTTAAAGCTCTTCCTGGAATGCCTGAACAACGACACCGAGGAATCCAAGCAGCTCTTGGCCATGCTGATTCTGTTTTGTGACTGTTCCAGGCACCTTATCACGTATGTTCATTGCTGGAGGGCTGACTTCCTCACCTGGTGTTCCAAGAGACCAAATTACAGTGTCAGTAAGGACACACTAGCTAACATGACTGCTGCATTCATTTGGCCTCGTGTGTGTGGTGGGATCATTATAAGAATCAGATGGGAAAACATCCCAAGTAAGTGGCTTCTAGTGAGTGTTCAGCAGGTGCTAGCTAGTTCCTGGCCTTTCAGGAAGCTGGGACAGTACCACTGAGTGTAGAGTGTGGGATTGGCCAGAAATGCATTCCCTCTGACTCATAGGACTCTGTATAGGGTTTCCAAGCTATAAATCTTTACTGGAGCAAGAAGCCTCATCTTTCTCCTGCAGAGAAGCTGGTGAGTTTGAACTGCTGACCTTGCGGTTAGCAGCCCTATACATATGCGTATCTCACAGTGTTACTAGGGCTTCTGAGTTTGGTTCAAAGTAGTAAGTGTAATAAATAGTTGATTGGAAAGTTCTGGAGTCAAACAGCCAGGTTGCAAAACCTAGCTTCTTGTTGTTGTTAAGTGTCGTTGAGTCGATTCTGACCTATAGCGACCCTGTACAGGGTTTCCGAGGCTGTAAGTCTTTACAGGAGCAGAAAGCCTCATCTTTCTCCTGTGGAGCGGCTGGTAGTTTCGAACTGCTGACCTTAAGGTTTGCAGCCCGATTCATAACCACTACGCTACCAGAGCTCCTGTGCTGTTGTTGTTAAGTGCCTTCGAGTCGGAGCCGACCCATAGCGACCAGAGCTCCTTAGCTACTTACTAATTATGACACCCTGGCCAAGTGGGTGGGGAGTTCAGCCTCTCTGAGCCCCAGTTACTTCATGTATAGAGGGGATACAGTTGCGCCCACCTCCAAGGGATGTGGCCCTAGGAGAAGAAGAGGTGCTGCTTGCAGAGCGCTGGCTCAGCACAGTCCCCGGAAGCTGAAGGGCTCACTGTTAGCCTTAGTTCTCATACTGCCCCAGGGCAGGCCGTTTACCATGTCTGCCTGCAGCTGCTCATTAGTGGAAGGGTGCTAATTTGGATTAAATGAGAGGAAGAAATGTCAAGTACTTAGTACACTCCCTGGCCCAGAGCAGGACAGCAATAAATGGTACATGGTTCCCTGTCTACCTTATATTCTTGTCATTCCACTTTTCCCCCAAAAGGTTGGCAAAGAATTGTAAGATCGTGGACCTCAGGCGCTACATTCAGACGTAGAACACACTGGCAGGAAGGGACCAGGGATCCGTAGGTGCAGAGGCATGGGAGAGTGGGTCTTACTTTCTGGTGCAGGATGTCCTGTGGGTGAGTCTTGTTCTAAACTAGATAAGGCTGTTTTCTGAAGCCTTCAGATAGAGAGCTGTGTCTTAAGCGGCTCATTGGTTCATACATGGAGCCACATTCATTCAACTATACCTCCTCAGCCCATACCCACGAAGTATCAGTAATGTCTGCCTAAGATGGCAGAATAAGCTTCCACAGCTTCCCTCAGTCAACAGACTCCTAATCAAGAGTTGCCCAAGGTCCCATGATGCTCAGGCATAAATAAGACACAAGTTGAGACCTGAATTAGGAAAATGTCACAGGCAGACCCTTACAAATAGGGAGTAGAGCTTATGTGTTTTTGTTTTGTTTTGTTTCTTTTGTGCTTAGTTATGTATTTTACTATGTATTTTATGTATTTACTTCATTATGTATTTTCCAAGTTTTTACTATAGAAATTTTCAAAATAAAGTAGAGAGAGAGGTAGTAAACCCTCATGTACCCATCACCCAGCTTCCACAATTATCTCCTTAGGACCAGTTAGTTGTGTTTCTTCTTTAACCCCCAGCTGCGCCAGTCACCCAGGTTATTTTGAATCATTCCCTAAACATGTCTTTTTATCTATAAACTTTCATTAGTAGCTTTTAACTATAATCAGAATAGAGCTTACTACTAAACCTTGCTTATTTTGTCTAATAAATGGTACCATTCTCTTTTTATCTTCTTGTTGGGAAATTCTAAATAATTTTCTGCCTGATGTAGGATTCTTGATGACATTGAGGTGTATGAAGAACAAATTTCATTCAAACTCGAAGAACTGGTCACCATCTCCTCTTTCCTGAATTCCTTTGTGTTTAAGATGATCTGGGATGGAATTGTAGGTAAGGTGAAGGGGTGAGAGTTTTCAGGTAGTTAATGATTCATTCCTGGAAGCTGTAAGGCACCTAGAACATCAACCAATTCTTAACTTGATTGTTTATCACACGTCATTGAAAATGTCTACTGAAAATGTCTGTTCGTGCTTATTCACATAGTTGGGTGTTTCCTCTCTTCACACTCTGTGACTTCACAAGATAAAATAGAAGTCTCACTCGCCTCACCAAGGATTACTAATAATGATCAGTTAGGCCCTGCATCTCAGTCCTTGTGATGCCTGGAGTTGGTTCACACTTGAAATCAGAATTGTGCTGTCAGTTGTTCAGTAAAACATTCCTTGATTCACAGGGGTCCTGGGCATCCCCAGTATGGCATGCTGGGGGAAGGCAGCTTGAATAGGTATGTCAAGTGAGCCTCAAGTCTGACAGACTTGAATGCCTTTTCATTTCTTTGACCTCACTAAGATCCGGAGAGAGGGAGATTAAGGACTTGGTGATGGCCGAGGAGATGAGATGCTGCCCTCCCCTCTTTATGCCTGATCACCTCTGCCCCCAGTGTCACTCACTCATTTGTATGTCCTGCAGAAAACGCCAAGGGTGAGACCTTGGAGCTGTTCCAGTCCGTCCACGGGTGGCTGATGGTGCTTTATGAGCGGGACTGCCGTCGGCGCTTTGCCCCCGAGGACCACTGGCTGCGCAAGTGAGCAGCAAGGCTGGGCAGGGGGCTCACTGGGAGCCAGAGTGCCTGGGGCTCCGCACTCATGTTCCCTCCTTCATCCTGTCCTTTCTCAGACATAAAGAGAGCTGCCGTTTCTTTGAAGCGCTATCAGCTCGGGTCACTTAGCAGCCACTGCTGTTAGGAGAGGCTTATGTTGAATTTGATTAGAGTTAATTCATAGTGACAAAGCCAGATCACATTTAGCAAATGTTTCTTGTCCTAACTGGGACAGAAAGTTCTTCCACTCCTACTGAGCAGCAGAGTCTGATAGTTCAATGTCAGTGGACCAGCAAAACAACCAGAGTGAAAACTGCGGCTCATTGTTTAGGAGGACATCAAATGCTAGCCTCCTGCCTGATGTCAGAATCTGTGTCGTTGGTATTCAGCTCTTATGTAACTCTCGAAGTGGTGGCAGCAGGGCAGAGATGGGCAAATGTTTTCTGTCAAGGCCCAGATCAGGAATGTGGCAGGCTTTGTAGGTCATCCGTCTCTGTTGCAGTTAGTTAGCTGTGTGAAAGCAGCCGTGGGCGATACGGGCACCAGTGAGTGTGGCAGTGGTCCAATATCATGCTGTCTGCACCAACAGGCAGCAAGCCGACTGGAGCTGGCCCACAGACTGTAGTTGCCAGCCCTGCCCTAGAGAGTGCTGCTCTGGCTTTAATGATCTCATCCCTGTATCTCTCTTCTTAAGGGACCTCAAACCCAGTGTGCTCTTCCAAGAACTGGACAAGGATAGAAAGCGGGCACAGCTGATTCTGCAGTACATCCCTCATGTAATTCCTCACAAAAACGTGAGTTTCAGATAAATGGTGTCTTAAAAGGTTCCTTGACTCCTGCATTCATTCAGATGTTTAATCATTAATTCACAGGTGCTCATCAAGTACCTACTAAGTGCCACTTGTGTCTGTCCTAGATAGGGACTAAGAGTCCACACCTGTCATCAATAAACATACTACCAATGAAGACTTACCCAGGATTCCGTGCTGCTCAGGCATGAGTAAGGCAGAGATTTAGGCCTCAGTTAAGAAGGTTGTGGTTGCTAAATGCTGTCAAGTCAGTTCCGATTCCTAGTGACCCTGTATAGGGTTTTTGAGGAGCAACTGGTGGGTCTGAACCACCTATCTTGTGGTTCAAACTGACCTTGTGGGCCAGTGCTTATTCTGCAGCACCACACCAGGAGTGCGAATTAAGGTGTCACAATCCAGTCCCTACAAATAAGAAAACTAAAGAGCTTATTTTTGCTTGTTTCTGACATACTACCATGTTCTTACTAGGAAACAAAACAGACCCATTACTATTGAATTAATTTGATTTGATTCTTACTCAAGGTGATCCTGTGTGTTAGAGAGAAGAACTGTGCTCCATAGGGTTTACGTGGCAGTCACCCACTCCAGGCCTCCTCTGATACTGCTAGGGGTGTTCCAATCGCCACCCTTTAAGTTAGTCGTTGAGTGCAGACTGTTTGTGCCACCCAGAAGTCCTATCTTTATTATCACTATTGGAAATGAATAAATGAACATTCATTCAGCAAACTGATTGCATATGCAGATGACACAACCTGGCTTGCTGCAAGCAAAGAGGACTTGAAATATTAGTGATGAAGATCAAAGCCTTCGGTATATAGGTTGCACCTGAATGTAAAGAAAATTAAAACCCTCACAACTAGACCAATAAATAACATCATGGTAAATGGGGATAACAGTGAAATTATCAAAGACTTCATTGTGCTTCAGTCCACAATCAGTGTTCATGGAAGAGGGCAGGCAAGAAATCAAATGACATATTGCAATTGACAGATCTGCTACAAAAGACCTCTTTAAAGTGATAAAGTGCAAAGATGTCACTTTGAGGACTAAGGTGTACCATGCTTTTTTCAGTTGCCTCCCTTGCATGTGAAAGTTGAATAGTGAATTAGGAAGACTGCAGAAGAATCAATTTATCTCAATTAAAGCTCTGGTAGCATAGAGGTTATGAATCGGGCTGCGAGCTGCAAGGGCAGCAGTTCGAAACTACCAGCAGTTCCACAGGATAAAGATGAGGCGGTCTGCTCCCGTAAAGATTTACAGCCTCGGAAACCATGTGTAGGGTCGCTATGAGTCGGAACCGACTCCACGGCACATAACAACAACAGTAACAATGGTGTTGGCAAAGAACATTGTAAGTCCCATGGACTGCCAGAAGAACAAACAAATCTGCCTTGGAAGGGGCACAGCCAGAATGTTCCTTAGAAGTCAGGATGGCGAGATTTCATCTCCAATACTTTGGACATGTTATCAGAAGGGTCCAGTCCCTGAAGAAGGATATCATGCTTGGAAAAGTAGAGGGTCAGTAAAAAAAGAGGAAGACACCACCACCACCACCACCCCCAACAGAGTGGATTGACACAGTGGCAGCAGCAATTGTGGGAATGAATGGCACAGGACTGAGCAGTGTTCCGTTGTTGTGCATAGAGTCACTATGAGTCAAAATGTACATGACTGTGCCTAGCAACAACATACTAAGTGCTGGGGCCCAGACAAAGAAACGACAGTGTGAGCTGGCAGCTCTGGGGAAGGAATAGATGTGATGTTGTTGGAACATAGGCACACCTAAGCCAGCTGAGAATGAGGGGAGATTCCGGGAAAGGCTCCACCCATAAAAGTGGAGAGTGTTGAAAGGCTCCAGGTGAGAGAAGTGGATGCTGTTGGGGAAACAAAAGTATAGTCTGGCTGAAGAGAATGTAAGGGAGGAAGTTAAGCAAGGAAGGTTGAGAGGAACTAGCGCAAACAGGGCCTTATAAACCAAAAGCATGGATTTTATCAGAAGCTTTGGAAGGGTTTTACACTTGGGAGGCATCTGGTCAGAACTACTTTAGAAAGACGCTTCTGGCTGTAATGTGGCGGATGAGCTGGAGGCAAGGGGCTGTCACAATAGTCTGGCCCAGACTAGCACAGGACCATGGGAACTCCAGAATCAAACTCCACTGCTGTGAAGTCAGTTCTGACACAGAGCAACCTGGAATGACAGAGTAGAACTACCCAGGAGGTTTCCAAGGCTATAAATCATTACAGAAGCAGATTACCTTTTTCCTCTGAAGTAGCTGTTGGGTTTGAACTACAACGTTTCAGTTCATAACCAAGCACTTAACCACTGCACCACCAGGGCTCCTTGGGAGTAGAGGATAAAGCAAGAGATTCTTAAAGGGCAGCACTGGTTACAAGGAGAGGGAAAGAAGGGATTTAAGTGATGCCCAGGATTCTGGCTTGGGCAACTGGGTGGTTGGAGGAAACCATTCCATGAAGTGGGAGCAAGAGGCAGGAGCGTGTTAGGGAAGTGATGGTGAATTCAGCTTTGAGCAGGTAAGATCTGAGCTGTCTGTCTGTTCGTGGAGCTGAGTGGGCATACAGGAGAGAGGCCTGAGCCAGAGATAGAAGCTACATGAAATTAGCGCTCAGTTCTCATACGTTATATAACTGCAGCCATGGACGTGCGAGAGGTAGTCAGGGAGTTGGACTGAGAAAACAAGAACTAAGGTCAGCAGTTCAAACCCATCAGCTGCTCCTTGGAAACCCTATAAAGGGTCACTATGAGTTGGAACCCACTTGATGGCACTGAACAGCAGCAACATGATATTAGATGTCATCATAGGGAATTACAACATCTTAATTGCCAAACCACTGAGAATCATGGCCTGGTCAAATTGACACAAAACCTCAACTATCACGAACGTCCTTTATGTATCCAACTCTTCTATCAAAAAGAACATATCCAGAGCAGTTATGAGGTCCAGCTCTGTCTGTGATAGGATAGTATCCGGCACCTACAGAAAAGACCAGTTAATACCAATATTATTCAGATTTACGCACCAACCATTAAAGCCAGTAAGGATGAAGTAGAAGAATTCTACCAACTTCTTCAACCTGAAATTAATCAAACATGCAATCAAGATGTATTGATCATTACTGGTGACTGGAATGCAAAGGTTGAGAGCAAAGAGGAAGGATCAGTAGTTGGAAAATATGGCCTTGGTGATACAAATGATGCTGGAGAACGCATGAAAGAATTCTGCAAAATCAATGACTTGTTCATTTCAAATACCTTCTTTAGACAGCATAAGAGATGACTAAACATATGGACCTCACCAGATGGAATACTACATAGAAATCAAATTGACTACACATCTGCTGAAAGAGATGATGGAAAATCTCCATATCAGTCAAAACCAGGCCAGGGGCAGACTGTGGAACAGACCATCAATTACTCATATGCAAGTTGAAAATGAAGCTGAAGAAAATTAAAACAAGTCCACGAGAGTCAAAATATGACTTTGACTATATCTCACCTGAATTTAGGGATCATCTGAAGAACAGATTTGATACGTTAAACATTAAAGACAGAAGACAAGAAGAGTTTGGGGATGACATCAAGAACATCATACATGAAGAAAGCAAAAGGTCATTGAGAAGACAAGAAAGAAGGAAAAGGTCAAAATAGTTGTCAGACGAGACACTGAAAGTTGCTCTCCAGCATAGATATGCTAAAGCAAATGGAAGAAATGAGGAGGTCCAAGAGCTGAACAGAAAATTTCAAAGATCAGCTTCAGAAGATAAAGCCAAATACTACAACAAAATGTACAAAGATCTGGAATCAGAAAACCAAAAAAGAACACGCTCCGCATTTCTCAAGCTGGGGAACTGGAGAAAAAATTCAAGCCTCGACTTTCGTTATTGAAAGATTCTCGGGGCAAATTATTGAATGATGCAGAAAGCATCAAGAGAAGATGGAAGGAATATCGAGTCATTGTATCAAAAGAAAATGGTTCATGTTTAGCCGTTTCAAGAGGTAGCATATGATCAAGAACCAATGATACTGAAGGAGGAAGTCCATGGTTCATTGAAGGAATTGGCAAAGAACAAGGCACCAGGAATTGATGGAATCAAAATTGAAATGTCTCAAGAATGTGAGGTGGCACAGGAGGCACTCACTCATCTCTGCCAAGAAATTTGAAAGACAACTATCTGGCTGACCGATTGGAAGAAATCCGTATTTGTGCCCATTCCAAAGAGAGGTGACCCAATGAAATGTGGAAATCATCGGACAATCTCTTTGATATCCCATGTGAGTTAAGTTTTACTAAAGGTAATACAGAAATGGCTGCAGGCATACATTGACAGAGAACTTCCAGAGGTTCAAGCTGGATTCAGAAGAGGCCGGGGAACGAGGGATATCATTGCTGATGTCCTATGGATCTTGGAGAGCAGAGAATATCAGAAAGATGTTTACCTGGACTTTATTGACTATTCAAAGGACTTCAATTGTGTGGATCATGATAAGCTATGGACAACATTGCGAAGTATGAGTATTCCAGAACATTTAATTGTGCTCATGAGGAATCTGTCCATGGACCAACAGGCAGCTGTTCGAACAGAACATGGGAACACTGAATGTTTTAAAATTAAGAAAGGTGTGCAACAAGGTTGTATTCTTTCACCCTACTTATTCAACCTGTATGCTGAGCAAATAATACGAGAAGCTGGGTTCTATGAAGAAAAACGTGGCATCAGGATTGGAGGAAGATCATTAACAACATGCGATATGCAGATGATACAACCTTGCTTGCTGAAAGTGAAGAGGACTTAAAACATTAACTGATGAAGATCAAAGAGCACAGCCTTCAGTATGGATTACATCTCAATGTAAAGAAAATATAAATCTTCACCACTGTACCAATAAACAACATTCATATCAACAGAGAAAAGATTGAAGTTGTCAAGGACTTCATTATTCTTGGATCAACTATCAACACTCAAGGAAGCAGCAGTCAAGAAATCAAACAACGTATTGCATTAGGCAATCTGCCGCACAGACCTTTTTAGAGTGTTGAAGAGCAAAGATGTCAGCTTGAGGACTCAGGTGCACCTGACCCAAGCCATGGTATTTTCAATAACCTCATATGCACGCGAAAGCTGGACAGTGAATAGGGAAAACAGTAGAATTGATGCTTTTGAGTTATGGTGTTGGAGGAAAATATTGAAAGTGCCATGGGCTGCCAAAAGAACCAATAGATCTGTTTTGGAAGAAGTGCAGCCAGAGTGCTCCTTGGAGGCCAAGATGGCCAAACTTCGTCTCTCATACTTCAAATATATTGTCAGGAGAGACAAGTCGCTGGAGAAGGATATCATGTTTGTTAAGGTGGAGGGTCAGAGAAAAAGAGGAAGACCCCCAATGAGATGGATTGGCCAAGTGGCAGCGTCGATGGACTCAAGTGTCACAACAGTAGTGAGGTTGGCCCAGGATCGGGCAGTGTTTCATTCTGCCAACTCGATGGCACCTAACAACAACAAGGCTAGAGCCCTGTGGGGATCCATCACTTACCGAGCCGGCCTGGGTAGATGGGGTAATCAGAGGCAGGAGGGAAACCAGACAGTGTGGTGTCAACAGACATAAGAGACCTTGAAAGGGGTGTCCTGTGGATATGGCTCTTTAGGGTCTAGATGTACCCTGTTTATTTCTTAAACAAAGTAGACATTTGTGTTTGTTTGTTTTTTTTAAAGAAAACTCCTTTTATTATAGATTAAACCTTACCTGTCCATTGCACAATTCAGACATGTTTTGTTTCATTTCTCCCATTACCGTTCCTCCTTGCCGAACCTTTCTGCACTTTGTCCTTGGATAAGTGTTGCCCTTTTGATCTCAAATGGTTGATAATTAATCTTCACTTGGCTGAGGTACTTAACCCTTGCTGCTCTCTGATGTTGTTTCGACCTTGATTCTAATAGTTGTGGTGGCTATTCTAAGGCAGTGATGTCCAGACGGGTGTGACTGTTCAAATTCTTAGTTCTCTTGACAGCAGACAGTCAGAATTGAAGGGACTGGGTGGAGATTACCTAGCTAAACAGACCCTTGTTGAGGGAACCGCTTCTATCCCCAAACTCACCACTGATAGAAAAACCTGGGGCTTCATATCCGTACTCTCCCAAGTGATAAAACACTCTGCCTCATATTAAACCAGTCTACTCTGTAATTCCTATGCCTTTGGTCCTTGAACAGTCCCCAAAAAGGGAACCTCTAATCTGTGAAGTAAACCTTCTGAGATTTGTAGACAATGCTTGTTAGTCCTCTGAGTCTTCTGTTTTTCAAGTCTCCAGGTATTCCTAATTGGAAGTGGTACCCCAGCCCATTTTTTCCTGAGCCTGTTCCACTTTGGTGGTCTCAGATTTAAAACCTATTTGTCTGTGGATTCAGTCCTGTTAGGCATTATGACCACAGCATTTCCATCACATGGTGCCTAGAATCTCTATCCTGTGTATTTGCCATTCACAAATGATGCCTCAGGAGGTTTCAGATCTGCAAGAGAAACACAGTGAGCTATGTTGGTCACCATGACACCTTCCAGTTATGGTAGTTGAGTTTCAATATCAGATTGCACTACTGTCTTTTTGATGATATTGTATACAAAGCTGAGTTTTCAGAGTTGCTATGATAAAAATCAGTGTGGAACAGGAATTGAAGGTGGTGGCATGCAATCCAATACCGGAGTTTCAGAAGCTGTACAATGCCCAACATGCACACATGTCCTACTAGCACACACGTGTAGTGATTTTTAAATGAAATAAAAATACAGTATTTCATTTTTAAGTTATGTGGGATATTTTTGTTTTTAAATTTAGCTACTAAGTTCTTAAGACATAAATATATGAAGTTATTAAGACCTAGCTACCTAATGAACAGAACTGTTGGATATTTCTTTTGACATTTCTAAATCTTGAGCCTCGGGAGAGGAGTCTTTTCAAATTCCAGTTGAGAAATATTACTGGGGAGACTCTGGTGTGCTTGAGGGCCTGGCCTGTGGGCACAGATAAAAGGTCAAAAAGCTTTATACTCTAGGACCATTTTTTAAATTTCTGTCAGTGAAAAGTATTAGCCTTGAAATGTTCCTGATTTTTTCCTTTCGTAATATTGATTTCCTTTAAAGCAGGTGCATCTGTCTAGAACAGCTCTGTGACTTGATCTTTGCTAGGTTTCTACTGTGGATTATCAACTGAAGGGGAGCGAGGCTTTCCCCTGGATCATTCTGGCTACTGCCAAGCAGTTTTCTGGGTGGACCATTTCTTCCTTGGCAAGGATTCAACAATACAGTTTTCCCTTGAACAACACAGGCTAGAACTGCACAGGTCCACTTCTATGGGGATCCTTTTTGTTGTTGTTTTTTTTAATGCCATGTGACCCTAATCATCTCTGCATGACCATGTCGCTTCTCTAGTAGATTGCATATCATAATAAAAAAGGATTTCTTGTAGTTCTTGTGCATTTTTCATTGTATTTAGTGCAATGCTGTAAACGTTTGACTAGCACCCTTGGACCCATGTAGACTGCCACTACTGATGCTGGAAGTAGTTCTAGGACGCAGAGAAAAGTCATGACAAGAAAAAGTTGGTTGGTTTGATCTGCAGCTGTGGCTGTCCACCATTTCGTAATAAATAAATCCAGCGGTAAGGACCATTGTCAGAAAACAAAAAGGAGACTTGGGAAGCTGTCGCTGCAGCTAAGCCAGCAGTGCATGAAAATCTTGCACGTTTTACAAAATACCTTCTTACCTCATATTGAAAACTCAGCTTTTATATAGGTGTGCTGTGTATAATACATGTAACATGCAAACTCTGTGTTAATCGACTGCTTAGGTTATTCGTAAGGCTTCCAGTCCACAGTAGGATAGTAGTGGTTAAGTTTGGGGGAGTCAGAATTTACGCATGGACTTTTAACTGCCTGGGATTCAGCACCCCTAACCCCCATGTTGTTCAAGGGTTAACTGATCTTTCATTCCCAGAAATGTTTCCGGGAACAGTCACTGTTCTTACAAGATACTTCTAGCCAGCAGCTCATGCCATAGTGTCCCTTCTGGTTACTTCCCACAGCATGTGACTTTAACGTTGATGATTTTGTGAAGTATTTTGTTGGCTTAAGTTCTGATCCCACCTTTGCTCCTTTCAGAGAGTTCTCCTGTTTCGAAACATGGTTACCAAGGAGAAGGAGAAACTAGGGCTTGTGGAGACCAGCTCTGCATCCCCACACGTCACTCACATTACAATTCGACGGTCCCGGATGTTGGAGGTGAGTGGTGAGGCCAATGGAAGCCTATGACAGAACTCGATGTGTTGATGTTGAAATTAAGACTCTGGGAGCAGGAAAGAGGCCATTTGTCTCATCAACTGCTCTGAATAGCTGTCTGATGAAGCCTGGCCTTCATGCTAGTCAGCCACACCCTAGTGTTTCTCTTCCTCCACCCACAAGGGCCCCTGGGCTAGAGCATCAAAATAGGACTGCAGAGACCCTGACGTTCTCATGTTTGTCCACATGCCCACTGTCAATGTGTGGACTAGAGTGTCAATGTGAAGTGTACTGCACCAGACAGAGAAACACATTTGTCCCAGAACATATAGTCTGCAAAGCTGGAAGTTCCTTGTAGAACTATGCTTAGGAGATACAAGGGAAGTGGCTCACCTTAGCCAAACCCAGGGTCTAGCTCACCACCTAATGGCAGCTTCATGTAAATTAGAAATTGGTACCCTGTCCTCAAAACATTTTTACCTTCATGTGTCAGAAAATAGTCCGAATACACTGATTCTGCTGGAACAAATCCTGGCTACAATCTGCAAGCAGATTGTCATAACAAATGTACACACCTACCATGTCACCAGTGTGAGAGAGAGCGAGACATCGCCCCAGGTTGTATAGTGCACAGTGTTGGCACTAGTCTTACCAGTGGCACAGTTGGTGAGTGAGTCCAGTCCCGTCCCCAGATAAGGTTTGGCTTAGTTCACTCACCCAGGCCTGTTTGTAGACCTTTTATCACACTCGGGCCACAGCTCGTTACTAGCCTATTCTGCAGCATAGGAGAGCCATGGATTCCATGCCATGCAAGGCCACATAGCCAGGCATCAGCCAACGGCACCAGGTAGCAGCCTTCCTCCCATTTGCACCAGGTTGTGATGCTTCTCAGTGGAGAGCTTGTTTGTGTTGTGAGGCACCCCAATCTGCTGGGAAAGGCAGCATGTGCTAGACAGTGGGGGTTGTGACATTCTTACCAAGTGGGGCCCTGCAGATCACGTGAGGAGTAATGCTGGTAGAGTGCGTCCACAGAACCACAAGGTCTGTGGTTCAAGCCCACCAGCTGCTCCTGCTAAGATTTACAGCCTCAGAAACCCTATACAAGTTCACTGTGAGTCAGAACTGACTCATTGACACCTAACAATAACATGTAAGAAACGTAGTCCTGGAGTGGCGCTCTAGGATAAGCACTAGACTGCTACCTGTAAGGTCAACTGCTTCTCAGAAACCCTAAGTTACAGGTTGCCATAAGTCAGAACTGGCTGAACACAACATTAATGTAAGAAAAGCAACCCCGTGAGTAAGTTGCTGAGTGGGATTGTTGGCCTCCTAGAGAAGATTGGCTCCCTTCCTCACCTGCATGTGATTGTGGCTGGGAGAAGATTTAGGATCCAGAATGTTCTGATGTTCTCAGAGAAGCCAAATCCTCAGATGTTTTTTGTTATGAACAAATTCAATTTTATAAACTAACTACAAGTCAGGTATCTGTCTTCTTACCTAATTGTACTTGAGAGCCACCAGTTTGCAACCTCTGCTGTGGCTCAAAGAAGGGAAAGCCCAGTTGTACCCTCTCTTCCTACCGTCCCCCGGTCTCTAAAAACACCTGCCTGTCCTTCCCTGCAGCCTTACTACCCACTCAGATGTGTAGATGTGGCTGGCACCCCCTGGATGAACTAGATGTGAGATTGTCATGGTTTCTGGGAGTTGGTGCAATTTTCTGACTCCCACCTGAATGGCATTGCTTCTGGGAAACAGACATCCCTGTCAATACGGGGACATCCAAGGATGGCAGGCAAAGCACATCGTGCTCTTACATCCCATGGAGCATGCCTGTCACAGATGTGGTTACTGAATTAGGAAGGGAGAGGGTGACTTACTCAATGTCCCCCGCTCTCCATCTGATGGTTTGGCTATTAAAACAAGAAGCCCAGTGACCTTTGCTTGATTTGGACACAAGGGGGCATCAAAAACTGCTGTTACCTCCATTCACTATTGGGGGCTTTGATTCCTGTTCTGTGGGTTTCTGTTGAAGACCATGGTGTGGATCTGGCTTCTAGCTGTGGGTCACCTCACAGGTAAAGATGAATATGGACTAGAACACTACATTTCAGAACCAGAAGAACCTTAGACGTGTCTAAGCCCACCTGTCCTTTGGCCACGTCCCAGGCATAACTGAGGCCAGAAAGGCTCTGTTCTCAGGTTGCTCAGTGTCAGCAACAGAGAGAACCAGGCCTCTGTCCCAATTACTAATTCCCCATGTTGCTCTGCTGCTCTCGAGGGCTGTCTTCCTGGCCAGAGAGCTGGGAAGTCACCTTTCCATGTTAACGGGCTCTTGTTGGCAAGCAGGTGAGAGCAGCTTTCCTGCGCCCACTGCAGGCTTATAAAACCTGCCCAGACTTGCACGTTCAGTAATCACACAGGGAAAGCTCCACAGGCAGAGGAGGCCTGGGAGGGCGTCTGGAATGCTAAAGGGCTTCACCTCTGCTCGGCGCAGGACGGCTATGAGCAGCTGAGGCAGCTCTCCCAGCACGCCATGAAGGGTGTGATCCGAGTGAAGTTTGTCAATGACCTCGGGGTGGATGAGGCAGGGATCGACCAGGACGGCGTTTTCAAGGAGTTCCTAGAGGAGATCATCAAGAGGGTCTTCGACCCAGCACTCAATCTGTTCAAGGTATGTAGGGGCCCGAGAGCAGGGTGGCCAGCAATAAACTTGAGGTGACAGGTACGACACCCCCTGTTTTGTTTTTCAGACCACCAGTGGGGACGAGAGGCTATATCCTTCGCCTACTTCCTACATCCATGAGAATTACCTGCAGCTTTTTGAGTTTGTGGGGAAGATGCTGGGGAAAGCTGTATATGAGGTAGGCACATTGAGGAACGCTGAACTAAAATGTACAGTAAAACATTGTCCTGATGAGGCCCTGCCTTGTAAAAACACTTCATCATTAAGGTACCGTATGGAAGAGAGCATTGGGAACCAGTAGTGGTGTGACTCCAATATTGCTTTATACACCTTATCTTGTCTGAGCCTCTCAGTAGTCTCATGACTTGGCCTAGAACAAGGGAATGGAGAGGCTCAGAGAACTCACTGCCCCGAGCTTCATAGTTACTCAGGCAGGGAGAGTCACATTGGAACACTGGGCAGCCGGTTTCAGAGTCCATCCTCTCCTGCCCTGACCTGTGAGAACTGGTGGGCCAGAACTCAGTCGTGGTTTTAGGAGGGCAAACACTTTGTGGTGTTCTTGTAGTTGATATAGCTGTTTTCCCATCTGTTTTTATTTGCGTGCTTCACAATGAGCCCCAGGCTCCCGGGAGTGGACCTGCAGACTAGAACAAGAAGTAGCACAGAGCTCACAGCGCATGGCCAAGCCTTGCCAGCTGTGTGTGAGTGAGGTGAAAATGTATGCCTCCCACTGGCCCCAGTAAATTGGGGCTGTATCCTCACTTTTGACACGCAGAGGAATGGTGTCTCCTTGGTTTTGTGAGGTCTCCCAGCAGACTCAAGCTGGTGTTCCTCGCATTGAGCTAGGTGACCCTCTGTGGAAGGAGGCAGCACCACAGCATGCATCCCTCAGCCGTCCACTTCTCAGCGGTCCACCCTGCATCACCTTCAGGTTGGGCTTGGGGTCTACACTCACCTGGCACCAAGGAAATGAGTCACCTGGGCACACTCATCTCACTCCCACTGTGCTCACCAAGCAAGAAGAGTGGGCGGCCATTTCCACACGAGAGAAGGAAACCATGAGTAGAGCAGACTGGCCTGACTGCACTTGGAAACAGCCCAGCCATAACCAAGAACAGATGCCCAGACTCCTTCCAGACCACCTGCAGCCCTGTCCCAGCTGAGTGGCTCAGGCTGCCCTCTCTGCTGACACATCTGCAAAGCAGAGGCCGCTCCCAGCTCATAGGAAAGGAGTAGCGTGTGCACAGGAGCCCCTCTCAGACCCTCAGTCAACAGCAGTTGTTCTCCCTCAGCCACCAATTGCTTTCCTGTGTCCAAGGACAACAGTGCCCTATAGGGCTCTCAGTGACTGGTTTTCCAGAAGTACATCACCAGTCCTTTCTTCGAGGTGCTTCTGAGTGAACACAAACCTCCAACGTTCTGGTGAGCAGCTAAGCTCATTAACTGTTTGTACCACCCAAGAATTCCTTCAGTCCACTGCCCCCATTTAAAAAAACAAGACCCAGTTAAGACCTGCATGGGCACAGGCTGTATGCCCAAGACCAGGAGTCTGGGCAAGGCTTCCTGTATTCAGAGCATCCTCGTCCACTTACTAGTCTCCTTTCCTCCCCTCCTACAATGACCGTGCTGAGGAGAGGAATTGATCCCTACTGGGCCCTGTGCATTGGGGCCTTGGGAAGCACAAATGATTAAGCACTTGATTAGTAGCCAGAAGGTTGGCGATTTGAACCCATCTAGAGACACCTGAGAAGCAAGGCCTGGTGATCTGTGTCCGAATGGTGCCAGCCTTGAAAACCCCTATGGAGCCAAGTTCTGCTCTGCCTGTGGGATCACCATGAGTTAGAACTGACTCAACAGCAGCTTGGGTTTTCTAGGTTGGGCCCCATGTGAGGAGTAGTGTGGTCATTGAATGTGACTGACCTCACCTCCAAAACTTCCCCTCACCACACTCCTTGCCACCCCTACGTGAGCCTACTGTTAGCAGCTGGTGGCTCTCCCTGCTTTATACAGTGGCCTTCTGTCTTCCTCCCTCGCTTCCCTTCTGTGCGCCCCCAGGGTAGAATGCAGACTCCAGTGAGGCTGACCTGGCCCTACCTGCCTCTCTGGCCTCATTAGCCCTCCCACACTCATACTGTCCTGTGACCAGACAGACCTGCAGTTCTTCCCTGGAATGTGCCTATGGCCTAGACGTGCCCTGCCCCGGTAGGTCTAGCTGAGGTTTCTCTTTCTCCTCAAACCTTCCTCCACTGCGTCAGGTGAGGCCACACCCACCACCGACCATTGCCCTGAGAGCTTGACAGGGTCAGGCACTGTGCCCACACTTCAGTTTGTGCTTTCATTGAATCCTAACTGAGAAGGGACAAGTCCCCATGTCCAGGCAAAAAACCAGCTGTTTGGTTAAGACCCCACACAGAGTCACCTAACCTGGCAGTAGCAAGGCTAGGCTTGGTCCCTAACCTCTAAAACCTGTGCCTTATCCTCTCTGCTGTCATGTCCCTAGTAGAGAGTTTGTTTATTCAGTGACTGTTGTTGTTGTTAAGTGCCATCGACCTGGATCCGATGCATAGCAACCCTGTATAGGGTTTCAAAGGAGCAGCTGGTAAGCTTGATCTGCCAACCTTGTGGTTCAAACCGACCTTGCAGTCTAATGCTTTATCTCAAAGTGCCATACCAGGACAATGTGGAGTGATTACTTTCCAGAGTGAAAATGTAGGAGGGCCTGGGGCTGCCACAGGGCACTAGGGCCGCCCCGATCAACCCAAGGAGAGGGTGTTCTGGACGGTACCTTGCCAGTGCCCATGTCTTTCCTCCCAGGGAATTGTGGTGGATGTGCCCTTCGCCTCCTTCTTCCTGAGCCAGCTGCTTGGGCACCACCACAGCCTCTTCTACAGCTCGGTGGACGAGCTGCCTTCTCTGGACTCGGAGTTCTATAAAAACCTCACTTCCATCAAGGTCAGTGTAGAGGGAGCTCCCACTAGGTGCAGCTTTGCCCTGTCTGAATAAGCTGCCCTGCCACCCCCATCTTGCTCTGGTGAAGGAACCACACCCTCCTCTCCACTGGGGGTTCCCTCAAGAGCATGGGTGGCCTTTTGTTAACACTACGAAAGAGTACCTGGTAGGAAGGAGGGGAAGGATTCTTGAAAGGCAGAGCGCCCCTCAGCCGTATCCTTTCCCCCTTCCTCTTTATTGCATTAGCGCTACGATGGGGACATCGCTGACCTGGGCCTGACGCTCTCGTATGATGAAGATGTGATGGGTCAGGTAGGTCAACCTCTGGCCAAGGTCTCCTTTCCCTTCCCACCATTGGTTTCCGGAGACCTGCCCAGGCCTGGTGGTTTCTGGGAGATACCAAACTTGAGTCCTTTCCTTCCCAGTTAGCCTGGTTCCTTAGAGAGCCTACTTTGCCTATCCTGCATGGTAGGCAGTCCCCGATGGACGCCCTAATGCCCACTTGTTATCATGCTGAGGGTTAGATTGTGATGACTTAGGGAAAGGAAAGAAGTTGCCTCTTACAGAGCTCTGTCTTGGCTATGCTCAACATCCAGAGCAGAGAGGACGGAAAGCCCCTTGAAAGCATGACTCCTCCACGAGCTGCTGCCCGACTTCTGTCCAGCTGCTCACCACTCAGTCACATCCACAGGTCCATGGACATGTGCTCTGAGAAGCCATGCCAGGAGCTCCACACATAGTCTTTGTCACCTCACAGAGGTCCCTCAGGCTCACATTGTCCTCAGCAGTTTTGTGTCGCTTGTCAGACCTGGGTCCTTGACGCTCTGTGTACTTGGGAACCCACATGTGCCCTGTCCTCCTCCTGCAGGGCCACGGGGGCTCCAAGATCCCATGAGAGCAACCCCTCCTTCAGAGAAGCAAAAAGTGCTATCCCTCGCAGGGCCATTGGCTCAATCATGGCCTACCACCAGGGGTGCCTGGGAACCTCTTTTGGGAAACACTGGGCTGGATGCTTCCTAAGGGCCTTTCCAGCTGGAAGATCCTGTGGCTTCCCCAAGATGTGACAGCAGGGGGACAATAGTCCTCCTTCCTTTCACCATCTTTAGAGTTACAGTGTATTAATAGAGTTCATGCTAAAATTAGCTTTAAAATTACACAGCCTTTCCCTTATTTATTTTTATTTTTGGTTGTCGCAAACATTTCTTGAGCAATTAAGTGCCAGACATTGTTGTGTTGACTACTTTGCACATGCTTCCTTGTTTCTTTTTTGTGGTGAAGATATATCTAACAAAACAATGACCATTTCAACACATCCCTTGGTTTTTGGGTCAAACCCACCCACATCCTTTGTGCTCACAGAAGTGTTATAGATAAGTTGAGAGAGTTGGTTTTAGTGTTTATTTATTTGTTGTCCAAATAAATCTGCAGTCAGGTTTTGATTTTTCTTCCTCACATACCTTTTAACAAGGACATTTTAAATTTTTTCCTATCAAAATAATGCAAACTCTGAACGGAAAAATCATCCATAAAAAGCTACAGGTTGACCAGAAGAACTAAATGGTGCCCGGCTACTGCTACTGACCATTCTGATCCGTCGCACAACAGATGGGTCCTTGTAGAATGGGAGCAAAATGTGTAATAGTCTCAAATCTGTAAAAAGTTCATACTTACTAGACCAGTTAAGATTGGACGACTCTCCGAACTATCACCCTGAGATACTCTCTAAACCTTGAACTCAGATTATTTCATGAGGACATCTTTTAGCTAAATAACAGATTGGTTTGTAAAATAATCATCCATTATTACTGTGGTCCTTTAAAAAATTATCTTGTAACAAGAGGGTTTCAAAAAGTTTGTGGAAAAAAATGAAATGGAAAAAAAAAAAGATAGCCATTAACATCATAAAACAGTATGTGTAGAAATTGTTTTAATGGAAACCTGTTGTGATGTGTACCCTCTCACCAAAAAAAAAAGCACCTGCAGGTAAAAATGAAGTCCGCTTGTAATGTCAGTGCCCAGACAATACTCCTGTCAATGTATTCTCTATGTCCTTCTAGAATTTTCCCCTGAGCGTATATATATATATAATTTTTTTCCCTCTCTCCAAGAAACGATACCACCCAATGCATACTGATTATAATCAGCTTTTTCTACCTTTCCATCATGTTTGTTATTAGCTTCATAGTGTTCCTATGTATGTTATTGTTAAATGCAGTTGAGTTGGTTCCAACTCATAGTGATCCTGTATAGGATTTCCAAGAATGGCTGGTGGGTTTGAACTGCTGACCTTGTGATTATCAGTCTACTACTTATCCTACAGCACCATATGTTCCAGCGTATGGATGCATCAAAATTCCTTTACTCATTCTAAATGTGTGCTAAAAAGTGGTGGTACATTCCCCTTCAAGATGGCCTGCAACCTTAATACAGATGTTTGAACAAGGAGGCTCATGTGAGAAGAAACCTTTATTATTGATCACACAAGGTCTGCTTGTTATTGTGAAGCCTGGCTTTCTGTGAAAAATGATGTTCCAAACACGTATCAACTGAATTCTCTTGTGTGGCCATTGTTTCCCTACGAGGATCATCTAGTAATGACGCCCCGTCTTCTTCTCCAGCTCGTTTGCCATGAACTGGTTCCTGGAGGGAAGACCATCCCCGTTACAAATGAAAATAAGTGAGTACAGCAATGTGATTTTTAAGGTCGCCGCTTGAAAAGCCTTCATTCGGGCTCTCAGAACTTATAGTGAGAATTGATTAAAAATAGAGCGAAGTACAAAGAGGCCATAAACGTGGTAATGGAATTTCCTGGTTACAATTCAGAGGCAGAAATTATATTCAACTTGATTTGCACTTGACACTTGACTTTTGTCTGTAGTACTTCAAAGGTCAGAGGTCCAGGCCACCATGTTTTGAGGTGTTTAATGATGGCTCCAGATGCAGACGGATGGAGCTGTTGAGGCACATTGGCCTCAATGCAGGCAGAAAGACACCAGGAAGGGGCAGTTGTTGTGGGACAATAGCATGTGGCATTGTACTTTGTATGAGAGACTGTTCTTCTGAATACACAGTGATGAATTCAGAGATAGCCAACAGTGTGCATGGACTTGGGAATTGAGGAGATTCTACAGGCTGGCAGCTGTTATCTCAGATAACAGGCTTTGGGGAACCTGTTACAAATGCCACCCTTTTCCACCTCTAGAGTCAAACCCATCAGTACACCGTCCACTTGGTCCTCTTCATACCTAACCAGAACAGTTGGCCCTTTGTTCATGCTGTCAGTCTTGCTGGCACCTGGCTCCCCTCAGCATTTGAACCCTTCCTCTGAGCCTTCCTGTCTAATAGCAGTCATTTGAATTGGCCGCTTGTCACATTGTGGCCCTTTTGGGTCCTGTGACCTGGTCAGTTTGCACTCGGGAGTTTCCGATTATAGACTGTCAGAGGAGTCAGGAGCGCAGACTGTTCTCATCAGCATGAAAACATCTAGCTCTGTCCCTTGACCATGGAGCACTAGTATGAAAACCTAGAAGTGGCAGTGAGCTCAAGTTGGGGATGGAAGGAAGGCCGTGTGACCTGTCACCACTCTGAGGCTGCTTCTGAGGCTCACCCTAAGATAACACATGTGAACACCATCCCTGAGGGGTTAATAATGGGAGCAGGAATTGTCACCACCACCTGCTGTGTGACATGCCATGGGACCCGCCGCCCCCAGAAAGGCCTTGTTTCACCAGGTGATCTGACCAGAGGTGATGGCAGGAGCTGTATCATCGCCAGAGGAAGTAGGTCAGTGTGGGCTGTGTTTATGGAGTGAGGTTGCGACTCTGCCTTGAAACCTCTGTGGAAATTAATTGAACAAAGCCGTCGATGTTCTTGGCTGAAGCCCTCCGTATAATGGCAGTAGTCTTATTCTATCCTGTCGACTCACTCAACCGACTTAGCCCTACCTGGTTTCCTCTCCAGGCGGGTACCTAACCTTGTGCTTCTGAGTGTCAGAGGGAAAACTCTCAGTCTTGCTCTCTCTTGGTAAAATAGTAACCTGCTTCAAAGAGTATATGAAAAGAGCAGCAACAGTAGGAAAATGCTACAGATTTGCTGCTGGGTAATTAAGAAAAAAATAGGGGTCTGTTAAAGTCAGACCAGAAAGTAAGGTCTGAGCGTTGGGGGATAGAGCAGCTCTCTTGGGCTCTGGTAATACAGAATCTATGAGAATCAAACCTGGGCTGGGCTCAATTCTTCAATCTCTGAAAAAATGGTTTGCTAAGAAATCAGCAATGCTGGCAAGACTGCTGGGGATTCATTAACCTGTTCAGTAGAATAGTCTTAGATGGTTATAGATGTGCCCCCTCCCCCCACTGTGTTCATAAAAGCAGATCCCAGGGACCCTTTACCTGGGACTGATATTGGCAGTTCTGATTTCCCAGGTGAAGTTCAGATTAACCTGCTGCAGACTTGCCTTTCCACGGCTGTCAGCTGTTAATCCAGACTAGCAGAGTTTTGATTGAAGCTTCCACATGAAATGTTTTTTCTCTTGAAACACTGAATGGAAGACTAAACTCTGTCTGCAACGGTTTTTGTCCATAAGGATTAGGTTAAGTCAGTAGAAAAGCACTCTTACCTGGAGAGTGCTTGTGGGGGCAGTGGCTGAGGGAACGCCCTTGGAGGTGGAGCTCAGGACTGGCACACTCTGCCGTCCCTCGTCTATTGCACTGTTTTACAGAGATATGCTGGGGCCCTGAGTAACCATTTCTGTGAAGTCATCTTTCCGTGCCCTGTCCTGCTCATATCCATTGTTCCCTCTGCCTTGCTGGCAACAGGATCAGTTACATCCATCTGATGGCACATTTTCGGATGCACACTCAAATAAAAAATCAGACGGCTGCTCTCATCAGTGGGTTCCGCTCCATTATCCAGCCCGAGTGGATCCGAATGTTCTCCACCCCCGAACTGCAGCGTCTCATCTCTGGTGACAACGCTGAGATTGATCTGGAAGATTTAAAGTAAGGGGTGTGGTTGTGTGTATGAGAGATTCTTAGGCCTCCCTAGCTGGGTTCCTTGTGGGCGGTGTTTTCAGCGGCCTGTCTCCCACTGCCCTTCTCCACACTCCTCAGTTGAATTGCTCCGGGAAAAGAAGTCCAGCCACTTGACTTGGAAGCTCTAGGAAGTGTGTGACTGGCTTCTGCCAGAGAGATGAAGTTCTGAAAGTCTGGCTTGTGGCTTTCAAAGGAAGGCCATCATGTACCCAGACCTGCCCGAACTCATTGGGCCTGCTTACCTAAAATCCAGCGCCTGCCATGTCTATCGGTGTGTGCCCAATGTCTGGACTGTTTGCAGGAAACACACAGTGTACTACGGGGGTTTTCACGGAAGTCACAGAGTCATCATTTGGCTGTGGGATATCCTGGCCTCGGACTTCACGCCCGCCGAGAGAGCCATGTTTCTGAA
Organism: Chrysochloris asiatica; assembly: GCF_000296735.1. NCBI lineage: Eukaryota > Metazoa > Chordata > Mammalia > Afrosoricida > Chrysochloridae > Chrysochloris > Chrysochloris asiatica. The sequence continues at coordinate 2,239,391 of NW_006408660.1, forward strand.
GGTACTTTATTCATTGCTGTACCCATGTTCAGACATACATAATCTCATAAACTTAGAGGCCAGCCAAGGTAATCATTTACACTAGAAATAAATCACCAAGAGGACCTCCTATATTGTCAGCATATCCTCTCCCCATACGGTAGGACAGGCAGTAACCAGAGAGAGGCGAGGCCAAGTCAGGTGAGCCTGCCAGTCTACTGCAGCCCTCCCTGCTGAGACAAGGACCCAGTGCAGATGGGGAGACGGCTCAGCACTGCCTCCTTCTTCACCCATCGGGCCAGGCTGACATCTCTCTTTTCTTTCTTTCCTTTTGTTACAGAAGTAAACAATGCTTACTGCCTCACAAAAGCAAAATTTTTAACAGTCTCCATTCCTACTAACCAGGGACTGTCTGTGTACCCTTTTAACATACTTAACACAGAATAACCCAAAACACACATGCACTCAAATGATGAGTCTGATACCAATGTCTGTTTTTGCAAGTTGAGTAACTGCCTTTAACCACTTCCTGGTGTGAGTGTTCAAAGTGTGTCACAGGGTGGTCCACCTTGCTTTCTGGTTCTGATACCTGCAAAGCTGACATGTTCTGTAGAGGCACTGTATGCCTTTGATAAGTGTGTGTTTTGGTAAAGACAGAATAATGTGATTTTGCCCGTGTTTTTATTGACCAGTATATTATAAGCATTTTGCCATCTTCTGAGACAGATAGAAGTGTTCTGACATAGCTTCCTTTGGACATCTGGGTTCCTGGGACCTCAGCCGTTGAGGCGGTGTGTGCCTCGTCACTGCAGCTGGCATTCTGCTGTCTTTGTCATCCTGAGGCCGCTCCATTCCTACTCAGGTGGCTGCCACCTGCTTCTCCTGCCCCTGTGCTTTCTGTCAGCATCTCTCCCTAAGGGTGTCTGATGCCTCTGACTTCACTTAGACTCAGCCCCATGAGACCTGCCCCTGGTTGGTAGTTTTTGTTCTGTGTAGTGTGTCTGGTCACATCTGCTGGTGAAGCTGTCATGTGCCTTAGTGACGAGACATGAGGCATGTGCCCCAGTTCAGGGGCTAGGCACACTCTGTCACTCAGGGGTGAGCGAGAGACAGGGAACCACAGAGTCTTCACGGCACAGCCGCAGAAGGAGAGTTCCCGAGCTCCGCGCATCCTGCTTGACCCCACCTTGTGTTACAGTTCGTGACCAGCTGCTCCAGGCCCCCGCTGCTGGGATTCGCCTACCTCAAGCCTCCGTTCTCCATCCGTTGTGTTGAAGTGTCAGATGATCAGGTACCACTGCTGGGGAAAGTCAGCCCCTCAGGCAATGTTCCTTGACTCTCCTCTCTGTGGTTGTCCCTGGTGCCTGCTGTATTGGGCCTTGATAGGAAAGGGCCGGAGAGGGTTCTGCAGACTTGGGCTGTTCAAGGGTATCAGCTCTTTTTTGGGATACCCTTTTTCTTCAGCTTCTCAAGGAAGAGTCCCTGGGGATTGTTTTAGTAGCTGCAAGCTAAGCTTGTCCTGGGCACCAGATCTGTGAAAGTTGCAGGTTTATGTCACCTCGTCCATCTGCTGGCTGTGTGCCCCTGGGAAAGCGGGCAACTTACGGTCCTTGCATTTGGTGGATCTTGATAAATAGTAGCCATTGTAGAAGTATCCGGGGTCACTGCTATCACAGTGTCTCCGTCTGGGCCCCTGGGCCCTCCTTATCTAGACACGTGACAGCAAAGTTGACCCAAGAAGCAGGTGGCCAGGAGGGAAGTGTTGGCTGCACTCAGAGCGGAAGACCCACCTTTGATAGCTTAATACAGGATTCCCATGTGGGGCCCGGAGGGCCTGGCAGGGAGAGAGCAGGGTGCTTCTCTGTGTTCCCCTTTTAAGGCCTCTGCAGGCTGCCTCCCAGACCCCAATTCCGGGTATACTGTTTGCTTTCAGGACACTGGGGACACTCTGGGCAGTGTCCTGCGAGGTTTTTTCACTATCCGCAAGCGGGAGCCAGGCGGTCGCCTGCCCACCTCCTCTACCTGCTTCAATCTTCTCAAGCTACCCAACTACAGCAAGAAAAGTGTCCTGCGGGAGAAGCTGCGATACGCCATCAGCATGAACACAGGCTTTGAGCTCTCCTAGCTGAGGCCCGCCTGCCCCGCCCAGGCTCCCTAGGGCATAGCCCTCTTTACAGCCATGACTCTCCTGTGGCCTTGAGGACTTTAGATGCACATGACGACTGGACACAGCGCTTTCCAGGCAGTACTAATGGGAATGGGGGTGGGAAATAAACCTCCAGATTCTGCCCACATTGGTCCTTTCTTCCCGACTTCACAGGGGCTTCCTCAAGCACACGGGCTTCTCCTTTTGATAGTTTGGCCTTTGGGTTAGTGTTTCTCTTTCCTTAACTTGGTGAGTGAGCTGCGCTTGAACAAGTCCTGGGACCTTCAAAGGTCCAGAGTGGTTTTCATGATGTTGGCCTGAGTGCACAAAGCCAGCCACATGGCAGATGCTCTTTCCGGTCCCTAAAACTCTTTACTCAGGTAAGGCCTTGCCACGCCTCTATGCACCCCACGAAGGTTCTGTCTCCATCCCCGTCCACAGCGCCTCTTTCCAAACTTCCAGGCCCACTTGCTCCGAAGGAGTTCAAGGGGCTGCACACCCTCTGCCTCAGGCATCTCCGCCGGCTTTGCTCCCTTCTTATGCACTCACTGAGTTGACCCTTAAGAGCAATTTCTATTCCCAGAATGCGCTGACTGTTACCCTAAGTCTGCGGGTTCCCGGTGGGCAGTGTTGTGCCCCACTTACTCTCTAATGACAAAACAAATGCTAACCTGAGGCACTATATCCTGTTGGCAGTGGCTTAACCCCATAGATTGTACAATCCCAGGAGACTCGGGTCTGCCCCCTCTCCACTCCTCAGCACAGGGAAACCCAGAGTCCTTTGCACTGACTTAGTAGGCCCATGAGGCCAAGGAAACTCCTATACCCTCTGGGTTGGTTTTCTTTTTTTCTCTTCTTTTTCTTTTCCACCCCATTGTTCCTCTGCCCTCATTCTTCCCCTTCATATCAGAACTTTATCCAGTGTGCAGGGGGATGGAGGTAGAGGCCCTGGTCAGTGGTCTATGTTGAGTCAGGCTGTCTCCCACCTCATGTTCCTTTGCACCCCCGCCACTCCTCCACTAAGACAGAGGCCAGATGCCAATCAAAGCCAGGAGTGTCTGGCCCAGTGGTCTGTTGCTCTGCAGAGCCAATTCAGGCTTTCAACTTTCTTCAAAACAGCAAAACCCTTCTAATACCCAAGCAGGCAAGGCCTGTCTCCACGGCCTCCTTCAGATTGTCTGATGCCCACATCCTGTGGGTCCCAAGCCTGGATGTGCTGGAGCGCCTAACCCCAGGGACAGGATGCGTATTTCACTCTGATGGAAAGACGGCATCTTTCTACTGTTCTTATTTAAGAATTGTTGGTAGCTTCTGATTCTATGGACTTGCCGCTCTTGTAAACGCTGGATTCCTGTGATGATCTCTTTTGAGCATGTGTGTACATACAAGCAGGGGCCTAAGGAACTGTCAGCCTGCAAAAAATAAAATTGTTGATCCCATTTGGATTTTATTACCAGAGCATCGGAACCAGTGGGGGACTGGAAGGGAGTGGTTTATAAGCATCAAGGTTAGGTTTGTTTTTGTTTTTTTGTTTGGTGAGGAGGAGGAGTTTGTCATTTCATTAAATTCATCATTGGGAAATATTGCACTATCTAAAACACTGATCTGTACTTTTGTAGCTGGTGTTCAAATTGTGATGGTTATGTATTTGATACCTTGATGGTCCTAAAAAGTTGTGGCGTGTTTTTTTGTCTTTCGTAGCTAACTTATGGATTAAGATAGGATCAAAGGCTTTATTAAATTTGTACTTCAGCACATGATGGTTGTGTTCTGCTTTTTATACCAACTAGGAGCACTTTCTCGCCCCAGGCCTGGCTGGCCCTGGGTGTCAGGAGACACCCGCAGTCTCCCTAAGATGTCCCTGGGTGATGCTCAGCAGGTAACCAAAAAGTTGACACTTCCAACCCACCCAGTGACACTATGAAAGAAAGGTGCTGCTAATATGCTTCTGGAAAGATTCCAAACCCCAAAACCCACTACCACTGAGTCGATTCCAATGCCATAACAACCTAATAGGACACAGCAGAACTTATCCATAGGGCTTCTTAGATTGTCAGTCTATACGGGAGTAGACAGCCTCATCTTTCTCCTGAGGGAGCAACTGATGGGTTTGAACCTCTGACTTTGAGGTTAGTAGCCAGATACTTAACCCACTGTGCCACCCAGGCTCTTCCATAAAGGTTACAGTATTGAAAAGCTTAAGTAACAGTTCTGCCCTAACACTTGGGGTCACCATTAGTCAGAACTGACTCTATGTCAGACAGCAACAACAGCAAATGTAACCATCTAACCTGGGTTAATATCTGTTGACAGCCCATCACATTTACTTCCAGTGTTGTTTTAAGAAAGAATTCATTTTAAGTAAAGCTAAAGTCAGCTTTAATAAACACCATCCCTGGCTCCAGTCCCCAGTCCCAGGGACAGCAGCCTCCAAACCTAGTGTGCAAACACTCCAGATAACTCAGAAGAGGACAATTAAATGGTTACAGTTGTATTAAGTATGTCTGCTTTTCTCATGTCCCAAACCTGTGCCTTTGGTCTACTCTGTCCCCTTCTCCACACTGCCACACTCTCAGGTTTTCTGACTCCACCTCTGATGGGCTTTACACCTCCCCCACAGCAGCAGAACACCCCAGAAAACCCCTGTGAGTTCTTGCTGCCCCTGAGGCCTGGGGACATATAAGGATCCCATTGTGACCCTGGACCTGCTGAAAACTTAGTGGAAAGGAAACCTGAGCCCAAACAGCTGCAACACGTGGGTACCAGACGGAAACTGTGCCAGGCTTTTTGCACATGCAGCGTTTCTGTCGGGAAGGAGGAGAAAGTTGCAGACCCCCAGAATCCATCAGTTGTCTCCAATGTGAGAGATACTCACCTATCATACAAGAACCTTCCTCCAAGAAAATTGAGCTTTTTATTTTAAGTTAACACTGCAGAGAAAAAGTTTTGTCTTTATAACTGGGAAAATACAAAAGGCTTTTACTTCCTTTTTTTAAAAACATCATTACTAAAATAAAAACCATTTTTAAAATGCTGACAGTACCAGCAAATGCCTGAGAATACTTACAGTCAAAATGTAGCAGATGTTATGTGTGCAATCGGGTACAGACAGATGACTTACCTAAATTCTCTCAGTCGGTAAAGCCAGCCCTCCTTTAGGCCTCAGACTGATTTTCTAGAAGCGTCTAAAGTTGGTAGGAGCAGCTGTGAATAGTGGTTCAGTCTGCTTTCCCAAGAAACAGAACGTGGGCTCCAGAGCCAGAGATGGAGATGCTTGCAAACCCCAGGCCCACCAAGACTGACATGAAGCTGTTTCCTCAAAGACAGGGCCATGATGTATACTTCAGAACATGCTAAGAACTCAATGATGTATAAAATGCATGCAGCTTTGTTCCTGGACTGAATTAGCACCCAGGCTTTAGTCTTCTTCCTACATGTCCTTACCTTTCACTTTAAGAAAATGGCTGCTGGGGACTCTTGGGCCCAGAGTCAGTGGCGTGGCCACAGAGGACTAGAGTGGAGAGTGAAGCTACCAGCCGATAGAGGGCATATGCACAAGAACACCCACACTTGCAGATGGTACCCACTTGACCTGGCTTTGATGACTGGATGATCAGAGCTCAACCAGGAGAAGAAAGAAGAGGG
>NW_006408660.1:2246100-2257620 GCF_000296735.1 Chrysochloris asiatica
CGGGAGAAAGATGAGGCTTTCTACTCCCGTAAGGATTTACACCCTCGGAAACCCTGTACAGGGTCGCTATGGGTCGGAACCGACTCGACGGCACTCAACAACAACATACTGCTTATTGAGTCCCTGAATGGTACAAACTGCTAAAGTGCTCAACTGCTAACCAAAAGGTTGGAGGTTCAGGTCCACCCAGAGATGCCGCAGAAGGAAGTCCTGGTAATCTGCTCCCAAAGAGTCAGCTTCCTACGAAGCACAACCCTGCTCTGATACACATGAGATTGCCATGAGTTGGAATCAACAGAAATGGGTTTGGTGGTGTGTTTTCTAACCCTGCCTACACTGCACTGCAAAGTTGATTTGAACTGCAAGGTCAGAGGTTCAAGCTCACCAGCTGTTTCTCGGAAACCCTATACAGGGTCGTTATGAATTGGAACCGACTCGATGGCACTTAGCAACTACAATATGCAAAAGCATCTGGGGAAATATATAAGCAAAGAGTTCTTCAGCACATGGTGAACATATTTGAAACAAAGATTACTGAAAGGGCACAAATTTAAAATAAACCCAAAGAATTCTTCAGCCAAAAGGAGTCAGGCTGAGGAGTTTCTTGGTTTGTGGGGTCCCTCTCTACCCACTCCCAACATATACATCCCACAATGTTAGGCTGGGATGCAGAGACTGCGTGGCAGGCCAGACTGGATGCAGAGTGTGCTCTACAGCCCCTCAAGCTTGTTGTCAGCATGAACAGCTTCCCGATCAGCAGCAGCGTACTTACTATTGTTAGGAGCACTATGTCAGTTCTGACTTATAGCAACCCTAGGCACAATAGAACAAAACAATGCCCGGTCCTGGGCCATCCTCACAATTGTTGTTTGAGCCCACTGTGGCTGCTACTATGTCAATCCATTTCATTGGGGGTCTTGCTCTTTATCGCTGCCCCACCACTTTACCAAGCATGATGTCCTTCTCCAGGGACTGCCCCCCCCATAACATGTCCAAAGAACAACAAAGTTTTGCCATCCTCACTTCTACATAGCATCCTGACTGTATTTCTAGACAGATTTGTTCATTCTTGTGACAATCCATGGTATTTTTAATATTCTTCACCAACACCATTAATTCAAAGATGTCAATTCTTAAGTTTTCCCTTTTCATTGTCCAGCTTTCATATGCATATGAGGCAATTAAAAAATACCATGGCTTGGGTCAGCCGCACCTTAGACCTCAAAGTGACAGCTTTGCTTTTTAACTCTTTAGTGTGTCCCTTTACAACAGATTTGCCCAATGTGACACATCCTTTGATTTTTTTTTTTGTTGCTTCCATAGACATTGACTGTGGATTCAAGTAGAAAAATCCTTGCCATCTTTAATCTTTTCTCCGTTTATCATGATGTTGAGAATATATGTTCAGTACATGGAGCCTGATGCCAGAGCTCGAACTGAGTACTTAGGGACCTTAATGAGGGCGCTAAAGAGAACAGGGTTTGGGAGTCCTGAAATGAGCTTTGGGGCAAGTGTTTGCTCAACTAAATGCAGCCACTGTCTCAGGGAGGAGAGCTGGAACTAGTTTCTAGCCCAACAAGGAATTGAAAGAAAAATGGTAACCCAAGGAAGTTGACTTCTAGAACCACAATCCAGGGAAAAGGCTGCCATTGGATGGACATTGAGGAGGGGTGGAAGGTATCAGTCCAGTTCTCATTGGCTTTAATCTTAGCCCTGATGCTTGTGTACAAATGTAATGAAAGATTCTGAATTACGTAGATGAGCTCATCAGGACTGACTAAACAATCAGATGTGTAAGTATTTGGTTCTCAGAGATCTATATCCTTGCTAAGGAGCCTGTGTGGTGTAGTAGGGTATGTGTTGGGCTGTGAACCACAAGGTCAGCAGTTCTAGTCAACCAGCTGCTTGAAAGAGGAAGATGAAGCTTTCTGCTTTTGTAAAGATTTACAGCTTCCAAAATCCTGTACAAGGTTGCTATGAGTCAGCAGCACAGAGCCAGCCAGCCAAGACCCTGTTGTACCACCTCAACGTTGTTGAGAAGTCCTTCTCCTCCTGCTTGTTCTCTTGGGTGAGTTGCAGGACTGAGAGGGTTGCAGGCAGGCTGAGGGTATCACCACCTCCCAAGTCTCCACCCCTTCGGGGCCTTGAGGGCTTTGCCTTAGGATCCAAAAATAGCAAATACCACTTGTAGCATATTGGTTATGAGTTGGGCTGCTAACCTCAAGGTAAGCAGTTCAAAACTACCTGCCATTTCGTACAGAATCACTGTAAGTCAGAACCAATCACTGTAAGTCAGAACAGCACACAACCGCCACCACTGCTGTTCTATCACTTCCCCTGGGGCCATGGTAGACATTACTACTGAATTTACCAATCTCCTTCCTGCTGGATCTGGACCCAGCCTCAGACGCCTTCTCAACACGATCATCAGAGTAACCACTACCAGTCACCTGGGATTGGTATGTTTTTCCTGTCCCTGGGATAAGCCCTTTTGTTAGCAGAACAAATTAGGAAGGAATGCTGAATTTGCATCTGGAAGGTCCAGGCTGAGTGCTGGCTTTGCCACTTGCTATGACACAGGCTCCTCACTGTACCCACTGGAGCATCATCAGTGAGTACATGTAAAGGGAGGGTGATCATCCAGGGTGCCAGTCTATAGAAGATCAGAAATACGGAAGTGCTTTGTGTATGCTCAAACCCTGAACCAAAGATATGGCAACCCACACTGAAGGAGGGACCCCAATGTCCTCAATGGTTTGGAGAAAAGCCAGTGTTGTTAGCCCTGGTGGCACCTGTTTTTCTTCTCTGTTTTTTTCTCATCTGTTGCCCCAGAATGGAGACCAAACATCTCCATTCAGGCTGCTTGGGAGCTGGACTCCGGTAGGAGGAACACGTTTCATATTCTCTGACCTTGTAAACTTAAAGGGTTTGGCTGCAGAAGGTAGGGGCAGGGGGCAGGAGTTTCAGGAGGATATTCTCCAAGGGGCTTGCTTCTCATGGGTCCAACCATCCCAAGGGACATAGACGATTTAGTACAGGCAGGATGGCCTCCTGTCCGTGCCTTCTCTCTTTCTCCTTCATGTTTATTACACAAGTCCATCAATGGGTGGGGTGGTACAAATGGTTTGCACTCAACCACAAACCTAAAGGTTGACTGTTAGAATACACCCAGCTGCTCTACAGGTAAAAGTCTGGTAATCTGCTTTCCACAAAAAAGTATAGCCAAGAAAACCTAATGGAGCAGTTCCACTTTGTAATAAATGAATCGGAATTGATTTGTTGGCCATGGGTACTTTTTAAATGTTATTTATTACACAAGTAAGCCATTGCCAAGCCGAATCCAAATGTAGAAAATACAGATAAAAATGAAAGCTAAAGTCACTCATAAATCCTGCCACTTAGAGACACAAAGTATTATTAACTTACAGAGTGGATCATTGAATTTTTTCTATAATATATAGAAGGATAAGACCAAAAGTATTGCTAGTCGGGTTTCAGTTCGTGCATGCACGGGTTGATTCCAAACAGTACGTGTTTAAACATGTCTCTGCGATCAGAAGATGGCTGCAGACAATTTCTCTCCGTTTTACTTGATTTAGTCTCATTTATAGGAGCCTTGATGGCACAGTACATTAAGCATTGAGCTGGTAACTGAAAGGTCAATGGTTCAAACTCACCAGCTACTCTGCAGGTGGCAGTCCGCTTCCATAAAGATGTACAGCCTCGGAAACCCTGTACAGGGTCGCTGTGAGTCAGAACCGACTCCACGGCACATAACAACAACAACTTGTGGTATTTCAGTTATTAGCAGCACTAGCAAACCAAGATATCATCCTACATCTTTCTAGTGAATCTAGTGGTGACGTGACCAACAACAGTCTTGTGAAACTGAGTGGTTAGTAGAGAGCCTCTTAATAAGCCACCTTGATGGGCAAAGCAGAACAGGTAATGGCTTCATGGAGATGGGAAGTGCAAATAATATTTTGAAAGGGGTTTCCAACTCACAGGGCCTAGACCGAAGCAATGCAAGGAAAACCATGAGGGAGAAGACTGTTGCAAGTGCTGATTAGAGAAGGAATTCACAAGAATTGATTTTTTGACAGTATCTGGGAACCCCTACAGCCATACACGAATAAATGAGATACCATTAAAGCTGGAGATTCAGGAGGGGACTACTGTACATCTATTTCAGGAGTACTTAGAATATAAAAGTCAAATAAAGAAGCTGAACTGCATACATTACTTAAAAAAATATACTAACTGAAGTGGCACTTTAAGATTTCATCTTAAAACTATTTCCATTTCTTATTCCCGACATTTTTGGTGGCTAATTTCTTTATAAAAAGTGCTTTCTTTGCAAGGATAAATGGTGTCCTGTCAATCTACTGTATGTGGGAATAAACTAAAGAGGAAATATCCTAAATGTAAGAGATCAAGAATAAAACCCCTAGATAGAAGGCAAAAAAAAAAAAAAGTGTTCCATGCACCAAGGATTATGACCATATCCTCTTGTACCTGGGAGACCCCCTAAAAGCAATTTTTAAAGACACTAAGTGCTGAATTTTATAAACACTTCCTTTTTTTTCCACTGAGAGATTTGAGCTTACATCTGTGAACATATATATATATATTTAAGTTTTTATTGTGAATTGAGTGATAGTTTACATGGGGAAACATCAGTTTTATACTCATCCTTTCATTGCAATGATTACAACACCCTCTATGCATCATCATTTAACAGCATTTGCTTCTATTCCCTCTGATTTTTGTTTGTGTGTGTGTGTTTATGTAACACAAAAACACTCAGAAATAAATATATAATCATTTAAACAACAACAAAAATTGCATTATCTTTTAATTCCATTTTTCCATGAATATTTTGATTCCTTATATACACACACACATATTTCGTTGACAAAATTTGGGTCATTCCATACATACCATTGTGTGACTTGTTTTTCCTTCTCCTCCACATAACAGATTGTGAGAACACTTTTCCAGAGAAATAAATACACAGCGTCCTACAGTGAGGTAACTCCATGAGATTTTTTATCGTCTTTACAGTCCCTTATGCTGGATATTTTATTTATTTGATGATCTAGCGCCCTATTGCTAAACATTTTTATCCAATTTTTCACTGTAATGAGCAACACTGCATTTTTAAAAAAAGTATAGCTCCAACTATGTATCGATCTCATTCAAAGAAATTCTGAGACATATGATTGCTGAACTGCTAGAGTGAATTTCAAAAAACAAAGGTCACATGGAGTCATAAGGTCACATGGGTCATAAGGTCACATGGAATCATGGTGTACCACTGTTGGCGTTCATACCCAACAGCCAATCCTTGAAAGTCTTCAGCAGGATCACGACAACAGGGACACACAGGTCCCTGGGTGGCACAAATGGTTTGCATTTAACTAGTAACTCCTCTGAAGTTTTAAGGTTTATAGTACACATATTTTTAGGGCTTTAACACACATGGCCCGATTTGTCTCATGAAAGGTTCTAAGGAGTTCTACTCCTTCAACAGCAGCCCTCCTATAGCCCTCCACTGTTGTTGTTGTTGTTGTTATGTGCCATTGAGTCGGTTCTGACCCATAGCGACCCTGTATAGGGTTTCCGAGGGTGTAAATCTTTATGGGAGTAGAAAGCCTCATCTTTCTCCCGCGGTGCAGCTGGTAGTTTCGAACGGCTGACCTTAAGGTTCGCAGCCCGATTCATAACCACTACGCTACCAGCACTACTACGAGCCAGAGGCACTTTGGAAGACAGCCGTGGCAATGTGCTTCTGAAAAGGTCACAGCCTTGAAAACCCTAAGGAGCAGTAGTTTTACTCTGCACATATGGGGTTTCCATGAGTCAGAATCAGCTCCACTGCACCTAGAAACAGCGACAGCCACATTACAGTCGGCGCGCCTGCCCTCTGAAGGTGCAGGTGGGATGCTACAGGCTCTCCATCTTCCTCCAGCTGCTGGAGGGCGGGCCGGCTCAGATCAGGTCAAGATAAAGTTCCTTCTCTCTCCAAACCAGTGCCTTCACAGAGTCCATTGCTGGGACAGGGTGTCCATTGTGGTCACCTCATGGGCTCTGCCCCCCTTTCCACCCTGCATGTGCCCGGATGAGCACAGCAGCCAGGCCTGCTGCTCACACCACGTAGCGAGTGAGTTATCGAGGGCCTGACTTCAGTCTACAGCTCCTGCGGAGTTAACAGATGTACGCACGTCTGAGGCAGTCATGCGGCAAGAGACTTTGGGGCCAATCCGTCCCATTTTGACAGTGTGTAATCGAGGCGAGGCCATCAATTTTATAAACAAGAATAAACGACCCTTAGCAACATGTCTGCTCGACCCTTCCAAGGTGATCGTAAATAATAAGGAAGCGGCTCGCTGGGATGGGACTGGGCACTGCACACGGGCAGGGATGAGATCTCATCCACTGGGGAGTGGTGTCCATGGGCTGAGTGTGGGCAGGTCACCTAGCAATGCCCAGACCAAAGCCAGCTGGTTCCCTTATTACCATTGATTTATTCCATTCTCCTGGGTCACTCTGAACTGGCACACATTTCACCCTTCCTCAGAGTGACCATGCTGCTCCCAGCTACCCACTCCTCTCTCCTGGCACTGAAGTCACGTCCTTTTGATTGTCCACTGTCCCTAGATGGCCACCCCATGTGACTCTGGAGGCTGTGGCAGCATGAGTCATTGAGGAGAGGGAAGAATGTGGTGGAGGTTGGCAGATCCTAGTTCAAATCCTAGCTAACCTCTACTCCTTGCATGGCCTGGACAGACGTGTTGTTTCTCTATGTCCCAATGTGTACATCTTTGAAATACGAATGCTGGTATCCACCTGGCGCAGCCATCAGAGGAATAAATCAAATGCACATCGAAGGTGCTCTTGCGGTATTGGCTATAGTTTTTTTTAAAAAGGTTTAAAGAGTTCTGACACATAAGAAGCCAAACAAACACAAACCTGCTGCTCTCAAGTGAATTCGGACTCATAATGACGTCATGTGTCACAGAGCAGAACCGTGTTCTATAGGGTTTTCCTGGCTAGAAGATTGACAGAAGCAGATCTCCAGGCCTTTCTTCTGAGGTGCCACTGGGTAGGTTCGAGCCTCAAGCTTTTAGGTCAGCAGTTGTCTGTTACACACGAGGTTGCCGTGAGTTGGAAGTGACTCAACAGAAACTGATGCTTCACCTGCGCCTCAAGTATTTGAAAGTGCTTTGCAAAGGATGAAACACAATTTAAGTTCAACAACCTTAGCAACAGTTGTTTGAACAGCTACCGTGGCTTTGTTGTTGTTGTTGTGTAGTGCCATCGAGTCAATTCCAACCCCTAGTGACCCTGTCTAGGGTTTCCAAGGAGCAGCTGGTGAGCTTGAACCTCCGACCTTACAGTTCAAATGGCTTTGCAGTCCGGCGCATTAACTCACAGTGTTACACCAGGACTAGAAGTTGGTATTATCCTCAGTTGTAAAAGATGAGGATTGAGGTGCAGAGTGGTTAGAAAATTTGCTCAAGGTGACTCAGCTTGGATTGACAGAGTCAGGACCTGAGTTTATATAATACTAACAATAAATTAACAACTGCACTAAAGAGCAGCTAACATTTGCCAGGAGGTGTTGTTCTAAGCCCTTTCAAATATTACCTCATCAAACCCTCCCAATGACCCCTGTTGTTGCTGTTAAGTGTCATTGAATCGGTTCTTACTCATTGTGACCCTGAATAGGATTTCTGAGACTGTAAATCTTTGTACCATCACTCGTCAGTCAGTTTGTCGTACCGTGGTGGCTTATGTGTGGCTGTGATCCTGGAGCTATGCCACTGGTATCTGAAATACCAGAAGGGTCACCCGTGGTGGACAGGTTTCAGCTGAGCTTCCAGACTAAGACAGACTAGGAAGAAGGAGAGGCGGACTACTGAATGTTTAATCACTGAAAACCTATGACTAGCAGCGGAACACTGTCAGCACCACAATACTGAAACATGATGAAAGCACACAATGCTGTCAGATATAGTGCCAGAAGACACATCCCTCAGGTTGGAAGGCACTTGAAATACAACTGAGGAAGAGCTGCCTCTTCAAAGTAGAGTTGACCGTGATGGCACGAATGGAGTAAAGACCTCGGGATCTTCATTTGCTGATGGGGCACAACTCAAAATGAGAAACAGCTGCAAACATCCATTAATAATCAGAACAAACTATGAACTATGACTCTAAGAAAATTGGAAGTTGTAAAAAAGGAAATGGGACACATAAAGATCGCTATTCTGGGGATCAGTGGGCTGAAATGGACTGGTACAGGCCGTTTTGAATCAGACAGTCATATGGTATGCTTCAAATGACAAGTTGAAGAGGAATGGCATTATATTCATCAAAAAGAGTATTTCAAGATCGATCTTGAAGTATACTGCTGTCTGTGATTGGGTAATATCCATATGCCTACAAGGAAGACCAGTGAATACCACTATTATTCAAATTTACATACCAACCACTAAAGACAGTGGGTATGAAATTGAAGAAGTCTACCAACTTCTTCAGTCTGAAATTGATCAAACAGGCAATTAAAATGTATTGATAATTACTGGTGATTAGAATGCAAAGATTGGAAACAGAGGAAGGATCAGTAGTTGGGAAATATGACCTTGGTGGTAGAAACAATGCTGGGGGTTGCATGGTAGAATTTTGCAAGACCAATAACTTGATCATTGAAAATACTTTTTAAAACAACATAACAGATGACTATACACATGTATCTTACCAGATGGAATATACAGAAATCAAATTGACTACATCTGTGGAAAAACACAGTGGAAAAGCTCCTTATCATCAGTCAAAACAAGGCCAGGTGCAGACTGTGGAACAGACCATCAATTGCTCATATGCAAGTTCAGGCTGAAGCTGAAGAAAATGAAAACAAGTCCCCAAGAACCAAGATATGACCTTGAGCATATCCCACCTGAATTCAGAGATCATCTGAAGAACAGATTTAATACATTAGACATTAAAGATGGAAGATCAAAAAAATTGTGGGATGACATCAAGAACATCATACAGGAAGAAAGTGAAAGTTCATTAAGAAGACAAGAAAGAAGGAAAAGAGACTCTGAAACTTGCTCTCCAGTGTAGAGATGCTAAAGGAAATGGAAGAATTGGAGAGGCAAAAGAGCTGAAAAGAAAATTTCAAAGAGTATCTCGAGAAGACAAAGTCAAGTATTATAATGTAAAGTGCAAAGACTTAGAGTCAGAAAACCAAAAGGGAAAAACATGCTCAGCATTTTTCAAGCTGAAAGAACTGAAGAAAAATTTCAAGCCTCAACTTGTAATATTGAAAAATTCTCTGGGCAAATATTGAATGACTCAGAAAACATCAAAAGAAGATAGAAGGAATACACAGTCACTGTACCAAAAAGAAATGGATGATGTTCAATCATTTCAAGAGACAGCATATGATCAAGATTCAATGGTACTGAAGGAAGAAGTCCAAGGAGCACTGAAGGCACTGGCAAAGAACAAGACTCCAGGAATTGATGGAATACAAATGGAAATCTTTCAACAAACTGATGCAGCACTGGAGGCACTCATTCAACTATGCCAAGAAATTTGGAAGGCAGCTACCTGGTCAACTGATTGGAACAGATCCATATCTGTACCCATTTTAAAGAGAGGTGACCCAATGGAATGCAGAAATCATCGGACAATATCATTAATATCACATGCAAGTACAATTTTGTTAAAGGGAATACAAAATGGCTGCAACAGTACATTGACAGGGAACTTCCAGAGGTTCAAGCTGGATACAGACAAGGACATGGAACGAGAGATATCATTACTGATGTCATATAGATCTTGGTTGAAAACGAGAATACCAGAAAAATGCTTACTTGTACTTTACTGCCTATGCAAAGGCTTTCAACTGTGTGAATCATGACAAGGGATAGACAACACTGCTGAGAATGAATATTCCGGAACACTACATTGTTCTTACGAGGAACCTGTAGATAGACCAAGAGGCAATCATTAGGGCAAGGAGACATTGAAAACATTAGGAAAAGTGTGGGCCAGGGTTGTGTTCTTTCAACATACTTATTCAATCTGTATACTAGCAAATAATCTGAGAAACTACTTTATGAAGAAGAATGTAGCATATCAGGATTGGAGGAAAACTCATTAACAACCTGTGATATGCAGATGGCACAACTTTGCTTGCTGGAGGCAAAGAGGACTTAAAATACTGATGAAGATCAAAGACCACAGACTTCAGCATAGGTTGTATCTCAATGTAAAGAAAATAAAAATCCTCACCAATGGACCAATAAATGATATCATGATAAATGGAGATAAGATTGAAGTTGTCAAAGATTTCATTTGGCTTGAGTCACCTATCAATACTCATAGAAGCAGCAGTCAAGAAATCAAACGACACATTTCATTAGGCAAATCTGCACAAGACCTCTTTAAAGTGTTGAAGAGCAGAGATGTCCATTTGAGGACTAAGGTGCATCTGACCCACACCAGGGTATTTCCAATAGCTTCATATGCATATAAAATTGGACATTGAATAAAGAAGATCAAAGAAGAATTGATGCATTTGAGTTATGGTGTAGGAGAAAAATATTAAAAGTACCATGGACTGCCAGAAGAACAAACAAATCTGTGTTGGAAGAAATACAGCCAGAATGCTCCTTAGAAGCCAGGATAAGACTTCATCTTTCATACTTCAGACATATTACCTGGAGAAGGACATCATGCTAGGTAAAGTAGAGGGTTAAGAGGAAGACCCCTAACGAGATGGATTCACAAAGTGGCACCAGCAGCAATGGGCTCAAGCTTAACACAGGGCAATGTTTCATTCTGTTGTGTTTAAGGTCACCTTGAAAGCACCTAACAAATCTTTGCAGGAGCAAAAAGTCTCATCTTTCTCTCATGCAGTAGCTGGTGGGCTCAAATCACTGACCTTGTGGTTCACAGTCTAGTACTTATTGTACAGAGCCACTGCACTCCCTCCTGATGACCCTATGGGGTTGATATTGCTACTATTTCTATTTTACAGATGGGAAAACAGAGTCCAAGAAAGCTGGAATGACTAGTCTACAGTCCCACAGCTGGGAAGTAATGGAGCTTGGCTCAATGCCAAGTTTGTTGAAGCCCAAGGCCCAGCCATGGCCCTGGCCATCATTCATTGCCCTCCGCAGTCTAGCAGACATCAAGGTCATCTCATCGCCTCTCTCAGTCCCAAGTGTTTGTTTTTGTTTCTTAAAGTTTTTATTATGAATTGAGTGATAGCTTACATGGGAGAACATCGGTTTTACACTCATCCTATTGTATTTCATTTCATTGCAATGATTACAATCTCCTCCATACATCATCATTCAACAGTATTTGCTTCTATTCTGTTTTTTTTTTAATGTACACAAAAACACTGAAGAATATATAATCATTTAAACAACCAAAGGGCACATTCTGCAAGCCAGCCTCCTGGCCACCAGCACACAGCTTTTCTCTTTCCATGAGTCT
>NW_006408660.1:2258593-2270965 GCF_000296735.1 Chrysochloris asiatica
TCCTCTGTGGCTATGTCACTGACTCTGGGCCCAAGAGTCCCCAGGTCTTGCCACACTGCTGGCCAACCAGGTCTCCATCACAGGGTTCACAGGAGTCTATTGAACATTGTAGGGCTTAGCTAGCAGCTTCATTGCTGTTTTCCCCTCACTTCCCTTTATCGGTGACCAATATGGTCACCAATCAGAGTGTGTTTTCCCTACTCCCCTCTTTTTGTTACAAAACCTCTACCTTTACAGTTGTGACAGTTGCAATTAGTTATGATAATAATTACTCACTATTGAATCCTAAGAATCTTATCCCCATCTTCTTTCATCATACCCATCTAGACAAGAAGAAAACTATTAAGTGGGGGGTTCTACCTTCCCCTGCACACTCAAACTAAACTCTGTCTTGAAAACTTGTAAGCCAGTCACTTCGTGCCTTTATTGCCCCCTCATTTTAGGTAGCCAATGTCTAAGTTGCCTGTCCCTATCTTCCCTGTGTACAGAGGGGATAGGATTTATACTTGATGCGAAGACTCCTTCCCTCTCAATCCAAGTGTTCATTCGTAAACTTCAAAGCTTCGAGTGCATGCACCTCCCGACGAGGCTACAGCCAAGGCTGCCTTGTGAATTTGGACTTAGCTCCACAAGAAGTCATTGCCTGGGTCATTTTAGAACAAGGATTTTTACCTAGGTTTTCCAGGACTTCTTAAAACTATGCAAACTGCCGAGCCTGTATGTGTGTGTGCGTCTAGGGAAGAGTATGTACGTTGCTTTCATCCTAAAACCACAACTTTAGAATCATCTGCGTCCATAGAGTGGAAGAACATGAGCGACATCCCTGACCTTCCCCTCCCCATCCTCTGGAAGGCCCAAACGCTATCTTCCATGAGGGACTCTCTGAGAAGAAAAGCAATAAACCGAGGCACACGAAAACTGCAACCGCAGCTGGACTGCAGAGACAAATTTATTTCTCTTGCTAATCAAAAAGGACCCACTTGGGTCCAGTATTGCCAGCAAGATTCTGGAGCCCCATCCTGAGGGGAGGAACGAGCCGCAAATCCTTCCCAGCACTGATTTATGTAACATTCATGCGGAATTTATTATACAAAGAATTTTATTCAATTACACTTGAAATGCCTCTGGATTCTGAAAGGTTCTCTGGTGATAACTGGGACAGAGTGATCATAAAACTGGATGGGCTGTCGGAAGAAGGTGTTGGGGAGGAGGCAAGGGTGACATTGCAACTGACGGGGGATTCGGAACCGGAGACATTTGTCATTGGGATGTGTTACAAGTTCGGGCTGCAAAAATTACTTGGTGAAAAAAAATGCACATTAACAATAGCCATGAAATATCAGTTAAGGGAAATGAGGTTGAGAAATGAGACAGGAGAATCTATTAGTGCCTGGCAGTGCTTACCGCAGCCCAGGTCATGATGAAAATGGCTGTCGAACAAGCAAGGGGCACTGCGCCCAGAGTCAGGAGGTCAGGTCCAATCTTGTTTTGACCCCCTGGGTTACAGGGGTTCTCCCTTTTGTGCCTCAGTCTCTTCACCTGCAGAGGGGCACATACAAGTATCTCCCTCCAGGGCTGCTGTGAGGTGTCGATGAGCTAATGTCTGGGAAGCACTTGGCTTGGTGCCTAGCACATATCAGGCACTTCCTGGCTGGTGTCATTATTATTGTGGAGATTTCTAGGATGAACTCTTTAACAAGGAGTGCTTCGGTGGTGCGAACAGTTAAGCATTTGCTGACTAACCAGAAGGTTGGCAGTTTGAACCCACCCACAGATGTCTTGGAGGACAGACCTGGCGGTCTGCTCCCTAAAGATCACAGCTCTGCAAACTCTATGGAGAAGTTCTGCTCTGCACACAAGGGGCCACCCAGAGTCAGATTCGACTTGATGGCAGCTAACAAGAGCTCTTCTTTGTGCAGGGTGCTAATCACTGGCCTGCAGAGCAGGGCTAGGCTAAGGGTGCAGCTAGTGAGCAGGTTTCTTAGGGACAAAATTTCAGGGCATACCAGAGCACTCAGTATTCAACATCAATAATATTGTAATGGAATGTGTTACTTTGGATTTAAATAATCTTTTTTATTGTGATTTCACATATGTATATACATACACACGCTGTTGTTGGTATTAAGCACCATGGAGTTGGTTCCGACTCATAGTGACCCTGCACAGGGTTTCCAAGGCTGTAAATCTTTACGGGAGCCTCATCTTTCTCCCACGGATCCGCTGGTAGTTTCGAACTGCTGACCTTGTGGTTGGCAGCCCGACTTGTAACCACTACGCTACCAGAGCTGTTAAGTGCCTTCAACTCAGTTGTGACTCATAGCGACCCTGTATAGGTTTCTGGAAACGAATTAGTGGGTTTGAACCATCGACTTTGCGGTTCGCAGTCCAGTGCTGATCCTACAGTGCCACACCAAGCGTCTCCCTCTATTTATATATATATTGTTAAGTGCCGTCAAGTTGATTCTGACCCATAGCGACCCTGTATAGGGTTTCCAAGGTGCAGCTGGTGAGCTTGAACTGCCAACCTTGCAGTTCAAACGGCTTTGCAGTCTGGCGCATTAACCCACAGTGCCACACCAGGACTCTCTCTCTCTAGCTCTGTATATATATATACACACACAAAAAAAAAAAACATTTGCCATTTCACCATTTTTTATATGTGCAGTTCAGTGACATTACTTCCTCCCAATTATGGTGAGCTGCCATTACCACTACCCATTCCCAAGTTTTTCCATCACTCTTCACAGGAACTCAGTGCTCCCTAAGCTTCATGCCGGATTTTAAAAAAAAAACAACAAAATAATGGTTCCTCCCAAAGAAATGATGGTGAATAAAATATCACAATTTGAAATAAACAGGGTCTTAGTTTAGGACCACGCATGACTGTGTAACGGGCACGGTCCTGGGAGGGCTGACAATGCGAGACTTCATAGATTGTTGTGGGGTTTTTTACTGTGTTGTTGTGTGTGGCATCCAGTCAATTCCAGGTCATAGTGACCGCAGGTGACAGGGGAGAGCTGTCCCTGGGTTTCCCAGGTTTTCATGTTTACAGAAACAAGTCGCCAGGTCTTTCCCCAAAGAGCTGGGAGGTTTAGCCAAAGCCCTTTCGGTTACCAACAAGCACATACCACTGCATCATTAGCTCTCTCTCTCTCTGTTTTTTTAATTGTAGAGATTTTTATTACGTTTTCCCACTTGATTCAAAATATGGGAGGAAATTGTGCTAAGTGTCCACAGAGACTACACTTTTCCTTTTATCAAAAGATTCCAATGTGTCTTATTGATACTGCTAAAGAGCAAACATTTCACTCCAACCCATCCTCTGGGTCCACGAAGGGACGCTTTCTCAGGTTTTCCCAGGTTGGCAGCCCGGGAGAGGAACCTCTCCAGGGATGCAGAGTATGCCCTGCGTGTGGCTACTCAGGACAATGTTTGCTGGTGAGCACAAAGGTCCAGAGCTGGACTTGGGAGCCTGGGCGTTCACATCCATCCTGCAATGGCCTGTCCTTGAAAGGACTGGTGGGTACAGGACCTGCACATGGCTTTGTTCCAAAGATGCTCACTTGAGGGTGTTGCAGTTGCTCAAAGGGCTCCTGTCATCTATACAGGATTTCTTACATGGCTAGGGGTATAGGGTGTTTTATTTTACATATTCTGCTCTTTCCAGGAGGATCTTGAGGTGAGAACAGAATTGGATGATTTGTTCTTGGTTGAGGCTTGGAGTTTAGACGGCATACTTAACTGCCATTAAATAGCTGCTGCCGCCGCCGCCGCTACCACCACCACCACCGCCACCACCACCACACCAGTTGTTGCTGAAGTAGAACTATGTGCCACAGAGTTTCCAATTCTTTAGAAGTGGATTTCCAGGCCTCCCTATAGATGCCTCTGAGTGGACTTGAACCTCCAACCTTTTGTTTAGCAGCTGAGTACCTTAATCAGACTAGACTCCATTAGTCTCTCCTGCCACACTGCTGCTTTCATTTCCTGGGTCTAGTCCTGTGTACACACACCTAGCAGCCACTGTGCACCCAGGCAAAGAGTAGCTGGTGGGTTTGAACCACTGACTTTGTGATTAGCAGTCCAATGCTTAACCTAAAGCACCACAACAGGACTCTCATGCTAAGCTGGCCCCAGTAAATAAATGACTGCTGGGTTGAGTTCACCAGTCTTGAGGGTTGCAAGAACCTGCCCTTCCGAAGAAGCAGCATTTGCTGCAATTAGTGTGGAATCATCAGGCGCTCAAGGCTGCCTCTCTGGCCCTTATAAAAAGCTCCTTTCCAAGGACAGAGCTGCCACCGGAGGGGCCTTCCATGATGGGAGGGAGCAGTGGTGACAACGGCAATAAAAGACGTCGGCTTACAGGGGCATAAACCAGCCAAGTGCCACCTCAGAGAAATAAGGTCTCGTCAATGTCAACCGCACTGGAAACGGAAAACCTCGTTTTCTCCAGCTGTGCCCATGCCCTCCTCAGACTCTGGACGCCGCCAGCTGATTGGGCAGAGACAGGTAATGCCATCCTGGAGGGCTGGTGTTCTTTCACCGGGTCTCCACCCCTGCGCCGCCCCCACACGTCAATTCAGTGGAGTGTTTCGGAGCCCTGGCTTGTAAATCTGCAGGCGGCCTTCTCCACACACTTCGGCGGTGATGGGTGGCTCAGAGGTGGCTAACCTTCCAAATCCTGTCTGCCTTCTCTGTTATAAATGTGACATTTAGAGCTCCTCTGGCACAGGTAAATCACAATTACTTTTCCAAGGGCCTTTGGTCGCAGCCCAAAGCCTTGAACTACTTGAGTACACGTTCAAGCTCACAGGCACGCGTGGGCTCTCTCACAAACACACAGAGGTTCAAGACTGTCCCACTTTTATTCTTTTTTTCCACAGGCTCCTCATCCAAGCTGTCACCCTCCCTTTCTTATCCACAATACTGAATTCATCCCCACCTTCTTTGAGGCAAAGGGGAATCTGGGACAGGGCCTCTGAACCAAAGCTGAGTCTGGACACAGGCCAGCCCCCAGCCCCCTGGACGGTGGAAGCAAGCTGTACTCTTCACCTTCTGGCTGTGAGCACCACCGGGGCCGTGGGTCCTGCCGTCAGGGTTTCTTGTAGATCTTTTCCTGGTTGCCCTCCTTCATGGCTGCGAACCGGGCTACCGTGAAGAGGTAATCACTGAGTCTGCCGGAGGAGGGAGAAGCACAGGGGGTCACTGAAAATGAGACCAAGGCTGAGTCTTTCCACATTCACCTTCAAAGAGGAAATAAACTGTGTGCCTCAGACAACGGGTGACCAACCAACTTGGATGGATGGATGGCACACAAGGGGAACTTCCATGATAACCAAGGTGCCCTGCTCCCAACCTAGCTCAGGAGGACAGGCGCCTCTGACTACTCCCCGTGCATCTTCCAATGGCCAGAACTGGTACTCCCCAGACTGCAGTGTGTGTGAGCATGCAGCCAGGCCTAGGTGGGTGCGCAGGCTTTGGATTCTGCTGGGGGGCAGCAACGTGCCTGCTCCCATTGCTGCTTTAGTGAGGAAATGAAGGAGACTGGCCCACACACACTGCTTGCAGCTTGTGCAAGGGCTGGCTGAGCAGAATCCCATTTCCTGGGCTCCCTGGTGGGTCATCATCAAGACATCCAACCTCAAGGACGTCCCCTTGCAACTGCTCTGACCCTTTGCACTAGTTTTTCTCAGCTGGCCTTGTCCTACCCTGACCTGGGATAGGTACAGCATCTGCCTGGTCCCCAGCCCCATCCTCATACCCAGTGCCTGGCACACAACAGCCACTTGGTGACTGTTCAGTGACTGACAGATTTCCTGTGAAGCCTACTTAAGTACCTGTTTAAGAATTTGGCCACGTTGGCATCCGTTTCTCCCATCTGGACAAGAGGCACCACGCTGGAAAGGGAGGCTATGTTAGAGTTCAGCACACCTACCACCTGGGACGGCAGCCTGAACCCCGAGCAGAGCTGCCCAGCCTCTGTAGGTACCAAAGTAAGGTTTAAGTCCCATTTCTCTGAAAAGCCAAGTGCCTGGCCCATGAATGGTGTAGATGTCAATTCTGCAATTACTCCCTTAAACTTTCCTTGAAAAGGCTGTCAGGAGCTTTTGGAGACCCCTCCTCTACCTAACTCCGAGTCAGGGTGTTTGGGGTGGGTCCATCTGGATCCCAGTGGCCTATGGGCCCTTCTAGACCCTTCTCTATGCAGTCAGAAGAATCCTTTCAAACTGCAGTTCTAATCTCAGCAAAGGATCTAAATCCCATGGAGACCCAGGGCCTATCAGTAACTTCCTGCAGCTCTCAGGATGGGGCAGACTTCCTGCTCTGGCCTGGCCTCGCCCCACATGCCTCTCGCTCTCTGCACCCAGGCCCTCCCACCTCCCTTCCGTTATTTCAAAGCAGGTAGCTGCCTCCACCTTAGCCCTTACCCTGCTGTCCCTCAGACCTGGACACTGCTGACTTCTCCCCTGACCCTTCAACTCTCAGCTCAGGTGGCACGGCTCTGAGAGACCTTCACTGCCTGTGTTCCTGAGGCTGGGACCTCCTCCCATGCTGCTCATACTTACTGCCACATAACACTTAACAGAGATGTACGATTATATCATGTCCATGTGGTTTGTTTAAGGAGCCCTGGTGGCACAGAGGTTAAGTGCTCAGCTGCTAACTTAAAAGTCAGTGGTTAGAACCCATAGAACTCTATGGAAAAAGATATGGAGTCGGCTTCCATAAAGATTTACAGCCCTGGAAATTCCATGGGGCAGTTCTACTCTGTCCTATGAGGTGGAACCAACTTACCAGCAGTGGGGGGCGGGTATTGGTTTGCTTGGCTATTTATCATTACCTCTCTCCCTCTGGAACGTTCAGATGCTGAGGCCAGACTCAGGCAAGATGGTCAGTGAATGATTGGATGCCCCCACAACTGCCTCCCACCCTGACAGAGCTCCTGCTCCCTCTTCTTCAGGCCCCCTTACCGTCTCTCAGCTCGGCGGCACACGGTCCGGCACAAGTGCAGCACAGAGCTGCTCTTGCCCCCTGACTGAAAGGACAAAGTGGGTGTTGGCTGAGGCAGAGATGTGCGTGTGGAGTGCCCACTGCAGACAGGCCCTGCCCCTCTACCATGGGTGGGACTGGGCAGGGGCCTGGAGGGGACTTAGGGGGCCATTTCTGTCCCTCCCTCTGCCCACCCCAACCACCCCAGGGTAAAGGCCATCCAGTACCTACAGGCAGAATGAAGGCCGTGAGTGGAGGGAGCTGACTGGAATACTTGTCTATCCACTGCTCCAGCTCCAGGACTGGCCCCTCGGTGAATGCGGTGTGTTCTGAGGGGTCGGGAGCAGAAAGGAGACACAGTAAGACCCATTGCGTGTGATCGGGAAATAGCCCGGGAAGCCACGCAAACTAAACTCTCAGGGTCCACCAATAAGGCTGACACATCCCAGGTGGTGACACCCAGACCCCACCCCACCCCTCCCCACACACCCCTGGCTCCTGGGGCCCTCTCAGCACACACAGAAGGTCCCAGAATTACTTAAGTGCGCCTCCCTGGCAGAGGAGCGGGGCGTGGCAAGGGCAGCGCTGACATCCTGCAGGGTGCACTGGATCTGGAGGAAGCAGCAGAGGGTGAGAATGAAGCTCTGTTTGTGGGGGCTGGGCACACACAAAGGAGTCTTGGAGGCACTGGGATTCAAGTGCTCAGTTGCTGAAGAAAAGGTCGGTGGTTCGAACCCATGGGAGAAAGACGTGGCAGTCTGCTTCCATAAAGATCACGGCCTCAGAAGCCTACAGAGCAGTTCTACTCAGTCCTGCAGGGTGGTCAGGAGTGGGAATTATCTCCCCAACAATGGATTTGGGGGCACACACCACACTGATCACAGGCAAGGTGAGTGAGGGCTGGTGGCAGGGCCCTGCCAGGACCCCTAATCAGCTTGAATGTAAAGGCTAATAAGCAAGATATCTACACCTTCAGTATGACCCCCTCCTCTGAGCACCCAGCTGCTGATGCCTACTGGTCAAGCTTTTTGAGAGGCCTAGGGAGGAAACACCTGGATTATGCAGATAGATGGTGTCAAGCATCCCAGTGATGGCAAAGAGGGACCTTCTGGTCCTGATCAGTGTCTGCCTGGACCCTGCAAGCTTCTCTCCTTTTCCCTGCACTGACCGTTTTCTGTACGCTAGCCAAAAGGTTGATGGTTCAAACCCCAGAGCCACCCCATGGGAGAAAGATGGGGCAGTCTGCTTCAGTTCAGATGACAGCCTTGGAAACCCGATGGGGCAGGTCTACTGTGTCCTACAGCGGTGCTATGATTCCGGAATCAACTTGACAACAATGAATTTGGCGCTTCTTTTTTTTGTTAGCAGTTGGGTCAAGAGACAAAATGTGCTTTCTAAACTGTGAGGGGCAGGAATTGCAAGAATGTGGTCCGGGAGTCAGCTCAGGTTTGTGAAGGGTTAAGGGTAAGGAGGTTTGGAAGCAGAGAGTATGGCTGAGGCAGCCCTTCCAGCTGAGAGGACTGTAGGTCCCTGAGAGTTCTCAGACCAATGAGACCCCGCTTCTGACTTCACACTGGGTCAGGTGCATTGAGCTGGATGGCGGCTGTGGAAGGGAGGAGGTCAGCAGGACACAGAGGATGAGAGCACAAGCGGCCAGCTCAACACTGGACACTAGCCAACTGCAACTCTGTGTCTTCATGGAGGAAGAGGGGAGCAGTAAGTAGTGCCCTCAGGGTTGGCTAACTACAGCGCTGACCATCAGGGGCCAGCGAATGTTTGCATCAGTTTGAGAATCAAGATAAGCCCCAGCTGTGCTGAATCCCGGCCATGAGGCCATGGGCCAGTCTCCATTTATCAGCCTCAATTTGATCTTTATGAAATGTGGACGCCAACCTCCACCTCATGGCCTTCTAAGAAGATTAAGCATGGCCATAGCCGGCAGCAGACCCAGGATCCTCTTCTGCTCCCAGGAGCCCTGAAGCATCACGAGAGCTGATCCTCCAAGAAGTTTGGAAAGACTCAGGTCAACCTGCACTCAGAGCTAACTGAGCCATGAACACATCTGTGGTGTTCTGGGCTGGTTTCCAGGCTCTGGCTTTCAGGTTCACTCTGTGAATCAGAGTGTTCACTGCTTCTTGTGGAGCAGAGAAGTAACTCTAACAACTGTGGGGTCCACCAGCTGAGGGCTCCTGTGACTGGGCTCTCCCAGGGACCACCACATTCTGGGCTGGCTCCTTCTCTGTGGTGAGGCTGTCCTGGGCACCGTAGGATGTTGAACAGCATCCCTGGACTTTACCCACGCACCGCCAGTAGCACTGTCCCATCCCAACTCGCGGTAACAAAAATGTCTCTGAATACTGCCCAGGGTCCCATGAGGGGCAGAGTCACCCTGCACGTTACACGTCTCTCATGAATGCAATCCTCACCACCTCACCTGCCAGAGAGGGTTGTCTAATCCAACCCCCCAATTCACAGGGGATGGACAATGCTACTCACTTTCTGAAGCTCTTCAGCAAATGTGTGGCCTTTTTCTGCAATTAATTCCATTGCAAACCTATGAAGAAAATGGGAAAAATTGTTTGCCTCTAATAGAACATCCCCAGGACCTGTTTGGCTGAGAAGATTCTCAGATGGTAGACCAGTAAGCGATTTTTACTGTAGAAAGTCATGGGCTTATTTTTTCATGCTGACAGACAGTAAAAACATCATAACCTTTCATTTGCATAGGGATATCTGCTTCTCAGAATGCTTCTTCCTCTACTCATTTATCCACTTCGCCATTACTTTTGCCAGGCCTGAGGACTCAGTGGGAAGCAGAAGACAGTCTTCCAGTGATGGACATTAAGGCTGTCTTCATTTGTTTTTGCTATTGTGAACAGTGCTGCAATGGACATCAGTATGCATATATCCACTCATGTCATGACTCTTATCTCTGTGGACATGGATCAAATAGAGGGATTGCTGGGTCATATCGTATTTCTATTTCCAACTTTTTGAGGAAGTACCATACTGTTTTCCGCAGTTGTACCATTTTTGAGTCCCACCAGCGATGCGGGAGGATCCCAGTCTCTCCACACCCTCATCAGCATTTGTTGTTTCTGGGTTTTTTGAACTTTGCTATTACTGCTGAGGTGAGATGATATCTTATTGTTGTTTTGATTTGCATCTCTCTTAATGGCTATGGGTCAGAAATGACTCAACGGCACACAACAAATGGCTAATGATTGCAAACATTTCTTCATGTTTGTTGGCTGCCTAAATGCCTTCTTTGGTGAAGTGCCTGTTCATGTTCTATGCCCATGATTTAATTGAGTTGTCTTTTTCTTGTAGCGGTGTTGTAGTTTTCTACACATTTTAGAAATTAGTCTCTTGCTGATACATCATTGCAAAAAAAAAAAAAAAAAAGTTTCCAGGCTGTGGGTCTCTTTTAGTAAAATCTTTTGATGCACCTAGTGCTTAAATTTTAGGAGGTCCCAGTCTTTTTATATATGGTGTGAGATATGGGTCTTGTTTCTACAACTGCATTTCTAGTTTTGCCAGCACCATTTGTTGAAGAGACCATCTCTTTCCCATTTAATGAGTTTTGGCCGTTTGTCAAAGATCACATGACTGTATGTGGATGGATTTACTTCTGGGTTCTCAATTCTGTTCCACTGATCTACGCATCTTTTGTTGTACCAGTACCAGGCTGTTTAGATCACTGTAGCTGTGTAGTAGATTTTGAGATCAGGGAGTGACAGGCTTCCAACTTTGTTCTTCTTTTTAAGTAATGTTTTGCTTATCCAAGGTCTCTTTCCTTTCCATATACAGTTAATGATCAGTTTTTCCATCTCTTTAAAGAACGACATTAGATTCTGGATTGGAATTGCTTTGGGTAGTACTAACATTTTCACAATGTTAAGTCTTCCTATCCATGAGCATAGTATAATCTTCCATTATTTACGCCTCTTTTGGTTTCTTGCATTAGTGTTTTATAGTTTTCTTTGTATAGATCTCTTGTTTTCTGTGGTTAGATTTATTCCTAAGTATTTCATCTTTTGGTGGCTATTGTATATGGACACAGCGTAAAATGTTTTCCTGATTTCCTTGTCAGAGCTGTCTTTATTAATGTACAGAAATCTAACCGATTTTTGTATATTGATCTTGTAACCTGCCACTTTGTTGATTCCTCAGTGAGTTCCAATAACTTTCTTGCTGAGTCTTTGGGATTTTTTTATGTATAGAATCATGTCATCTAAAATAGAGTTTTACTTCTTCTTTGTCAATTTGGATGACTTTAATTTCCCTCTCTTGCCTTGCAGCTTTGGCAAGACTTCCAATGCAATACTGAATAGAAGCAGCAACTAAAATGTTTATCTTACAGGTTCTGGAGGTCAGAAGTCCAACATGGGTCTCAATGGACTCAAACTGAGGCATCGGGAAGGAAGCCATATTTAGAAAATCTAATACACAACGGGAATCCTGGTAAGGCACTGTAGGATATGCACTGGATTGTTAACCCCAAGGTCAGAGGTTCAAACCCACCAGTTGCTCCTTGTAAATCTTATGGAGGGTCACTGAGTCAGAACTGAATTGAAAGCACTTAACAACAAAAACACAACACAATGGACTGTGCTTGGTTTACTTCAACTCACTTCTTTCACATACTCTACGTACTTCAATAGTATGCACCTGCTACCTTGAGAAGTGATGGAGCTAAGAGTAAGGGAGGAAGCTTCACATGGTGAGGGACAGATGCCAGTCTGAGAGCCAGAGGGGAAGGTACGGCAAGTCCATTGAGGGTTAGCAACCTCCAGAGCTGGCCAGTTCTCATGAGTGCTTTACAGAAATTACACTTACTAATGCCCAATGAAAACTCAACCTCAAGCCGGTCCAATCTCCCTTACCCGATAATTGAACTTAATTCATCTGTCGTTCCAACAGCTTCAAACACATGATCATCTTTGGATCTTCTTTCTCCCGTGAAAGTACTAGAAAACCCTGTAGGAAAACAAACAACTTTTATCTCCTGATAAGTTCTTTCAAACACCTCAATAAGAAGTATATTGTATACACAGAAAGTCCTAGGTGTGCAAGCTGATGAACTGCTACCAGCTAAACAAGCCTTTGTGATCAGAACCCAGATCAAGAAACCACACAACCAACATCCTAGGGTCCCCACATCCTAAAACCCCCAAATATCTTCTCCAATTGCTACCCCTGATGGGTAACCAATATCCTAACTTCTTTCATAATATACTTCTTTTTTTTAAAGTTTTTATTGTAAATTGAGTAAAAGTTTACAGGGCAGATCAATTTTACATTCAACAAATCATACACCTTATTTCATTACAATGTATATAATCCCCTCCGTGTACCATCAGGTAACAGTATTTCTCT
>NW_006408660.1:2272975-2278380 GCF_000296735.1 Chrysochloris asiatica
GTATATTGTTAACTGTGTTGAGTTGGTTCCGACTCAGAGTAACCTGACGCACAACAGAACAAAACAGTGCCCCATCCTGCGCCAACCTCACAATTGTTGCTGTGTTTGAGCCACTGTTGCAGCTACTATGTCAATCCATTCTGTGGAAGGTCTCCTTCTTTTCATGGACCCTCCACTTTACTAATTATGATGGTCTGATCACTCCTAATAACATGCCCAAAGTACATAAAAAGGCTTGCATTCCTTGTTTGTAAGGGACATTCTGGCTGTACTTCTTGTACAATTGTACATGTTTTGTATACATAAAATTTTGTTTCATCTATAATCAGAGTTCTCTGTTCCCCTGCTTAGGTCACATTTCCGGCCTGCCTCCCCTCAACCACTGGGCAGCAAGAAGCTGCCCCTGAAAGCAGGACCTGGCCTGATATTCACAGGTGGGCTCGGGCAGACTCCTGCTGAATAGAAACAATGCCACTGCACATCAACATCACACAAGTTAACCCTATGACTGTGAGGGGCCAGGATCCAGACAAGACCTCCTTGTCATCAAGTATGGTGCCATCTTCTAATGTTTCAAACCACAGAGATCACTAGCTGCTGTTGAGGCTGCTGTCCAGTTGGGCCCTGACTCATGGTGATCCCGTGCACAATGGAAAGCAATACTACTGAGTCCTGCACAGGCCCCATGATTGCTCATGGATCAGACCGTTGCAGTGCAGAGGGCTGTCAATGCCTGATTTTCAGAAACAGATGGCCAGGCTTTTCTTCCCAGTCCATCTTAGTCTGAAAACTCAGCTAAAATCTGTTCAAAATCATAGCAGCACATGATCACCATCACAGCAGCACACAGGCCTCTCCTGACAGATACCCGGGTGATGCATTGGCTGAGAATCAAACCCAGGTCTCCTTCACAGAAGTGAGGATTCTGCCATGGAACCCCCAATGTTCCTGGAATCCTGTCTGTATCCTGTTTAAACTACAACAATGACTAATCTCCCTTTCCTGGCTAATGCAACAACTGTTGTTGTTATTAAGTGCTGCTGAGTCTGTTATGATGCACAGCAACCCCGTATAGGGCTTTTGAGGAGCAGCTGGTAAGTCTGAATCACCGACCTTGCAGTTCAAACCTACCTTGAGGCTGAGTGCTTATCCTGTGGCGCCACACCAGGACGATCTCTTTCTTAATTACGGCCTCGGAGGCTCTTTGTTCCTCCCACCTTCTATGTAAAAAGTACTCAGATACCCAATCGTAAAAATGGCCTCTGCTTCCTAACAGCACACAGTTTGGAGTAAAGCCCTGCTTCCTTGAACCGTTCTTGACATCACCTAGCACAGCTGTCCTATAATACCTTATGTTGTTGTTGTTATTCAGGGCTGTTGAGTCAGTTCTGAATCACAGAGATCCTGTATAGGGTTTCTGAGGAGTAGCTGATGAACCACCAACCTTGCTGTTAGTAGTCCAGTGCTTATCCTATAGTACTACATCAGGACTCCATAGTAAGATATCAGTCCTTCCAATTATCCTCTTACTGAGCTGCCCCCTGGTTCTCTATGGTGTACCATCTTCCTTGTTACAACAAGTCAAGCAACCCAACTTCTATGCATACGTGAAAACACTTATATTGTTTTGCAATTTGCTTTTATCACTTCATACGAGAGTGTATCTTGGGTATTTTTTCACTCCAGGACATTGAGGTCTGTCACATACTTTTTATTTAAAAACTTTTTATTGTGAATTGAGTGAAGGTTTACAGAGCAGATCATCAGTTTCACATGCAACAAATTATTTACTTTGCTTCATTATATGGTTGGAATCCCTTCATATACCAACAGCCAACAACATTTACCTCCATTCACTTTAAACACTGCATTCCTCCCTGTGTCTCCCACCCCCTCCACCTTTCCTCTGCCAACCTCCCTCTGGTTGTACATTGCTTGCCCCATCACCCATGCCCATATACTTTTTAATGGTGGCAAATAATTCAGAAGAAGCTTAAACTAGAGTTGGGTGTAAGTCTTTTGGTACATTTTTCATCTGTTCTCCCCTTACCTTTGTCTCCTGTTTTAGTGTAAATTTTAGGGATCTTGGATGTCTTCGAGGTCAGTTGTGACCTAATGAGAAATAAATGTCAGGGGGTGGTATGGCTATCTGCAGATAACAGAGAACAAAACATGGTTTGTGCATACAATAGAATATTCAGTGATAGAAATGATCCTCTCTTCTATGCTAAAACATGGTTAAACCTTTGTGCTGAGTGAAAGAAGTCACACAAAAAGGTGATTAATGTGTGATCTCACTTACATGTTGTTGCTGCTAAGTGTCGAGTCAATTCTGACTCATAGTGACCCTGCATTGTACAAGCAGAACTAAACATTGTGTCAATCCATCTCATTCAGGGTCTTCCTCTTTTTTGCTGACCCTCTGCTTTATCAAACATGATGTTCTTTTCCAGTCCCTGGAGAAGGAGTATCATCCTTGGAAAAGTGGAGGGTCAACTAAAACAGAGGAAAACTACCCAAAGTGAAGGAGTGGTACAGTGGCAGTAACGATGGGCTCAAACATAACAAGTTTGTGAGGATGGCACAGGGCAGGTAGGATTTCATTTTGTTGTGCATAAGGTGGCTATGAGTTGGAACAGACTTGGGGTTACCTAACATGATGCATACCATTTCCTCATTAGTTTGTGGTGCTTTTCAGGTTCTGAGGTCCAGAAACAGTGTTAGTTCCAAGGAGTATGATGAAAGCCATCCTTAGATCATCATGTTGGTGTCATAAACTAAATTCTTTGGGAGATGTCAGAGTCCGAATTGAGGACCCACATATGTTTGTTTGGTCCTGCAAGATGGCTTAGGATTTGTGTGAAAAAACCTGGGCCCGCGTTGCCATGGTGACGTCAAGTTCTTTCAAGGGGCAGCTGGGACGATGACCTCACGCTTTGAGACCTACCATTTGGGGCGATAACGCCCCATCCCAGCAAGTATCCGAGTTACCCTCCCAGTGAGGCACTCACCTAGTCTCATTTTCCACGCTCTGAGGGCCGCGGCTCTGGAAACCGACACACAGTATCTTGCCAGCGCCCACGCACCTGCGCAGGGCAAGGCGACTGCCCAGGCCCCACACAGCCATCACAAGTCGAGGGCTGACCCCACCAGGTTCCCGTTCAGGCCCCCCCAGAGGGGTGTCACTCCACTCAGTCGCCGTTTTTCATTGGTCTGTAGTTCTCGCCCCAGGGCGGGGCACCCCCAGAAACTTTTTTCCATTGGTTTACGTGAAAAAGTTGGGTGGGGAAAACCATGACGTTCGGCTGCAACACCTATTGGCTAATGCTCCATCCAATCGGTAAAGACCTCCCGAATAGCGCGTTCTGATTGGCTGGATGGAGGGAAAACACCCTTGCCTCTGGGACACTGACTCTCAGTGGTGGTGGAGTCGATGAGTAGCTCCGTATCCTGAGCTGAGGTTCCGCGGCGATTTCAGGTGAGAACCCGGGCTAGCGGGGCCGGGCGGCGCGAGGTTTCATTGCAAGATCCAGTACCCCCCAAGGCCGACGCCCAGCTTCTGGGGCTCAGTGGCCCCAACTCTGAGAATTCCTCCTGGGGGACTCGGCGACATCGAGTCTGGCAGACGTTGATTTCGAGAGTTGGGCATACCTCGCTGAGAAAGGGGTTGTCTGTAGTACTTATCCGAGTGAGCGACTGAGGTTAATATTAAGGCAAGCTCCTTAAAACTTCAAACGGAGGATCGTTTTGCATTACTTATGAAAACGTTGAGTGCGTGCACCCAATGACCCAGCAGCACCTGTTTTGCGAAATGTTGGCTTAGGTGTTCCAAAAGGGATGTATCAGGTATTTTCTGAAGCCCTTGTTTTCAACTGTGACCAGTCCTTTCTGGTCCATGGTTTCATCACATTTCTCCCTTCAGGAGTAATAGTATTAAGAAATGGAACCAAGAATAGAGCCAGTAATAATTAGCTCTCCGTAGGTCGGCGGTTCAAGCTCACCAGCTGCTCCTCGGAAACCCTTTACAGGGTTGCTATGGGTCGTGATCGACTCGACGGCACTTAACAACAGTCAAGTGATTGCAATATGCCAGACGTTAGTTCTCTTTTTTTTTTTTGCGGGGGGTGGGGGAGGAATTTTTTTTAAATCTCAACAACCCACTGAAGAAAGTACAGGTTGTTTCCTTGTAGCACACGGGGAGAAACTTGAGGTTCACAACCATTAAGGGAGTTACTGGAAAGAGAACTGGGATTTGAACTCAGATCTTTCAGCTGCATCCAGTGGGAGTGCTGGGTGGTATAATGGTGGCCTTGAGGCAAGCCTTATCTGAGATCCCTTTGTGCTCTTTGGGAAGTCTGGAGGTCTTTGTTCATCTCTCTGACTTTTCCTCTCAGGATTCCTAGGAGCCATGCTGTCAGAGACTTTGCTGGTATCTGCTCCTGGGAAAGTCATCCTGCACGGAGAACATGCTGTGGTCCATGGCAAGGTAACCAGCCCCCAGCCCCTCTAAGGGCTGAGCCCTAGGCCTCCTTGGCTTTAATCTCACAAGCTTACAGGAGCCTCAACGCATAGCCTGGGAGCCTTCTAGTGGGGATGTCAGCTCTTCCCAACCAGACAAGTGGAAAGGCAGGCCTTATGCACACAGAACCGAGCTGTGATGGTGCTATAGGGCAAGGTCAGCAGTTCAAACCCACCAGCTGCTTTGAGGGAGAAAGGTGAGGCTGTTTGTTTCCATAAAGATTTACAGCCTAGGAAATCCTTTATAGGATTGCTATGAGTCAGAATTGACTTGATGACATTGAGTTTGATTTTGAATTTGACTAAGCACTGAACTGCTAACCACAAGGTAGGAGGTTCAAATCCATCAGCTGTTCCACAGAAGGAAGGTGAGGCTGCCTGCTCCCCTGAAAATTTACAATTTCAGAAACCCTATACAGGGGTAACGTGAGTCAGAATCGATTAGATGCTGGTGAGTTTGGTTTTGAGTTTGCCTAAGCAATGGACTGTTAACTGCAAGGTTGGCAGTTCAAACCCACCAGCCACTTAGTGGGGGAATGATGAGGCTGCCTGCTCCTGTAAAGATTTACAGCCTCAGAAACCCTATACAGGATTGCTATGAGTTGGAATTGACTCGTTGGTGATATGCATGATTGGATGAGCACAGAAGGGCTTCACTAAAAACGTCAAAAGACCAGGAAGCAGGCTTGCAGAATGTGTCCTTTGGTTGTTTAAATGATTATATATTCCTGAGTGTTTTTGTATCCATCAAAAAAACCCCAAAACAAGGTTGTGGAACAATATACACTTGTCTGGGGATATTCATCAGCTACACGCTCAAATTTACGATATAAGTAATTCTCAAAGTGAACACTGCGTGGCTACCCATTTGCTACCCATGCTAGAGA
>NW_006408660.1:2279027-2344040 GCF_000296735.1 Chrysochloris asiatica
ATGAAGCTGATGACGTGCCCTGTAAACTTTCACTCAATGCAAAATAAAAACATTTAATTAAAAAAACAAACAAACAAAAAAAAAAACCCCAAAACAACAGAAGGGATAACACTGCTGAATGATGATGATGCCAGAGGAGATTGTAATCATTGCAATGAAACAATGAGTGTAAAACCGATGTTCTCCCATGTAAACTATCATTCAATGCACAATAAAAACTTTAAAAAAAAAAAAAGAAAAACCCAAAGATACAGAAAGCCCTGTGAGTGGCCTGAGGTCACCTACAATGTAAGCATTGGCAGAGAGAAACAGAGGGTTGAGGACTGCGCTTCAAGGCACATCCTTTTCCCTTAGGTTGCAGATGTGAAAAATGAGGCTTAGGAAAGGATGGCAGTGACTTTGGTCTGTCTGAACCTGCTTTTTCGCCCATCCACTCTTAAATGTCGTTGTGCTCTATGTTCCCAACTGATATTTATTTAACGTCATAGTTTTTTAAACCTAGTGGTTATGGGGAAGAGATTGCTTCCTTGGTGTTAAGAACCTCTGAACCAAATGAATATTTGCATGGGGATGGCAAATCTGAGTAGACATTAGACATTGGTAGTGGCTGTTCCCAGGCTCAGTGGGAGAATGTTGATTAGCAATGTCTGCCAAAGGTCTGGGAGGAGGTAGTGTGAACTGAGAAGTATTGATTCTTTCTTCTCAGCACTTGGTGTTGACTCCTTTTCAGCTAAGAAGGGAGCATTCTTATTGCCACCCATCCTCAGGCTTATTGCTCTTGCCCTTTATTCTCTACAGGTAGCAATAGCTATGGCCTTGAACTTGAGAACATTCCTCCGGGTTAAAACCCACAGCACTGGTAAAGTGAGCATCAGCTTACCAAACATTGGCGTCCAGCGGGACTGGGATGTGGCCTGGCTTCAGCTGCTGGACCTGAGCTTTCTAGGTGAGTGCAGGGAGGGGAGGTGTGGAGAGAGCCTGGGGCCAGCAGAAAAGGCCACAGGGAGCAGTTCTTGGCTGTCTTTATGAGAGCCGGAGACAAGTAGTCCTCACCTGGTAACATTCATTTCACTTACTAAATTTTTAATTTTGAAAGTGTAAAATAATGCACTACGTATGTGTGGGTTCTTTTGGACAGGTTAATGTTGAGTGGAAAAAACCAAGCTCGGGATAGTATGCATTTTATAAGAAACAATAACACTAATTATGTGTAAAAATGTATGTCAATGCATAGAAGAAATTTGGAGAGGAGAATAGACATCAGATTGACAACAGTGGGAATTAGTTACTTTGAGCCAGGAGTGTTTGTGTTCAAATGGAAATGAACAAAAGGGTCCTTAACTTCTAATTGCTGTTTTTTGCATAGTAAAAAGTCTGGGAGAAGAATATCCGTCATACTGACAGTGGGAATTAGTTACTTCTGGGTTTGGGGCGCCAAATGGAAATGGACAAAAGGGACCTTACATTCTAAATGCTGTTAATGCTGTTTTTGACCAGGAGACTCAGTTGGCATTTTGTATAATTATAAATTATTAAAAATAAAGGTGTTTGTTGCTATTAAGTGCTATTGAGTTAGTTCCAACTCACAGGGACCCTATGTAGGGTTTCTGAGGCTGTACATCTTTGTGGGAGCAGGAAGCCTTATCTTTCTTCCACAAACTAAAGGTTGTTGT
This sequence comes from Chrysochloris asiatica, assembly GCF_000296735.1. Lineage (NCBI taxonomy): Eukaryota > Metazoa > Chordata > Mammalia > Afrosoricida > Chrysochloridae > Chrysochloris > Chrysochloris asiatica. Next base: position 2,280,701 of record NW_006408660.1, read on the forward strand.
TGTTGTGCCATGGAGTTGGTTCCGACTCATAGTGACCCTGTACAGGGTTTCCGAGGCTGTAAATCCTTATGGGAGCAGAAAGCCTCATCTTTTTCCCAAGGAACAGCTGGTAGTTTTGAACTACTGACCCTGAGATTCGCAGCCTGATTCGTAACCACTACGCTACCAGAGCTCCTTACAAAATAAAGGTAGCTCATGCTTATTATTGGAAAATACAGTTGATAACTGAATAAAAATTATCCCGTATGTTCTACCAGTAATGACTCTAAACATTTTAGTAGTGATCCTACTGGATTATTTTCTGTGGGTGGATAGTTAGATCGATGGAGGTAAGGAAATAATTCATTTTTTAATCATGAAATTATCAGGCCATATAAATTATTCAGAAACATGTGTATGTGTTTCAGTAGCTCAGGGAATGCCTTCCTTGCCAATAAAGGCTTAAGTTGGATAGTGTGGGGAATATTGTGCTCCCTCAGAAGCAGGCAAGTTTGTACATTCCTCCAACACTACTGAAGCTGGAGTGTGTTCTCTGTTTGCAGCGTGCGGTCTCCATACTGGGCAGAGGGAGGCCTCAGTGTTTGGAACAAGGTTTCTCAGCCGAGGATGGGACTGATGAGACTGACCCTGCTCACCTGGTACCTGAGCCTCAATAGAATCAGTCTGTAGCAAGTTACTCAGCCACTCCCATGTAGCAAGATGGAGGAAGAGTAACAATTCGCCTGTTTGCTATAACAAAAATATCAGACGTGGATGGCTTCCCAAAACTAGAAGTCCAAATTCAGGGCACCAGCTTAGGGGAAGTCTTTCTGTTAGCTCCGTGGAAAGGTCCTTGTCTCTTTAGATTCTATTTAGATTCCTTGGTGATCTCCGTGTGGCTTGGCATCTATTTCCCCCCATATCTGCTGGCTTCTCTAGACTTAATCTGCTCTTCTCTATCTCGAATGTTACTGGTTTGAACTACACCCTGCACTGATATGGCCTCTTGACAATGAAAACCCATTCCCAAAGGGAGATGATAGCAACAGGTCCAGGGGTTAGGACTTACAACGTTTATTTTTTGGAGGAGACACAATTCATTCCATCATGCCCCCATTTTAGAGTGACCCCTTTTCAGCCTCAGTCATGTCTTGGTATTACCCGGGGAGGCTGTTTCCTGCTCTGTTCTTTATTGTTTTCTTTCTTCACATCGTTTTGGGCGTAGTTTGTTCTTCCTTTTCTAAATCTTCAAGTTGTAGAAATAAGAGGATTTGAGATTTTTCTTTTTTTTTAGTATAGGCATATAGTGCTATAAATTTTGCTTGTATGCCCTTTGTTTGGGGACCTTGGTTTTTCATTCTTATTTGAATAAGTTGTTGTTGAATTTCTCTCTTCTTTGATCTGTTTGGTTGCTTGCTGCTGAGTTGATTCTGACTCATGGGGCCCCCTTGTGGTATAGAGTAGAATTGTTCCACAGCGTTCTTGTGGTAGGAAATCACCAGATCTTACTTCCATGACAGCCCTTAATGGCTTTGAACCACCAACCTGTCAATTAGTAGTTCAGCGCTTAGGCATTTGCACCACCAAGGACTCCTGTTGGTTACTGAGTAGTATGTTTAGCTTCCACGTATCTGTGTAGTTTTTAGTTCTCTTCTTGTTACTAATTTCTGGTTTCATTCATTGTGATTAGAAAAGAGGTGTATGATTTCAGTCTTGTAAAGTTTATTGAGACTGACTTTGTGTCTGGGACAGTGGTTTTGTTTTCTTTTTTTTTAAACAATTCACAGGGATTTCTGCCTCTGCCTCTCTCCTGTTGAGAATGAAGAGTGATGGTCTGGGCCTGGAAAGGTGAATTTTGAAAGGGATTTCCTGGGTGATTCTAGGGACAGCCTGTGCTTGGCTACCTGTTTGGAGTAGGGCTCAGAAGACTGCTGGTTATAGGGACTTGTGGTGATGGTGTACAGTCAGGCCTGAAGTGGTCCCTCAGAAGGCATGTGGCACAAAACACAGGCCTTAAGCTCTTTTCATCACTTGGAACTCAGCAATCCAATCCCAGCTGCTGAGTAAATGCTCTCTCAGATGCAGATTTTCAAAGAGGCTGCTCCTTTACTGGTCAGTAGCTTGTGGTGGAAGCAGCCAAGAGTGCTGGGGTATATCTCCAGTGACTTTTGGTTCCAGATCACTCCTGACTTCCTGTGTGACCCTGCAGAGGTCCCTTAACTCTCTGAGCCTCAGGGAGCAGAGTCCAGTTGTTTGAGTGTGGCTTGCATCCACCAGGATTGGAGGTGGCACTAGGACTGTGAGATAGAGTGGGGTCCTGGGCATGGGGGATAGCTTGTTGTTTTCCTTCTCCTAGGAGTCAGAAGGAATTTGAGCCTTTGGACACATGCTTTACACTGGGTTGCCAGGGTCTGGCATCTTTTTCTTTGAGTATTTTCATTCTCTCATATTAGCAGTAAGCACAGTGAGTGTTTCCTGGACACTTATCTGGACCAGACACTGAGCTCGGTGTGTTACATTATGCTGAACTCAGGGTTTTCCAGCCTTCCCTGGAACTAGATGGGGTTATTCTTCTCCATTTTACAGGTAAGGGAATTGAGGTTCAGCGAGGCCAAGTGGCTTAGGTCTTACAGGTTGTCAGTGATACAGAAAGCACTCAGCCCTAGGCTTTTCTAAACTCCAGAGCCCAGGCTCTTCATGACTCTTCTGTGTCCATGAGAGAACGCAGATGTCTGGGCTCTCCACAATACTTATCTCAGGCTTCCCTGCCTTTAATGTGTCATTAATTTGGTGGGCCGGAATTTCTCGAGGACTTCATATATACACTAAAGTTTCCTAACATAGGCACACCCAACTCAGCATCATATTCACTTAGAATCCGCCCCAGGGCTCGGGTGTAATTTAGAACCGGTGAGCTGGTCAGACTTGCTCAGCATCTCAGGAAAGTGGCCCAGCCTCCTACACGTGACTGGGAGAGAAATTGCTACCTAACCTTCCCCACCTGCCCAAGCAAATCCCAACATTTCAAAATCACTGATTTTATCAGAGTGCCCTACACTCACTAACTAAGGAGTTCTGGTGGCGTAGTGGTTTCGAATCAGGCTGCTAACTGCAAGATCAGCAGTTCAAAACTACCAGCTACTCTGCAGGAGAAAGATGAGGGTTTCTGCTCCTATAAAGATTTATAACCTCGGAAACCCTATACAGAACTTACCCCATGGCACACAACCACCACTAACTACCACACTCACTAATTGGATCTTGGTGTCAATAAGCACTGGGCTGCTAACCACTGGGTCAGCAGGTCAAACCCACCAGCCGCTCCTTGGAAACCTTATACAGGGTTGCTATGAGTCTGAACCGACTCAATGGAACTTCACAAGAACAAACTGAGAGAGATCAGTTTGTTAAAGTCATCCATCCACTTGTGGTTATTTCTGTTATAGCAGGTGCTAGAGAACGAAGGCACCTGAGTTTGATCTTTGTAGTACAAAAACGACTAAAAGGAAGTATTAAGCATTCCCAAAGGAGTCCCCTCTTCCAAGACATAATTAGTAAGGATGTTATTGTGAAGTGTTGTTGAGTCCTGTACAGGGTTTCCGAGGAGCGGCTGGTGGGTTTGAACCACCACCTTGCAGTTCAAATCTATCTAGCAGACCAGTGCTTATCCTACAGCACCACACCAGGACACCGGTCACAGCTTATGAGATTAGGAGTCTGAATTCAGAGAGCCAGCTCTGGAAAGAGGTCGTGGTCTCCTTTCAGTCGAGCCAGCCTTCCTTGGAGAGCTCCATGTGTCTTGGCATCAATCTTGCTCTGGATATAGGACCTTCACAGTGGAGAGACCCCAGGTCCAAAGGATGTATTCCATTCCCAGCTCTTCTTCTTGATGATAGTAGGTCCTCCGCTCTGTTTGCTTGTTTATTCTATCTCCAGAGATTGACACAGGGATTTGCATCTGGCCACATTAACATCTTGTTGTTGTTGCTGTTAAATGCTGTCAAGTTGGTTCTGACACATACTGACCCTGTATAGGGTTTCTGAGGAGCAGCTGGTGAGTTTGAACCGCCGGCCTTGCGGTCCAGTGCTTCTCCTACAGTGACCACACACAGGATAACGACATGTGGCCAGGGCTGGTGACATCAGACCATATCGTGGGAGTGATTATATCCTATTAGATAGCCTCCTGGAGGGGATCACTACTTCATAACTGCTAAATCACTGAGAATCCGGACTCAGCCAAGTAGACACAAAACCATAACTGTCACATCAGGCCTTTAAGAAGTGATCAAGCTAGTGTTCACTGTGTGTGTGTATGTTTGCGTTTAAACTCCTATTAGTTATACTCTTCCTATGTGTGCTGTGGCAAACCTTACTTAACTTTGTCTTCATGACAGCCCCATGAGGCGACACTGCTGTTGTGGTCCCTTTTTAACCAAGGAAGGGAACAGAGGTTCAAAGAGGTAAAGTCACTGCTCATGGCCACAAAGCCATCATCAAATGGCACAATTAGGACTCAGCCAAGTCTATCTGCCTCCAAAGCCTGAAAGTAGACCGAGAGATCCAAGTGTGGGGTGGGAACCATGACTTTCTGTCCATCCAGATAGCCGTTCCATGGTGTGCATGCTGGTGTTTATAAAAGCCCCGGAGACATTCTCATCCATCTGCTTGTATGTCTCTGTGACAGAACAAGGTGACATCACAGCGCCCAGCCCAGAGCAAGTGGAGAAGTTGAAGGAGGTGGCAGGCTTCTCTGAGGACTGTCCCCTCAATGAATGCATGGCTCTACTGGCTTTCCTTTACTTGTACCTGTCCATCTGCCGGAAACAGAGGTTTGTATATGGTGGGGGAAAGTTGTTCATGTTCCGCCTTGCCAGGTCATTGGGAGGGTTTCTCAAGTTGCTGCTGCTGGAAAAGGTACTTGCTTCCTTTTAGGCTGTGGACACAGACAGCCCCCCACTGTCCCCATCACATGCCAAGCACCACACTAGCTGCTTCTTAGATGTTACTGTTTTTCTTTTTAACTTTTTGTTGTGAAGTGAATGAAGGTTTACAAAGCAGATCATCAGTTCTTCATTCAACAAATCATAAATGTTGTTTATCTTAGGGATTGCAATCCCTTCCATGTAGTAACGGTTATCCCACTTGCTCCCTGTGGTTCCTGTTTCCATTCCATCATCCCTCCCAGCCCTTCTGAACTTTGTCCTTAGATCAATGTTGCCCTTTTCATCTTAAATGGTGAGCATACCTCACGAGTGTTGTTGTCCCCCTGAAAATTGGGCCACAAGGGTGACTTCCATTTCAGACCTGAAGGTCACAGTCTCGGATTCCTCCAGTCTCTTTTCTGACCAGTCAGTCTGGTCTTTTTTATAGTTTTGAGTTTTGTTCCTTATATGTTCTTCTTTTGTTAGACCTAGCAACTCTGTGAGAGAAGCATTATCCTCATTTTACACTCAGGGAAACTGAGGCTCAGAATAATACCAACATTTATATTCTTTGTTTTTGCCCACTTCCCTCTTAATGTATATTGCCTTCCCCTTCACTCAAGGTAACGCATCTGCCCTGGTAGCATAGTAGGTTACGAGTTAGGCTGCTAACTGTAAGGTCAGCAGATCTAATCTACCAGCTGCTTTGTGAGAGAAAGATGAGGCTTTCTGCTCCCATAAAGATTTACAGCTACAGAAACCCTATACAGTGTTGCTATGAGTCGGAACCAACTCGACAGCACAGAACTTACTCCCCTTCCCTCCCCACCCCTGGTAACTATTAAAGAATGCTTCTTTTCTTAACATTTTACAATAGTGGTCTCATGCAATGTTTGTCCTTTTGTGATTGACTAATCTCACTCAGCATAATGTCCTTCAGGTTCAGCCATGTTATGAATTGTTGCTCAGATCACCATTATTCTTTTAACGTTGTATAGCTTTACCAAAGTGTGTTTACCCATTCTTCCATTGACTCCATCTTTTTCTATTGTGAAGGGTGCTGTGATGAACATGGGTGTGCATATATCTGCTTGTATAGATATGGCTCCTATTTCTTGTAGATAGATACCAAGTAGAGGGATCGCTGTGTCATATAATATTTCTGTTTCCAACTTTTTGAGGAAGTGCCACATCATTTTCCACAGCACTTGGACCATGCTACAGTCCCACCAACAGTGGATGACGGTTCCATTCTCTCCACACTCTTGCCGACATTTGTTGTTTTGTGTTATTTTTGCAATGGGATGAGATGATGTCTCATTGTTGTTTTGATTTGCATCTGTTTAGAGGCTTTCTGCTCCTGCAAAGATTACAGTACAGCCTCAGAAACTCTATCCATGAGTCAGAATCAACTCCATGGCACTTAAAAAAAACGGCTCTGTAGGATAAGCACTAGACTGTTAGCCACAAAGTTGGTCATTCAAGCCCACCAGCCACTCCAGGAGAGAAAGATGAGACTTTCTGTTCCCACCAAGATGTACAGCTTCAGAAATCCTATACAGGGTCACCATGAGTCAGAACCAACTGGAGGACACGTAACAACAACAAATGACTAGCAATCACATGCATTTCTTCCTATGTTTGTTGGCCGTCTGCATGTCTTCTTTGGTGAAGTGCCTGTTAGTGTCTTCTGCCCATTTTTAAATTGCATTGTTTGTCTCTTTCTTGTTTAAGTGATGAAATATTTATGTTGCTGACCCCACCTGCCACCCCTGGTCTCTTCCATTCAATAGAACCAAAAAGCCAGATATCATTCTTGGATCCCCTGTGTGGCTTTGGCAGAGGCACCTTTGCCCCTCCTCTCACTGACTTCAGTGACTTTGAAAGGCACCTTCAGCGTCACTCCTATGAGAAGCTCTGAGTGTTGTGTCCTTTAAGAGGCTGCTCAATGAGGGTGACAGGATTGTTGAGGGAGCGTCACCTGGTGTGAGAGTGTGGACTTGAAATTCAGACTGTGTGGCACTCCCTAGCGCACTCAAGTCCTTTGGGATCCTCAGCTTCCTCATTTGTGAAATGGGAGCACACATAGTACCTGCCTCATAGGTATTGATGAGGTCAAATGAATTTGTTTATGTAAAGCACAGTGCCTGGCATACAGCTTGCTAAGGTTAGCTATTTTGATTTTTAAGCTTCCTCAGAGCTGCTTGGAGGATTAGAAGTGTTCTCTGTACTGGGTCTAGCAGAGCTTAAAGGGAAACCCTTCGGGGCAGGTCTTCACTTGTGCAGCGACACTGGTGCCACGCCGTGCACATTTGGGAGTATCCTGATGCTTGCTGTCTTCACCCTGAGAGAGGTGTGTCCCCATTCTCGGGGGACAGGCCAGAATCTCCTGGGAGGGGCTTGTGCACTTTGATAGGCACATTCAACTTGGTCATTGGAACATGGGGAAAGTATCTAAGTGAAATGACAAAATATGGCATGTGGTACTTCTCTGTTAGGGGCATACACATATGAGGCGGTGACTCTGAGCTTGGCTGTTATCAAGAGCAGACCTGTGGTGCACGTGACTGGAAAGCACTGTCCGATGGGAGAGGCCTCCATGTGAACACAGTGCAGGGCAGTGTGGCTGCCATGGTGGAGCAAGATCACGTGCTGGAGATTAGAAATGAGTGTGGGGAATTGCCTTTGTGGTTGTCAGGGATTAGCTTCACAGAGGAAGTGACAGTTTAGAAGGGTCTTGAAGGATAGGTAGGAATTTCCCTGGGAGACAAAACCAAAATCAGAGCGTCCTATTGCCATCAAGTTGATCCCGATTCATAGACCCTACATGGGGTTTCCTAGACTGTAAGCCTCATCTTTCTTCCCTGGAGTAGCTGGTGGGTTTGAACTGCCAACTTTGCAGTTAGCAGCCCAACACCTAATCCATACATAGTGCCACCAGCGGAGCAAAGGGGAACAAGGCTATTCCAGACAGAGGGATCAGCATGTGCTACGGGCAGGACCACAGAACATGTTTAGGGAACAGGTAGGAATTTCGAGAAGTACGAGACCTGCTTGATAATATAATGGTTGAGATAAATGAGGCTTGTTTTCAAGTTGTGTGATTTGCCACAAGTTCCCACCATCCAATAGGGGATGCCTTTGGGATTGAGAAATCTCCAAAAGTACAGAAAACTGGGCCAAATGCTTAGCATCAGGTCTTGGGCCTTTCCCCCTGGTTCATTGAAGGTCCCTCACTGCCCTCAGAAGAGTCTCTCTTTCAGTCGTTGTTTTAAAATAAGACCTACATAAATTATTGAATGGAAAAGCAATTTGTTCCGTAAACTTTCACCCAAATCACAATAAAATGTTTTTTAAAAAGAGTGAGAGAGTTACACATTATATCCTGTTCCACTGCAGGACCCTGCCAAGCCTGGACATTGTGGTGTGGTCAGAGCTGCCTACCGGGGCGGGCTTGGGCTCCAGTGCTGCCTTCTCAGTGTGTCTGGCAGCCGCCTTGCTGACTGTGTGTGAGCAGATCCCCAACCCACTGAAGGACGGTGATCCCATCAGCAGGTAATCCCGTTTCTTCTCCCTGGTCACTGTCCTTCCTGTGCACTGGGGATTGCGCAGGTACGGGGGTACATCAGAGAATTGATCTTGGGGTTCCTACTCATACATGTTTATCCCAAACATGTATCTCTGTGATTCATGGATGGCTTCAGACACGTTCTCTCAGGAATATACTTGTCCTAGTCTCGTTAAGTTACCTAAAAAATAAAAAAGACCCGTCAAAGCAGTGGCTTTCAAGGGCATCTGCTGGGTCAGTCCAGGTCTTGAAGAGAGGTCAGCTCAGAAGGTTACAGTGGTTGTTTTGGGGGGATTCCCAAGGGGTCACCTTAATAGATCTACTCTAAGGAAACAGGCCCAGCACAGGCACTTATGAAGAAGGTTTAAGAAAACTGAGCACTGCATTGGGGAGAAACAGGCCAGGAAAACTGTGCTGAGACGTTTTCCCGTCATGACCATGCACCTGGTCATTTTTCTAGAGCAGCAAGGACTGTCCTATGAGAATTCGTTGGGAAACCTTACTCAGCTCTGATCTCGCCCCTTCAGATTTCTTTTTGTTTCCAAAATTCAAAGAACAGTGAAAAGAAATGTAATTTGAGTCCCTGGAGGATGCTACACTGCTGTTTTGATGTGGTGTAAATTGAAGGGCACAGAATTCTTCAGGGACGGGCTAGAGAGATGGAAACACCACCTTCAGAAGTGTACAGAACTAGATAGGGGATAGGTCGAGAAACAATAGCTTCACCTGTTGATATCTTTATTTAGTAAATCACTCTGATTTTTGTATCAATATTTTTTTTACTTGCCCTCATTGAGAAACCCCCACAGCCATGTGAAGAGAGTGGTGCAAAGGCATCCATTCTACAGATGAGGACGCTGCAGTACAGAGAGGGCAAGTGGCTGGCCCTAGGCCACACAGCTAGTGAGTACAGTCTAAGCTACAGTCTAAGCTACTTCTGTTCCTCACTGCTCCCCCACCTCCTTGACACTCTGGGATTTAAGTGCCTGTGGTGTGGTAGAAAATGGGGGGATGGATGTAGAAGGCAGCAGGTTATATGAACCTGCCATTGACCTACTGTGAGACCTTGCCCCGCCCCTCCACACACATATAGCCCGCACAACTCAGAGCATCCACTTCGTCTTTCATAAAATGTCATGTTGTGAGGTTGTACCAGACTGTTACGTTGTTGATTTTGTTTTTGTGGTTTATTTGTGGCTTAGGAGACCCCAGGAGTTAGAGTGCAGAGCAGCTCTCTAGGGCTTGTGGGCTGCCATCTTGATGGAAGCAGCTCTCCAGGCCTGCTTCTTCTGCAGTGCCACTGGCTGGGTCCATACTATTAGCCTTTTGGTTTCCAGATGAGCACAAAGCCACCCCAGGGCCTTTGCACCAGACTATGAGGAACAAAAAGTATCCTGTTTTCATGAAATAGTGTCAGGAAGCAAATCTCCTAGATTAAGATGTCGTCTTCCTGCTGGGCCCGCTGTCCTCGTCTCCCTGGAACAAGTGTCCCTTCTGTGACTCTCTGCAGCAGCCTGTAAGGCAGTGAAGCACATTAGGACAGAGGTGACATCAGACCACTTGTCATTTGGGCAATGCTCATTGAGAAACCACTGCAGGGACAGAAGTCATGCAGTTGTTCTGGACCATAGGAGGAGTGCAGGTGGCCCCAGAATCCCACCTGGCGGCTTCTCTGTGAGGCGTCCACCTGAGCCCACCACGCAGGAGGGAAACCTCTGACTGAGGGCTTTCTGAGACTTGAGTGTGGAGGTCAGCTGTGTTGCTTGAGGCCACTGCTGGTTTCTTATGTCCGGTCAGTGAAGAGAAGGCTGATCAGACAGAGCTGGGTACCATCTTGAGCGTAGCTGTGTGTCATCATTACACAGAGCCCCACAACCTCACAGTAACCGCAGGGCCACAAAGTGGAACAAGACCTGAAGAACAGCGCGCCGTGCCTACCGCCAAAGAAGCCTATTCTCTTCCTGGGCTTGGTTTTCAGTGTTGAGTTCTGTTGCTGGTCTGAAAATGCCATGGCTTTCCTTTTTCCCAGGCCCTGTTGGGTGCCTAGTTAGGGTTTCTATCAAGACTGACGATAAAGGTTTCAAACTGTTCAGCCACACTGAAATCAGATCAGATCCAAACTTCTAAAACGGGTGTATGTTAATAAAAAAATGAGTCCTGGTGTGGCCGCTGTAGGATATGCACTGGACTGCAAGGTTGGTTTGAACTGTGAAGTCATCTGTTCTAGCTCACCAGCCGCTCCTTAGAAACCCTATAGAGTCATTACGAGTCAAAACTGACTGGACAGCACTTAACAACAACTAAAAAAGTAATTGGAGCAGGAAAAGTTACCAATCGAAGCCCTGGAGTGGGAGACTTGTAAAGAGGTATAGTGAGCCCTCAGGGCCTGAGGTGGGAGTCTGGATTACTGCTAGAACTGAGGTGAGGGACACGTTCAAAACGATGCAGTTGGTCGGCATCTCGGCGCACGGCACCACTGTTTCCTGCTCTCCAGCTCAGGAGATTCAGTTGCATGTTAATGCACATGCTGTTTTCTAGTGGTGGTGGTGGTTATGTGCCGTGGAGTTGTAGGGAGATTACATTTCTAGCAGGCATTGACCTATAATTTTTCCTGTTCTGGTTAACCTTGCAGTACAGCCATCTTTTACAAATTCAGGTCAGTTCAGATTTTGTTTCATTGACCTTAATTGAACCAGGAAGAACCAGTTGATGAAAGCCGTGCTGCTAGTTTATTTCCTGCGACGTGGAGGTTAAAATACAGTGGGATGCAGAGAAAACCCAAAACTCACCCTGATCCTCAGCCACAGTAGATCTGAAGGCTGTTGATGTTACATCTCTGTTTGCATTAACCAGAGTGACTTTGAATGGCTTGGGGGTGGGGGGTGAGGTGCGGTGGCTGTCAGCGAGGAAGGCATCCAGCAGTTAATGGATGAAGGTAGGCACCGACCTACCACTGCTCAGGTAATACTGAGTAGGATTTTCAAGAATCTCAGTAAGATTTGCGTATTCACCGTATTCACTGGCTGCATGGCCTGGGGCAACCCCTTCTCTCCAAGGTTTCATTTCTTCCTCTGCAAATGAGGGGCCTAGATTGATCAATAGTGTGTGTCCTTCAAGCCTTGACATTTGGTTATCTTGTGAGAAGATGGTGACTCAGGAGAGAGACAGGAGTCAGCTACTCACCACTGTGTGCTAATTGCTGATTATAACCGGGATTAATGAAGGCCTACACACTGGCCTTTCAAAAGGCAGGATGCGTGTGGTGTATGCGAGGGGGCTCTTTCCCATGCTGTCCTTACCCATTCCTCTACCCTTGGCCTTCTGCCGAAGGTCCACTCATTCTTCTGAGAGCCTCAGAAGAGGCTACCATATGTTCCCAGCATCCCTGGACCAAAAGGACCTGGGACCCAATCTCCAGGGAAGAGTTGGTTGGGAATCCAATTCCCCTGAAGGAAGAACTCTGCAGAATTAATGTGCCAGGCCTTGGCTAGGTGTAGCTCACCTGGGTTACTCATCCTGTCTTGCTCACTCGCTGCTGCCTTTCACAGGCCACGCCCACCAGCTGCAGGGCTCTTGCCTACCCCCAGTGTCAGGATCTTGTTGAGCATGGACTCTCCCTCTGAGCCCTCCATTCCGCCGCCCCAGTGTGTGTCAGTACTGGTGACTCACCCCTCCGCTTACTCTAGCCTGGGAAGCCAGGACCACGTCTATCTGTACCTGCTGGGAGTAGGTGCTCAGTAAGGACTTGATGAATGAATGAGTCGGTGAGTCTCACTGGGACAGTGAGGGTCAGTGGTTGGAACCCAGGCTTCAGTCAGAGGCTATGCTTGTGATGTAGCAAGGAGGAGCCCTGAGAGACCAAGGACATTACTTTGTATGTCTGAGCCTCCGTGTCCTCTTCTGCAGGGGCGAGAGAGTAACTGTACTGCCTTATGGGAGTATTGTGACGTTGAAAGGAGATGGCCCATTTCAGGAAACATTTGGCATGGTAATAGGCACACGGTGTCAACAGCACTGGTCTCTCATGGTTGGTCATGGCTTCACAGGCACTGTGGAAGTGGTAGGTCAATCATATCCTCCTCATTTCACAGATGAGGAGCAAGGCTCAGACAGGGTAATTAACTTGCCCTAGGCTCGACAGCAAATAGAGGGAATGCAGGAGCTGTGATCTCAGGTGCCCCCACCCTTTTTTTTCCCCCCTCTGAGCTCACACTACCTCTTGAGCATTATACAGAGCACCTGTGTGTTCTCCCCACCTCGCAGTATCCTCTATGAGTTAGACAACACAATCCCCATTTTCCAGATGAGGAAACAGAGGGTCAGAGATAAAACCGCTTGCCCAGTGGTAGGAAGGGACTTGGAACAAGCTTACTGTTTCAGCCATGCAGGCCAGGCTTCTCCTATTTTATAGGGAAGAGAATTGAGAGGAAAGAGTAGCTGTGACCTGTTCCTTTTTCTCTTGTTCACTGAGCAGACTCAATGAGCTCACCCCACTCCTGACAGGGAAGGCACTGGGAGAGCTGCGGAGATGGCTGGACAGACCTGATCCTCAGAGGGGTCTTGGCACTTGGGATTCTAATTCGACGTGATGGTGCATCTGTCCGACTTGCAGGGCTTTGGGGAAGCCCCATCTCCGCACGCTCCTCTTTAAGTTAGGCATGGCCCAGGAGTAGGCTGAGGTGGGACTCTAGTATAGCAATAATCAGCACTGGTCGTGTGTGGAGCCCTTGTAAGGGCTTTGCTGCACTAGCACATTTACAGCGCACCATAGAGGAGCAGGGGCGTTACCATCTGACAAGGGAGGGGAGCGAGGCTTGGGGCGGGGGCGGGGGTAGGTGGCACGCCCAGAGTCACTCAGTTAGAGGAGGCCAGCTGGCACTGTGGGACTGCCAAGTCCAGGTTCTTCCCACTGTGCCCTAGGGGAGAGTTCAGTGGGGTGATGATCTGGTACCATCTCTGCCCCGCCTGGTGCTGTGCAGTTAATTCCATCTCATGGCACCCCAAATAGCACAGAGTAGAATTGCTCCCTAGGGCCCAGGCAGTTCCTTTTCTCCTCTTTCTGAATTTGAGGTCCCAAACCCCTTTGTCTCTTAGACTCCACCACATCACATATACAACCTCTACATTCTGCCCTCCCCACCCCCCCACCCCATGGTAAAGATCGATTTCTATGTCTTCTGCAGGTGGACCAAGGAGGATTTGGAATTAATTAACAAGTGGGCCTTTCAGGGGGAGAGGGTGATTCATGGGAACCCCTCTGGAGTGGATAATGCTGTCAGTACCTGGGGTATGTGCTACCTTCGGTTTGCTTTCTTTATTGTAGTTCTCTGATTCCTTCAGCTGAGTGGGGAAGGAATAGAAGCTGTGGATCCTGAGGAAAGTAGTATGTTCCCATGCTGGGAATGGGAGCGATGTCTGGACCTTAGTGTACACCCACCAAATCCGAATGGGGGTCGAGGGACTGGGAATCTGTAGTTTCATTGGGCCCCCAGCAGAATCCTTTGTTAAAGCTGCGGAACCGTTGATGTGAGGCTTACAAACCCAAGTGCCCGTGTCCCCTTCAGTGAGGCGATTCTTGCTTGATGGGCCCTGCCCTCAACACAGGCCTGTCTGAGCAGAGCCCACAGCCTTGTCATGAGCAGCCCCACTGAGCTTGGCCCTTTTATGACTGAAGCAGAGGAGACTAGTTTTGTTGTTTACCCTGTGCCCTGAATGGGGTGAAACTCTAACCCCAGCCCAGAATCGAACCTTGTCCTAAGAGACAACTGCCCACCATCCTTTCCACCACTCTAAGCTGACTTGTCTTCTTAGGAGGAGCACTCCGATACCAGCAAGGACAGATTTCATCTTTGGAGAGGTGAGTCTTGGGTGGGGCAGGACACCCGGCAGGGCTGCTGGGAACGCTCTCTTCTTTTTGTGGAGGGTTCTGGGCTTTCCCTCCCCCTAAGTGACCCTCACAAAGAGCGTATGAGGTGACAATTGCTCTTTTCTTCTCCACTTCAATTGCCAAGAGATTAAAAGGGGAAGTCACGCATATCTACCCTATTCACCCTCCAGAAACTGGCTGTTCCCGCCATCTCTGGCCTGCTGGTTCATCCATGCATTCAGTCAGCTGTCTAGCTGGTGAGCAAACAAGAGTTGAGCGTGCTCTGTGTTCCTGACTGTGCTGGAGCCTAGAGAGAGACGAATCTCAGGCCCCATTTCTGAGAGCTCTGTCTGCTGGTGAAGGCTGGGGGCAGATAGGCACACAAATACCCTTAGCACACAATGTCAGAATGCTGAAGCTAGGCCCAATGGCAGAGACTTGACAAAGGCTTAGCACAGAGGGGAAGTTTGGCATCTTAGAGCCCGTTTCATACATTTGTCTACCCTCTCCCTCTGGGTCATTGTCACCACGGACAACATATATATCACTGTGAGATGGAATGAGCCGGAACACAAACACCCATGTGTAAGGCTTTATTGAGGGTCAGGAGGAAAGAGAGCAAGAAAGAGCGCATGTTGCTGGAGAGGGATTTTCATACTGGTTAAAGAGGGCGGGGTTGAGAGTAGTGGAGGTAGGTGATAGGTTGACTAGGGATGCCCTGCAGGTAGAGAGAGGAAGTTCCAGTAGGTAGGAAGAGAGGTTCCAGGAAGGAGAGCTAAAGCTAAAGCGTGGCAAGCAGCCATTTTATTATGCATGTGGATGAGAGATTCTATCAGTCACATGTCCACATTCTTCGGGATGTGCACACTACAGTGGAAACGTCAGGAGCTGGGATAGAAACATCATGGCAGAAACATTTTGGCTGTTCCCTGAGTCCTTGGTCAAATTTGTCCCAGACGGGTGTAGGATTGTCCCAGGGCATCTGGCCACCTCAGTGGATTTTTCCATGGCTGAGAGGGTACCAAGCCCCTCCCTCTCTCACTTCCAGATGGGCAGCAGGTCCTGACCCATTGCTCTTGCCAGCTGGGGCACCCCACAAGTGGCTCAGTGCCCCTGCCTATACCTCTGAAGCTTCCTATCCCCATTCTGTTGACTTTCAGAAATACACCTGCCTTTTCTGAGCCTCGGTGCCCAGCTCCTCAGCCTCAGCATAACTGACAGTGGAACTGCAGACTTCCTTGTAGAGGGACTGTCTTATGTACTATAGAATGATTAGTGGCATCTTGGCCTCTTCCCAGTAAATGCCAGTAGTACCTCCTTCCCCAGCTAGGACAACGGAAACTGTCTCCAGACGCAGGCACGTGTCTCCCACAGAGCAAATAGCTCTAGGTGAGAACCTCTGCCCTTCACAGGAGGGGAGCTCAGCCATTTCAGAGCACGGAGGAGCTCCCTCTAGATGCTCGTGGCTCCGATGCCAGAGGAAATTTGGAAGCCCAGCGAGGAGTTGGCTCTGCCAACTTAGGGAATCCACATGGAGCCAGGATGGGAGGCAGTGGAGAATTGAGAACGTCTGGGCCTGGGCCTGCCCTCCCAAGTCCACCATCTGCTGGGGGAGGCTGTTATAACTGATCCTTGGAGAGAAGCTTGGGGTAGGGGGCCATCACAAGGGCTCTGGAGGGTGTGATAAAACTAGCAGCACTTCATTCAGCCCATGTTTTCTGAGAGCCACTTATATCCTGAGCACCAACTAAGACGTGTCCCGGGCATCCAGAATGGTGACCCTGGGTCAGTCACTTCTCCTGGGGTCTGGTTTCTTCACATCCTTACTGGGGACTCAGGGATATCTGAAGGGAGACCGGCCGAGTGCTTGAGCTCTGTGAGCCCTCTGTCTCAGAGTGAACATCAGGTGGTCACAGCGTCCTTAGGAAACATAACACCGGGTGTCTTGGTTTCCTCACCAAAAGTCACCGGTCAGGAGTCTGAAGTAAGGACGCTGGCTTCTGGGGAAGACAGCCTCTCTATTTTATAACTCAGAGTTGACTCTGTGGGACACACCAAACCCTGACAGGGCCTTGTTCACATAACAAATAAAACAGTTTCCAAAAGGGCCATATACACAGGTATGAGGGAATCCATAACACGGGGTGAGGGGCTAGTACATGGAGGAGAACACTCCGGGGTGACATTTGAGCAGGGAACTGAAGGAGATAGCAGCGCTAAGGCTCTGAGGCAGGAATATGCTGGTGTGAGGAGCAGCCAAGAGGCCCAGAGGGGCCTAGTGAATGAATGATGAGGGGCAGGAGTTGGAGGGGTGGCCAGACCATATATGTACAGACAACACGTATGACAATGTAGGTCTCAGTGGTGGTCGCCGAATGTAGGCGCTCTAAGAAAGATGAAGACACAGTGCACAATCCCCTCCCACCCTGACAGACAGGCCAGGGAGCAAAGCCACCTTCTCAGCTTCCTACAGGCACTCCCATGAGCAGATGGTGGGGCTGCTGGGAAGCAGGGAGGGCAGGCTCCACATTAATCCCACGGATGGCTTATAAAGAGCTCTGGCCCCCACACACCAATTCGTGCTTCTCCATGAGAAAATGTATTGTTTGGAAGTAGATCAAGATGTGGCCTCCCAGAACGCTGCCCTTTTGAAGAACAGCTTGTCTTTAAAGGGAAGAAAAAAAAAGTCAAATAGAATGTTCATCTTTTGTAAAGTTTAAAAAAAAGAGAAGGACCCAGCCTCCACGGCTGAGAATCGATATTAATTTCATGGGCTTATGGGCGGTGGGATAAAGCCAGCTCTGGCAGCCTGTCCCTGTCCGATTGGATTTTATCCTCATGAACCATGAAAAGAAAAGCACATAAAGGATCAAGGGGTCTGCCCAGTTTCAGCCGTCTGGGCCAGAGCTCAGCCCCTTCTCTGTTCTCCATCCCAGCCTGCAGCATGCCAAAGGCAGGTCGGGATGATGGGAGGTGGTCTCTGCAGTCCCCAAGACAGCTAACCACAGGACACTCCGGGTAGGTGAAGTGAAGAGGGATTATAGGGCACCTAGAGTGGGTTACCCAGAGTGTTCAAGAGCAAAGATGTTAGTTTGAGGACGAAGATGTGTCTGTCCAAAGCCATGGTACTTGCAATTGCCGCAGATGCATGAATGAATAAGGAAGACCATGGAAGAATTGATGCACTTGAGTTATGGTGTTGGAGAAGAATA
Source organism: Chrysochloris asiatica (assembly GCF_000296735.1). Taxonomy (NCBI): domain Eukaryota; kingdom Metazoa; phylum Chordata; class Mammalia; order Afrosoricida; family Chrysochloridae; genus Chrysochloris; species Chrysochloris asiatica. The sequence goes on from NW_006408660.1 coordinate 2,298,251, forward strand.
TTTAAAGTACCATGGACTGCCAGAAGAACAAACAAATCTGTGTTGGCAGAAGTATATTCAGAAGGTTCCTTGGAAGCCAGGATGGCCAGACTTCATCTCTCATACTTCAGACATGTTATCAGGAGGGACCCGTCCCTGAAGAAGGACATCATACTTGTAAAGTGGAGGGTCAGTGAAAACGAGGAAGAAACCCAAAAGATGGATTGGCACAGTGGCTGCAACGATAGGCTCAAACATAACGGTAAGAAGATGGTGCAGAACTCAGCAGTGTTTCCTTCTGTTGTGCACAGGGTCACTGTGAGTAGGAACTGACTGCCTGGCAGCTGACAACAGAGTAGGGGCAGTAGACGAGTCAGCTTTCTGGGGCCACTCAGGGGGCCTGATGCTCTGTTGCTGTATCTGGTTTTATGCCTGGACCTCTGGGTGTGGCTCCATCAAGGCAGGGCCCCTTTCCTTCTGCTCGCCTCTGAATAGTGTCCCCTGCTCCCACTAACCTTGGCATCTTTTGCCCTTGCACCCCTTCTGTGCAATCCATCCTGAGACTGACTGGGTTTTCTTTCTGAACCTCGACACTTCTACTCCAACTTCCTGGCCCAGGCCACATGCTGCCTCTGCATCCGCTCTGGTTTCCCCCACTTTTACCTTCGCTGCAGCCACTCTGAGCATCTCACCCCACAAATGGGCCAGCTTCACTTGTCCAGACTCTGCATGCCATTCCCCTGCTGAAAACAAGCTCTTTTTGCCTTTACCAGGGGCAAATCCTACCTTTCCTTCAGTTCTCTGCTTACAAGGACCACCTGCCTTCTCCTCTCCCTGCCCCACCACCCACACCTGATCCATGCCCCGCACATAGTAGATGCTTAGAGTGGAATGAATGAAGAGCTGAAGGAAAGTGCCCAGGCACTGAAGTGGGGAGACCACTGCAATTGGTGTGGGGACACTGGGCTGGTAGGCGTGAGCTTCCCTGGCCCAGCCTCCAGCTTTCTGTGATGAATCTTCCCACGTATCTGCTTCTTCCTCTTGAACAGGGTAAAACGGAGTCCAGGAGTGCCCGAGTCCTGCCCAGCTTATCCAGCCGAAGGCTCAGTGTGGACTGTGCTCTTCTCATCCTGCAGGCCCCCAGCTTTAAAGATACTGTTGACCAACACCAAAGTGCCCCGCAGCACAAAGGCACTTGTTGCTGGTGTCAGGAACAGGCTGATCAAGGTACTCTTTGTTCAACCCCTGGGCAGTCGTCACATTTGGACTGAAGGGGGAGGGTGGGCAGGTGTGTTGGCAGAGAGCAAGGTGCTGTCTGTGCCACACTTCAGCCAGATGGGATTCCTGAGAGGAAGATGAACTAGCTAGTTAGATGCCTGGTCTTGCAGGATTTCACCTCTTGTTGGCAGAGCAGCCAGGTTGGACAAAGACCAGGCAGGAAGGAGAGGCAAGTTCCTCAGAGGGTGGATATAGTGTATGGAGACACTTCCAAATTGCTGGGCACGTGTCTTGCATTGCCTTGGGCAGGCCTCACAGACCCTTCTTCCCTCCAGTTCCCCGAGATCGTGGCCCCCCTGCTCACTTCGATAGATGCCATTGCCCTGGAGTGCGAGCGCGTGCTGAGAGAGATGGCTGCTGACCCCACCCCGGAGCAGTACCTTGTGCTGGAAGTAAGAGCCCTGTGCTAAATCAGGGTCCGGGCCATGGCTCAGAGCCCCTGACTTGGGCCGGCAGTCGTATGTGCACACATGTGAGCCAGTGTGAGCAAGCGTGTCTTACCTGTAAACCTCTTCCCAGGCAGTTGTTAGTTTATCAGGGACTTGCATGGGTTTGTGCCTTGGGTGGTTGTGGGTCATGTTACTAAAGCATGCTGGGCCAGGTGGGAGGACGGGGACATTGCTGACATAGAGCCCTCCCTCCATCAACATTGATTTCTTACCTGGCTTCCTCTTCCCTGCTATTATTACTCACAACATTTGCTTATCCATTCTGCAAATATTTACCAACTGCCTGCTTTGGGTCAGATATGTTCTGAGATTGTTCCAGCACCACTTGTCCAATTTCAGCCGAGAGAAGGAGACATCTGACTGTGGCTTTGACTAGAGTGTGAATCCATGCTCCCACCCCTGCTAGCCTCTCGGTGTGTCCTAAGAGTTCAGTCCAGTCCTATGGGGGGCATAGGCTGTGTGGCCGTCATGGCTGGAGCTGCAGAAAGGCTGCCCTTCCCAGTTTACCCCAGTTCTCACTATTCCCTAAGCTTTCCCCCACAGTCTGCTACCAGCATCACCTGCTGCCCCCACCTCTCCCCGCATTCCCTGGAGGCATTAAGCCTGCAGCCCAGGTAATGAATGCAAACTATTTCTATACCAGTCCATTCACACAGGATTTCCTCATAGCAACCCCCATGTGAAGCAAGTATGCGTCCCCCATCTTGCAGATGGAAAGCCAGAGCCCTCAAGAAAGTGGTTTTCTCTTGTTTGTGCCAGCTTGTAAGTGGCAGATCCAGAGGTCAAACTGCCTGACATTTTTATTTCTTCCTTCAGCGACAGTTCAGTGAGCACCTGCTAAGGGCCAGGCCCAGGGCTGCCATTGAATACCTGTACTTTTGCTCTCTTCTCCCAGCCGTCTGCCTCTATCCCCTAGCCTTTTTCCTTTCTGGCTCTCAATTCCTTTTCATAGAAAGGAGGGAACACAGTCCCCCTGAGTCAGAAATTAATAATGATAGAGTACTGTCGAAAATATACCCTGTTGAGCCCCCGGAGAATGCCGCAGAACAGCACGTTGATTATATATTGTGTATATTTTTGGCTGTGGCAGCCGCTGAAATGTGCAACTCGACTCCCGGACAGCTTCACGCTCAAACCAGCGAGCTGTTCCCCTGTGTCACAACCTGTCATCCGATTCTTGACAGATTTTGGATCAGACTGTGACAGGTGTCTGGAACCTGCACTGGCAGCGTGACACCTGGCACTCAGGCGCAGAGCAAGGCCCCCCGAGAGGTTTTCACTCCCGTCCAGCCCACGGGGCTGGTGAACAGCTATCGGGCCATCATGCCTGTCTGCTCCTTTGTTAAAAGTGCTGGGGTGTGTAAGGCAGGGTGGTGGGGGAGGGCTGACCAACTCACCAGGTGGGTGTTGGCGGAGACATCTGGGTGACTGGCAGGTGAGCTGCATGCTGTTTAACTGCACTCTGTAGACCTACTCCTGCCCCTCCTCCTAAATGGGTGGGAACTAGAATGCTGAGAGTGCTCAGAGGCTTGTGGAAAGGCACCTCACTGGCTGGGTGATCTTAATTCACCCTCCTCTGTGAGCCTCAGTTTCTCCTTGTTAAAATGGGATGAACCCCTGTTTGTAAAGCAATACCAGGCATTATAGGAAAAACTGGCCCTATTTTGACTTCATGGCAGTGAAGTAGATACCTGTTTTACGAGAGGAGAAACCAGGGTTTGAAGAGAAGGACCTTGGCCAAAGACACCAGACCAAGAAGTGGTAGAGCTGTGATGTAAACCCAAGTCTGCTTGGCCACAGATCTACATTCTTGCCTTCCCGGTGGCCAGGACCGAGGCTGGGCTTATTTTTGTAGCCCCAACAGCTAGCTTAGTGCCTGGCACATCTTTGGCAGTTGGCAAACACTAAGTGGAGTAAATGATATGTTACTAGAAGGTGCTAGTTTTATTATTTAATTAACCTGCCTCTTACGTGATCCTTGGGAGAACAGGAATTTTCTTATGCATATCCTAGAAAACTAGAACAAACATTGCACGGCTTCTCCTACTCAGGAGCTTGCTGGGATTACAGTTCCATTCTTAGTGTGAATATCAGTCCAGTCCCAAAGCAGACGTAGCAGGGCAGGTTATTTGAGAAATTTTTTCTCTAGCAAATGAAAGAAACGTACCTTAACCAAGTTTTAATAGAAAGACCATTTGTGTGTTCATCCCTGGGAAGACCAGGGCTTAGTGGCTTCGGGCATAGCTGGATCCAGGGACTGAAAGTATGTGCTTGGGAATTATTCTCTTCTTCCCTGTCATCTCCAGCCATGTGGCTGAGAGGATGACTCTGGAAGCATACCTCAGTTTGAGCAGTTCTAGGGGAAAGGGGCAGAGCAAGCCCTAGGAGGGTCCTGATTGGCCCAGCTTGAGCCACATACCTCTTCTTAACAATCAGCATGGCTTTTGTGGCCTGGAATTAGTGTGCATCACCATGGTGGAGGGTGAGCCCCGCTCCATCCAAGTCCCCTGGGAGCCCTGCAGCATAGAGGTGTTCTTTCATCATTGGAGTGGGATAGCAGTCACAACTGCTCCCTGTTCCAACCCAGTGGCTGTCCAGGCTGTGGGCTGGTGGGAGGACCCAGGACTTCAGCCTCAGGCAGTCCCTGTGGGAACTGAACTTTCTCCTCCAGGAGCTCATGGACATGAACCAGCATCATCTGAACGCCCTCGGGGTCGGCCATGCCTCGCTGGACCAGCTGTGCCAGGTGACCATGGCCCATGGACTGCATAGCAAGCTCACTGGCGCCGGTGGCGGGGGCTGTGGCATCACACTTCTCAAGCCAGGTAACTGGGGATGGGCATGAGAGAGGAAAGAGACTTGTCAGTAAGTGTCCGCTCTGTGTGGCCTTAGACAAATGAGTGTGGTGCGGTGGTTACAATGATCAGCTGCTAATCGGTAGGTCGGTAGTTTGAACCCATCAGCCTCCCCTTGGAAGAAACACGGCATGCTGCTTCTATGAAGATTTACAGCCTGAGGAACTCAGTGAAGTCCTTCTGCTCTATCCTATAGGGTCACTGGGAGTTAGAGTCACTGCCACAACAGTGGGTTTGGCTTTGGTCTGTGGGCCTTTGTTTCCCCATCAGTCAAATAAGAATAATAGCAACTAGTTTGCAAGGAGAACATTTTAGTTAGCCTGTTGCAGGACTGTCCTGGTGGGTGGTCGAGGCTGGGTTTGGGTAGACACTCTGCCCACCTCCTTGCCTGAGAGCCACCTGGCCACCTGAGAAGTAAGTGCGCCAGCCATCCCCATCACTCACATTGACCACATTACTGACATTCCTGGGATAGGGCAGGACTTGGCTACAAAACAACCGTCTTGTGGTTTCTTTCCCACTGGTCTCTGGGGAAAGAACACGACAGTTATAGGCTCACAGGACCCGGGGAGGCAGGGGCTTTTGGTTGTGTTTCACCACCCAACCCCCACATCTGTCCTCAAGACGTCCTCAATAAATAGGCCTGGCTGCTTGTTCACATCTTGCTGTTTGTCCACTCCTGTTTGCTTTCCTTTCTCTGCTCTCTCCCCTTCTTTCTCCCCAACTTTTCTATTTTCCCATCCTTCCTCTCCCCTTTACTTTGCCCTGAATACCATCTTAGCCCCAAAGGCATCCCTGATTCACAGTGGGGACTCCCAACCTCTGGAGGTGGCTACATCCTAACTTCTGGTGGACTCCTGGTCCCTAGTTGAGGGTTGATGATGTGGAGTTTACATCTCTGGAGTATGTGACATGCCAAGCCTTTCACTGTCTAGTCTCATAAAGGTTTCACAGGAACCCTGGAGAGGTAGGTAATCGGTGTTGGTCCCATTCCCAGATGAGGAGACTGAGGGTCAGAGAGGCTACACGGTCAGTAAATAGGACAAGTCTGAGAGACTCTAGAGCCAGTGTTTCTTTCCCCCTGAATTGTGATACATACTCATATTGTTGTTTAGTGCCGTCAAGTTGGTTCCAACTCATAGCAACCCTGTATAAGGTTTCCAAGGAGCGGCTGGTGGGTTTGAACTACCAACCTTATAGTTAGCAGTCCAGTGCTTATCCTAGAGTGCCGCACTAGGACTCCGCGTATCTTATAGATATACCAGTATCTGCCATCTCTGCGTTCCTCACATGCATAATTCGTTGGCCTTCATAGTGTTCACCTTACTGTGAAGCCAACACCATTGTTATGACTGCTGTGAAGTGCTGTTGAGGCGGTTCCGACTCATAGTGACCTCCAGATTGTCCATCACCCTTAACAGATGCTCATGCAGCTTCCCATCTACCTCCTGCCTGCCCACCCTGATAATCGCCAGTGAATCTTGGTCTCTGTACACTTGTCCATTCTCCATTGGAATCGTCATGTAGTTCTCTTCTTGTCACTGACTTATTTCACTAAGCATGATGTTTTCAACATTCATCTGCCTAGTAGCACAGTGTCTCTGCTTTGTTCTTTTTTTCTGGCTGAGTAATATTCCATTGTATGCATGTACCATGTTTGGTTTATCCATCCTCTGTTAAGAGGAGCTGTTCCTGCCTTTCGGCAATTGTGAATAGTGCCACAATGAGCACAGTGTCCAAGTCTCTATTTATGTCCCTGTTTCCAGTTCTTTTGTGGAATTGCTGCATCGTAGCCCAGGTGTGGTGCTATAAGATAAGCACTGGACTACAAACTGAAAGGTTGGCAGTTCAGGCCCACCAGCCACTCCCTAGGAGAGACACTTTCTGCTCCCGCAAAGATTTACAGCCTCTTAAACCTTATGGTTACGAATCAGGCTGCGAACCTTAAGGTCAGCGGTTCAAAACTACCAGCCGCTCCGCGGGAGAAAAATGAGGCTTTCTACTCCTGTAAAGATTTACACCCTCGGAAACCCTGTACAGGGTCGCTATGGGTCGGAACCGACTCGACGGCACTTAACAACAACAACAAACCTTATACTATGGGGTCGTGGTGTGGCGTGTGGGTTAATGCGCCAGACTGCAAAGCCCTTTGAACTGTGAGGTTGGCAGTTCAAGCTCACCAGCTGCTCCTTGGAAACCCTATACACGGTTGCTATGGATTAGAAGTGACTCAATGGCACTTCACAATAACAACAAACCCTATACAGGGTCATCAACTTAGTGGCAGTGAGTGTAGAGTTTGTTGTTGTTGTTGAGTGCCATTGAAGCGGTTCCTACTCACCCGCTACCCTGTATAGGATTTCCAAGGCTATAAATCTTTATGGGAGCAGAAATCCTCAGCTTTCTCCCATGTAGTGGCTGGTGGGCTCCAACTGCCGACCTTGGGGTTTGCAGCCCAGCTATGGTAATTCTATGTTCAGCTTTTTGAGGAACAGCCCCGTAGTTTCCCCAGTGGCTCACCATGTTAGGATACAATGCACGAGGTTCCTGCTTCTCCACTTCCCTGAATGGGCATCTGTTGTTTTCCATTGTTAAAAAATCATAGCCATCCTCGTGGGCCCAAAGTCTGTGCTTTTAACAGCCCATCCTGGTGTTTCTAGGGGGACTGCAGGGCGCCCAGTCCAGTGTGCGGAGAGGCCGAAGATGGCCTCTCTGAACAGCCCTGCACTGTGGGTGGGGTGGGAATCATAGCTGGGAAGAGCCTGGCAGGAGGAAGAGCTGCTTTAGGGCCTTTTCCTTGTGTGGGGCTGAGTGTTCTCCAAGGTAGCTGACACTGTCGGTGGTGACTTGCTGCTTTCCCTCCCCCAGATGTGAAGCAACCAGTGGTGGAGGCCACCAAACAGGACCTGACCGGTTGTGGGTTTGACAGCTGGGAAACCAGCATCGGTGCACCCGGCGTCTCTGTCCACTCAGCCACCTCCCTGGATGCACCTGTCCAGCAAGCCCTGGATGGCCTCTGAGGACAGCCCCAACAGGAAGCTGCTCCTTGGGTCCTGGGTGCTGGGGTTGGCCTTTTGGCCAGTGGGCACCACTGCGGCTGTGCGTCTCCAGCCCCAGTGGTGGGGCCCCAGAGCCTGCAGTGGACTGTCTGCTGGGGAGATTCTGTCCACACCCTACTTGTCCTGGGCTGGAATCCTCAGATGCTTTGTTACCTCTTGGGAGTGCCCATAGGCCCCTCTGCTCTGGGCCTCTGCCTTTACCTTCAAGGTCCCTGGTCCACTTGGCTAGAAGCTTGGATGCAGGGTGTCTGGTTACTACTCTGCCCCGCCCCACTACTGTCTCCTGGGGCCCAGGCACCTCCCACTTCCACCTTGAAGCCCCCTGAGTGGCAGAGTGACCCTTGCCCCACCGTCCTCCCAGCGCACTTCAGTCCGTTCCAGTCACAGCGGCCTTGTCCCCCGTGCCCCGCCTTCGGGCCTTCCCTTTTCACCAGCTGGACCTCGGCTCCTTCAGGGGGTGTCTGGTGGTGATCTCTGTCCTCTGGGGGTTCCATCCACATCAGGTGCTCAGACACCAATGTTAGTGGAAAGCAGGACAGAGCTGCAGCCTCTGCCAGGGTGTACCTGAGCAATTTGCAGAAAAGACGGAGAGGGGAATGAAAAGCTCTGAATCCTCGGTGTGTCCAGGAAGACGGCTGTGTACTGGCGACTCAGAGCAACCACACACTTCGCCTCTTCGCCTCACACTCCCTCTCTCTTCGGAGCTCTTCAGGAGTTGAAGGAAATAAAGGGGTTCCCATCACTTGGCTCTGTGTTTGGAGGTGGCATAGTTTTTCACAGGTGACTCCTGCTAACAGGGCTTAGATACACCCTCATGGTGTCTGGTTCCCTCCTTCCTAGTGTGGCTCCCTACAGCCCCAGTATCCATCCATTCACTTCTGTAAGCCAACGGCACAAAAGCCTGCCATAGCTCGTGGGACACTGCTTTCTAAAATGTGTTGGGTGTAGAAATCAGGCTTAGTGAGGTGAAGTGCCGTAGCTTGTGAGACACTGCTTTCTGAAGTGGGTTGGGTGCAGAAAACAGGCTTAGTGAGGTGAAGTGCTGTGTAGCTCGTGGGACACTCCTTTCTAAAATAGGTTGGGTGCAGAAAACAGGCTTAGTGAGGTGAAGTCCCCAGCACCTACCTGGCCCCATTGGAACTTCATCTTACCACTACCCGTGGCTCTTTCAGAAATGACAGACCCCATCAGAAGATCCTCTTAGCTAGCCCATTGCCATAAAGAACCTCCTGGAAGGCCACCAATTCAGGCTTGAGCAGGGATTTCAGGATTTCAAATAGCCTCTGTGCACTTCTGCCCTGGACCACTAGGGGGCAGTTATCACTTTGCCCAGCCTCTTCTCCGGGAGGGTGGCATGGAGTGGGACTGAAGTGCCCCCACCCAGCTCTGCCCCCCATGCCTTGCCTCTCTCAGCTCTGCCTCAGATCACTGCCAGGAACATGATAGAGCGGATCTAGCTAGGTTCCAGCATCGCAGAGAGGGGTCCCAGACACTACAAAGCACAAATAATGCATAAAACAATCATCTTAATATGTGCTGAACACTTCTCATGTACCAAGCACTGTACTTACATATCTCTTTGAATTACTACCCTGACATGGGAAGACAATTGCTAGACTTATCCCCATTTTATAGATCAGGAAACTGAGACTTGGAGAGGCTGAGTGACTTGTCCAAGGCCACACAGCTGATGAGACAGACTCCAGAGCCAGCCTCCATCCTCTACATACTACTGCATGTCACCGCTCCATGCATGTTTGTTGCTAATACTATTATTTCACCTTCCTGGCTCCGGCTCATTGTTTGCTATGGATTCAGATGTTCTTGGTCAGGGGTGGGTCTTTGGCCTCAGTGTTTGTCTAAAACGGACTCAAAGATTGTAATGAGCAACCAGGGCTTCGAGGCACTGTTCTCCAGCATGGTGCTGATTCCTACCTGTAGGAGGTGGGCCTGGGCAGCTCCCTAAGATTTGAAGTGGAACCAACTCGATGGCCCTTCACAACAACAAACCCTATACAGGGTCATTGTGAGTCAGAACCAACTCAGTGGCAGTGAGTGTAGAGTTTGTTGTCATCGTTGTTGAGTGCCATCAGTTCAGTTCCTAACAATATCTGCCACGTGTGCGTTCCTCGTGTGTATAATTCAGTGGCCTTCGTTGTGTTCACCTTACTGTGTAGCCAACACTATTGTTGCTGCTGTGAAGTGCTGTTGAGTTGGCAAATGCAGAACCAGGGGTCTGTGTGTGTATGCACATGCATGTTAGTGAAGGGGAGCTGGATACAGAGACTGAAGCCTCCAGAAGCGATCTGCTCCCCTCTCAGTGCTTGGGGACAAGATGTTCGTTGATGGGAGAGGCTGACCTGTCAGAATTGCCCAGAGCCATGGCCACCTGCCATGACCACCACGCAGGCTCAGTTCCACACACACCTGGCCACTGATCGTATAGCACATATGCAGACAGTTGTCATTCTCTGCACTCTGCCTTCTCTCCTTCCTGCCTACATGTCTGTCACCCCAGAGCTTCTGATGAAATTGGTCTCAGCAGGACCCTGTCCCAGATGGCCCCAAAGGTCACTTACTTCTCTTGGGACTCTGATGTCATCTTGTGGGCAAGCATACTCGCCTCTCTAAACTGTAACCTTCTCACCTGGAAAATAGGAATAACAATAGTTATTGTTATTCCCTTCCCCCTCCTGCCATAGAAGTTTCCAGAAAACTGAATGAGAAACTGCCTGGCACATAGTAAGTGTTCAATAAATGTTTATAATTCTGTCTGGTAGGGTGTTGCTTGGTATGCAGAAAGCCCAGAATAGTACACTAGTTTGTGCACACTCCCTAGGTTAGGATCCCTTTAGGTCACACGAGAAACAGCTGATACCTACTGGCTTTCCTGCCTCCCAACTAACTCTCCAAAGAGTGGCACCTTTTTCACTGGAGGAGGACAGCAGTTTCTCAAGTCAGCATTTGGAGCCTCGCCCAGTCTCTCCAGCCAGTTGTGAATTTAACACCTACCAGCATAGCCTCTGTTCACAGAACACCCTCCCTCTCCCAGTTCTGGCTGAGTCTCACAGTGGGAGACAGGCAGCAAATATTGTGACTCACACCAAGAGGATGGCTGCTAGGTTTGCACCAACGTAAGGGGTCCTGCTCCTGAGCACGCTGTCCTCAGACCACTGGAGCAGCAGGCTTGTGCCGGAGTTGGGTCTAACCTCCACCTCTTGAAGTCTGCCGGAGTTGGGTCTAACCTCCACCTCTTGAAGTCTGCATTTTCACTTCAGTTCCTGAGCAAAGAGCTTTTCATAGGTTCCCCATTCCCATCCCCACTCTTCCCTGGCCCCCAGCTGGTTTGGAACCAGTTACTTGATGATCATTTAGCATCTGCTGTATACAGGCCCAGTCAGTGACCTCTTAGATGAGGAAACCGAGGCTCGGAGAGGTTACATGTCAGGCCTACAGTCAACCCAGCAGGAAGAGAGAGTCAGGTTTGAACTCAGAGCATCTGGTGCCAAAACCTGGGCTTTTTTTTTTTTTTTCTAATTGCAAAAACAGCATATACGTGGGAATTCTATTTTCCTTTCATTCCATTTTCCCACGAAACTTTTGATGCCCCCTCTTCATATACAATGTAGAAAGAAAATACAGATGAGCAGAAATAAGTAAATCGAAATTCCATGTTTTTACTACTCAGAGATTCCAGGTGTTCAGGTGTTTGTCTTTTCTCCCCCCGCACCCCCCTCTGTCTAATCTCTCTGTGTGTGTTTGTTAAATAAAATGAGGTTAAACTGTAATGCTGTTTTTTTCTGTTAACTATCTCCTTTCTGTGACAATCTGTTTTCCTTTTTAATGGTTATTTTGTAAACACACATCCCCCAGTTGTCCTCAAAATGTCCCAAATCCTGTCCAGGACCATGCATTAGCCCTGAACTCTCTTTCAATCTAGCTCCCCAGATCTCTCTTACCCACCCCCCAAGCACACACCCCGGCTGGCTGAATTGTCCGTTCAGAACCAGATTGTCTACCCCCCCCCCCCCACATGGCATTAGCAGCTCCTAGAGAAAGAAAGTCAACCTTTACTGAGCACCTACTATGTGCCCAGCATGGTGCTAAATGCTCTGTGTGCCTCATCCCTTGATGTGGGTACCATCCTTATCCCTATTTTGCTGATAACTAAGGCCCGTGGAGAGAGAAAGCACACAGAAAGCAAATGGCCAAATGGGGACTTGAACCCAGGTCTGTGCAACACCAGAGCCCTGTTTGCAGTTACTGTTTCCTTAGGGAGATGGCTGGTGACCTTCCAAAGCCCCTCTTCTCTAAATGATGTCACTGAGTATTTTCATCCAGCCCAGTGTGTCCTTCATCCTCTCAGCACACCTGGGGCCTGCTGCAGAACGTGGGATCACCTGCTGAAGAACGCAGTGTGGTGTTCTCCAGCACAGACCTCTGCCTGGAGCACCACCTCCCCATGTATGAGGGCAACCTGGGCATTGGGTAGAATGAACATCACACCTGTCTCTTCTCAAAACAAGCAGATGAGAGTTCATCTCCAACGAACCAAACAAACGTTCCAGACACTTGTAATTAGGACTTAGCAGTCAGGGTCAGAAGGGTCCTTTGAGATCACACAGTCCAACACCTCATTAGTTGCTGATGGGGGAATCAAGCCCCAAAGAAGACAAGAAACCTGCCTGGGTCACATAGCAAACTATCTCATCATCTGTTTTCCTCTCACCACCTTTTCTCCACATTCTGCATCCCCTCCTCACTACCCTGTTGTGTGCCCTCCCCCCCTCCCCCCATGTAACACAAATGCTCACCCACCTGGAACAAGATCAGCAGGACTTCCCCAGGAGAGCACTGTACTTGGAGTCCTCAGACCTGTTGACTACATACCTTCCCCCTGGGCCTCAGCTTCCTCCTATGTAAAATGGGACCTTGTTCCATCCCTGGCAGTGCTAACCCCCACTGGCATGTCCACATTTCATTCTTACCACAGCTCTGGGGGGCAGGTTCCACAGGTCTGCAATGTCTCTGAAACTTGGAGTTGGACCCCAGAATTTCTCAGGCTTTAGGCACGGATGCCCTTTGCTCATGCCTGACAGCACCCCCTCCCCAGATATCTACAGTGGAAGGTATAAGACATGACTCAGGGTGGGCAAGTTCATAAATGTCTGTTCATGTGGCATCTGCTACTAGGTGAAGTTTGGTGTCAGGCTTTTGGGTTTCATTGTGTTTTGGATGATGAGCCTCAGTGGTTTTGCAGAGAAGCAAGCAGAGGCTTCCTCAGTTTCAGTGTCTGGCCCAAGGCCTCAGAGGTTGGGGCAGGGTGCAGTGGGATTGAAGCCCTACAGGTCTAGGTGGATACAAGTTCCCTATAATTGAAACTGTCCTGCACAGTCCAGGCTGTGAGGGTGATGGATGCTGGGCTCTGCCCGGGGTACCCTGACTCAAACTTTGAAATCAAACCATAGTCATTTGCCTTTTTAACCTAGCCCCTCACTGAAGCTTATCAGTTGACAAACTGGAGACTGGAGAAAACTGGCCCTGGGGTGGGCCAGGCCTTCAGCTGCTGGGTTCTCTGGCTCTTCCTTCTGCAGGACATGCCTGTCCTCCTGAGCCTCCCCACCCCCTGAAACAGCAGAAACCATCCATTCTCACCCTCTTCGCTGCTGACTAGCTGAGAGGGGTGTCTCCTAATTACACACCAATGGTAACAGACGGGAATTGGGCCACCGGAACAATCTGCTCTGCCAAGGCCCGCTTGGGAGATTAACTGGGGCTGTTCTCAGTGCAATGTTTTAAATCTGATAAGGAAAACATCCATTTTGAGGCATTTGCATAACGTGTTGGCTGAGACCGAGGTGTTCCTGCCTGAATGCCACTGGCAGGAGACCTAAGCTTTCTGGGGGTCCACTGGCTTCTTCCTGACCTGTTGGGGGTCCTCCCTGCCTGTAGGGAAGGGCACTGTTCTCCCCTCAAGTGGTTGCTAAGTACTGTAGACAGGCACTGGCCTCTCAGCTTATGGTCTCTCCCCGCTGCCCCATAACGTTGCTAAGGCTGTAATCTTTTACGGAGAATCCTGGCGTAGCGCTGTGGATTCATGTGCTGGACTGCAAAGTCAGTTTGAACTGCAAGGTCGGCGGTTCAAGCTCACCAGTGGCACTTAACAACAGCAACAATCTTTCTGGAAGCAGACTGCCACAGCTTTCCCCCACAGGGTGGTTGGTGGGCTCAAACCACAGGCCTTTCGGTTCGCAGGCCAGCACTTAACCATTGCATCACTAAGAGCCTTTTTATGGTCTCCATTCTCAGCAGCTGTGAAGTGTGCAGATACTATGTACCCTGAGTAAGTGAGGTGGACCAGCAGAACAATCCTGCCTTCAAGGACATTCTGGTTCATAGCTCTGGATGGTTTCACATCATTTCTCTCCACTGGCACTTACAATAAGCTTATGGGGAAAGTGTGGTGAACCCCATTTCACATACCAGAAAACTGAGGCCCCAAGGGAAAGACACGCAGTCAGCAGTTGAAGAAGTTAGAATCTGAGATGGGTCTGTGGATTTCAAAGACAGTGCTCTACCCATGGCACCTTGACTGACTTTGTCCCAGGTTGGCAGATGGATGGATATTTATGGGAAAAGAGGGGTGAGTCAGGATGTGGAAAAGAGGGGACAAGGAGAAAACTAAAAGGCAAGAAAGAGGGCACAGTCGTTGCTGTGTGACCTTAGGCAGGCCTCTTGCCCTCTCTGGGCGTTAGTTTCTCTATCCCTAGAAACAACTGTACCAATAATTTAATCTTCCTGCCCTCGTTTAATCCTAATTTAGGGGGGCTCTGGGGCCAACAGATCTGGCTTTGTTCTGTGGCATGACCACCTCCTACTGTGGGACTTCTCTGAGCCTCAGACTCCTCATCTATAAAGTGGCTATGGAGTGCCCACCTCGTGGGATTGTGATGGAGCTGTTTGAATCAATACTCATCCAGCACTGAGCAGGAATCTGGTGCATGGACAGAGCAGCCAATAAACAAAGCCACTGTTTTAGCAGAGTTGGGGAAACAGGTTCAGAGAGGCAGCGCAGCAGCTTGGAGATGGCCAAAGTGGGTTTTGAACCCAGAGACATCTGACTCCAAAGGCCTAGGCTCCCTCTGAGTTCATTATGAAGCCAGACTGGGTTTTGTAGGCATGGCACCCAGAGGGAGAAGACTGGGCAAGAAGAATCAACACTGTCAGCCCCCTGGGACTCTGAGTAAATTTGGCGGAGCTGTCTGGTGGAGTATGTAACACAGGACACGGTGCCAACTTGTCTAGAACCAGAGGAAAAGGCTCCTTTTGGACCAAGCACCTGCCTTCTGCTACTGAGTGCCCCGCCTGACTTTCACAGGGCCAGGATGGGAGTGCAAAGTGCCATATAATGATCTGGGGGTGCCCACATCAGCCTCCCCTTGCTGTTCCGGTACCCACACTATTCTGGTCCTTGGTGTGATCAGAACAATTCTCGTTTACCCCCCGGGTTACCTTCCCTGTCATCTGCCTCAAACAGGCTAGTGCCTCATTTGATAGGGGATGTCTGTTCATCAAAAGCATTCCTTGGTAGAGTCACAAGGGTGGGGAAACTGAGGCCTAGAGAAAGGAAATGACATGCTCGAGGCCACACAGTATGTTTGTAGTGGAGCTAAGACTCAAAGCCAGACCTTGCAGCTCGAGGCCACACAGTATGTTTGTAGTGAAGCTAAGACTCAAAGCCAGACCTTGCAGCTCTGATTTGTTCCTCTTTGGGCATGCCAAGGTCAAGAAAGGAGGCAGAGAAAGCTGCTCACATGACCCAGCATGCCCTGGGAAGTGATAGCTGGCTCCCAGGAGAGCTGAGGGTCCACACATGCAGGCAGCGGTGCATAGGTTGCTGGTGTTTAGTGACTCTGCTGGGGAGGGAGCGGCAGGTGTGTGTATGTGTGAAGGGGCCAGAAGTCATGTCCCATCTCCCCATCGCCTTGTGTCCAGGGAATGAGGAAATTTCTGTAATGCCGTGTAACTTAGGCAAGTGGTTTCCCTACTGTGGGCCAAGAGTCTCCTTAATGTTTCTGAGGATTCTAGTCCCAGCCCCCCTCACTGGGGCAGGGAGCACACATGGGCCCATGCACTTCACCACTGGCCTCTTCAGCCCCTCCACATCATTCAGGAACACTTCGTATTCAGGTCTCAGACTCACAAGCCCCTAGAGCTGGCCAGGCACCACAAATGAATCAGACTGGGGGAGGGTGTAGCTCCTGCCAGCTCTAGCCAATTGCTGCCCACATCTATCTAGGTTTTAAAGAGAATTCAGAAATCTGGATTTGGAGGGATAACAGACCCTGGTTGTTGACCAGTAAGGAAAAACAAATGAAAAAAACAACCCACCACCACCAAATGGCCAACTTAAACTCAGACTCATCTGCAGACCCCAAGCCACCGTGTTTCCATGGTTCTCAGAGACTATCTCCTAAGAGCACTGAGAGCTCGCTGAGGGGACACCCACCTGTGGTAGGGCACCCACCCTGCCCCAGCGGAATCTGATTACCCCTCGGCGCCCCCACTGTAATGGCAGGCGGTGGCTAAAGGGGCGTCAGGGTTGGGCTGAGAGTGCGTTCCTGGTGAGGCACAGATGTTTTTGTGGTTTTTTTTTTTGTATCAGTGTCAGCATTGGCTTCTTTCTGCTCTGATGAATAGATTCTAAAGAGGCAGTGACATTATTCGAGATAACAGAGGGAACAGAAAAAGGGTCAGCGATGGAGAGAAAATGGCACAGCCAGCAGATAAAGGGGAGGCCAGAGGGAGCGGAGCACCCTGACTGGGGTGCTCCCCCACCTGCATTGCAATCTACCGCCCAGAACCCAGCTCCCCATAGCGAGGGCTGGACCACCGCCTGCCCGGCCTGGGACAGGAGTGGGGGATGGGGTGGCCACACAGCTGCACTGAGCCACCCTCGCCCACTCTGTGCATCCTTCCTCCACCGCCTGGCTGCCCATCCGCCTTTTCAATTCGATTCAATTAGGCCTCCCCGCTCAGAAGCTTGTCTCCTCAGATATCCAGTTTAACTGACAGGGGATTAGTGCTGTTTGTATTACACACACTCTCTCAGGCTGTTAAATCACTGCCGGCAGAGCCCAGGGATGGGTTATTTCTAGAGCCTGCCTTACTGCTCCTCTTGGACCTGCTTCCTTTGGCCTGCAGTCTGTGGCCTTCCTCACAATCGAGATAGGTGATAGTCCCTGCAAAAGATTGTAAGAACTCAGCTAAAACTGAGTTTATATCTGTGTTACCTTGGGCAAACGACTTTACCTCTCTGAGCCTCAGTTTCTTCATCTGGAAAATGGGGTCAATTAGCCAACTTGTAAGATGATTATGGAGATTCAATGAAATTACAAGTGTAAAGTAGTTAGCACAGTGCCTAGGTATTCATTTAACATATGCATTCAATAAACATCACTGAGTGACAAGTCTGCCAGGGGCTGTCCTTAGTCATCAAGGGAGTAATAGGAGACCAAGCAGGCACTGCACCTCCCTGTAGGAAGCTTATAACTCCAACACAGGAGATAGAAAATAGACAGACATCACTAATGGTACTACATGAATGCACACAGGAGAGCAGGACAGATAGTGGTGCTGGTGGTGATGGGGATGATGATGATTGTGGTGATGATGGTGGTGGTGATGGTGGTGGTGATGATCGTGATGATGGTGGTGGTGATGATAATAGTGATGGTGGTAAGGGTGGTGGGGATGATAGTGATGGTGGTAAGTGTGGTGGGGATGATCGTGGTGATGGTGGTGATGATGGTCGTGGTGATGATGGTGGTGGTGATGATAGTGATGGTGGTGGTGATGATGGTGGTGGTGATGATAGTGATGGTGGTGATGATGGTGGTGATGGTGGTGATGATGGTGATGATAGTGATGGTGGTGATGGTAGTGGTGATGATGGTCGAGGTGGTCATGGTGGTGGTGGTGATGATGGTCGAGGTGGTGATGGTGGTGGTGATAATGATGATGGTGGTGGTGATGATGATGGTGGTAATGATGGTCGTGGTGGTGATAGTGATGGTGTTGATGATGGTGGTCATGGTCATGATGTTGACGATGATCACAGTGGTGATAATGGTGATGGTGGTGGTAATGGTGGACACCACCCCATACGTACACTCCTTCCCTGACCAACCCTCTCTTTCTCTCTTTGTGACTCCTCAACTCTTCTTTGGTTTTATTTTCAATATGTGTCATCGCTTATTGATTTGTTTTAGTTCTTGTCTTCCCAGGGCAGGGGTCATGGCTGTCTGGTTCACAGCTGTCTCTGAGTCGAGCTCAGTGCCTGGCATATAACAAGAACTTGAGGTTTTCTGAATGAGTGACAAGATGATGCAGGAATGAATGAGAAATAGAAAACTAGAGCAAAAATGGCCTCTCTTGTCTGCAGCTCAGGAAACCTGGCTGCCCTGAGCCCACCTCCCCAGACCCCCAAGGGGTTGGCTGGTCTAGGGATGAGTGGGGTGGGATCATGGTCAGAAGAAGATGAATGCTTCTTATCCTTGCCTCACTTAGAGGGGATGAGGGGCTCTCCCAACCCTCCTCCTCTCTGCTGGGGTAGGGGTGGGGGGGCAAGCAAAATTTCTAAAGCTCTTTGAAGTGCTGATTGGGAGATCCCAGGCCTAGGAAATGTCCCATTGTTGATTATCTTTATTTGCCTCACTTTGGGGGATAGGGCTCCTAGCCCTGGGCAGGGGGCCCAGGTGCCCAGGTCTAGAAATGTATCCAATTCAATGCAATGTATTATCAGCCACCACTTACCAAACATATCTTCTGGACCAGGCTGCCGTGCATGAGCTCATTGAATTCTCACAACAGCTCCCAGTGGTAGCTGCTACTGTGTCCATTCTCCAGAGGAGAATGCTGAGGCTCAAGGTGGCAACAAGACATGTCTGATGTCACCCTGATGGGAATGGGTAGAACCAGGGTTTAAACCCCGGGACTCTGAGGTAGAATGGAAGCTCGTTCATCTACCACCTGCTATGTACGGGTACTTTCATGTATATTGTCTCCTGACATCCTGAGGACTGGTTACTCTGGCTCCCATTTATCAGAAAGGAAAACCAAGTCTTGGGGATGTGAAGTAGCTGGGCCACAGTCTCACAGCTGGGTAACAGGGAAAGTTGGGTGCAAGCCAAGATCTGCCTGAGTTTGAGACATTTCTTCCTTAATTCAGATCCCCAGATAGTTTCAGATTTGTGTAAGACCCTGGGTAGGAGCTGAAGATTGAACTCAGCCAATCAGCAATTGTTGAGTCCTTCAGGAGTTGCTGAAATTTGACAATCCCTGCTGGTAAGGAAGATGTTATCCAGTTGGGAAGATGACACACAACTATGTAAAGAGATACAGGAACTAAATGACAAATAGGACACTTTGGTCTAGGAAGCTGATCTTGAAGCACACATCAATTTGGAAAACAGTCCACATACAAATCATTTGCAACTGCCATGAATTAATAATCTATTGGAGTCCTGGTGTGGTGCTTTGGGTTATGCACCAGACTGCAAAGCCGTTTGAACTGCAAGGTCGGCGGTTCAAGCTCACCAGCTGCTCCTTGGAAACCCTATACAGAGTCGCTGTGGGTTGGAGCTGACTCGAAGGCACTTAACAACAACAATTGGCGCTGTGTGTTATTGCACTGGGCTGCAAGGTCAGTTTGAAACACAAGGTCAGCAGTTCAAGCTCACCAGCTGCTCCTTGGAAATTCATGTTTGAAATTGGAAAGCCAGTTAGTAAGTAGGACTCAACGCTAGGCCCTCTGACCCCAAACTATCTCACAAGCAAGAGGCTGCCTGGCCTGAGTCTGGTTTGCTGAACCAGCATAGTTCTCAGGACCAGCTTTTTGGCCCAGGCCAAGTTTGGTTGGGGTCAAGGCAACTAGTAGACATATTGCCTGAATTCATACTTTGTGTGGGGCAGTAGGGTCTTGGGGGGAACAGGATCCAGCCCTGCCTTCTAGGGCTTCACAGTGGGGACACTCAGGCAAGCACATTGACAACAGCAGCAAGTTTGAATTGTCATGGAGCCCAGGGAGAGACCAGGAAGTCTTCCTGGAGAAGGAGAATCTTACATGGACTTTGGACTGGGCCAGGAGACAGAGGGGACTGCTCAGCACAAGATCTGTGAGAGATGCAGTTAAGCCACAAATGAAGCCTAGAGTATGAGGCAGAGCCCCTGGGTGGTGCAAAGAGTTAATTTGATGCACTCAGCTGCTCACCAAAAGGTTGGCGGTTCAAGTCCACCCAGAGGTACCTCAGAAGAAAGACCTGGTAATCTACTTCAGCCATTGAAAACCCTGCAGCGCACAGTTGTACTCTGACACATGTGGAGTCGCCGTGAGTCGGAGCTGACTCCACTTCACAGTGACTGGCTTACAGTGTGAGGCCCGGCCGGAGCCAACATTGAGGCAAGGTTTGCCCTGAGAGCCCTGGGGAGCCACGGTGGGTGTTAGGAAAGGGCCAGGGCCACCACTGTGCTTCAGATAACCAGATGAAGTGGGACTGGGGGATAGGAGTTGGAAGGTGCAAGGTGGCATGAGGGACAGGTAAATGAAAAGAACCGTTCGGTCTTGGGGACCACCTTGTCTCACCATGCCCATGTTGATAGTCTCCTGCCAGAGGTGGTCCTGCTTGCTGCTTCCCTTGTTGGCATGATAGTTCATTTCTGTTCGCCTCTTCATAGACAGTCCCTCACACAGAACCTGGCACTTAGTTAGCACTGTTCATAGGAAAGCCATGCAGTGTCCAGCTTTATTGGGGCAACCCTCGCTCTCCTAGAAACACCAGCAGCCTGGCCTGACTGGCATGTGGGCAGGGCAGGTCTCCCAGGGACACCTCTCCCCTCAGTAGTTCTGTGAAAGAAACGGGGTTGATGTCAGCAGATGTCTGTCACTTTCATTCCCTGCAAAGTCTCAACTGTCAGAGTGAGTGGAACCGTCAGTGCAGAATGCTGTGTTTGAGAGTTTATTGGCAGTTTCATTGTCTCCTCCTGCCCAAGACCCCTCCTTTTTTCTCTTGGTGCTTGCATCAGGCAAGTCTAGGGGCAGGGGGAGGATGCAAACAGTGGGTGCTAGTTCTGCTGACCTCGGGTGACCAGGGACAGGAGACCTCCATGCAGGTCCTACTGTGCCTGAAGACTCCTTTAGGGGCCAAATGGGAAATGAGAGAGAGGAGAGAAAGGACGGTCTCTGAGGGTCTATGGAAGTAGCCTGGGCAGATGGGGCAGCCCAGGGCCGACAGGGGGTCTTCGGGCCCTTCTCCAGCCCTTTCTGGTGGGCACTCTGTGGAGAGCATGGGCATTGGATTCTGACCCACCTGGATCTGCCCTCAGTTCAGCAGTTCACAGACTGTGCATCTTAGGGCAAGTTCCTCCATGTCCTCATCTGTCAAGTGGGACAATGCTAGGTAACTTCCACTGACTGAGGGTTTAACCTGGGCCGAGCTCCCATTATCCTGTTTAGTCCTGACCAGAACCCAGAGACGTGAATGCTGTCAAGACCATCCTTTAGATAGTGTGGAAATCACGGCTCAGAGAGGTGAGGCGCAACATGGCAGGGAAGTGGTGGACGGCAGGTTTGAACCTAGGCAGTGAGATTCCCAGCTTGGCGATGAGCCCACCTCATGGGGTGCGAGAAGTGTAGGTAATAGTGTCAGCAGTGTTTGGCACTGAGGGAAGTCCACCTGCTGCTGTTCACTCGATTCTGACTCATAGCAATCTTAACAGGCAGAGCATAACTGCACTGTAGGGTTTTCAAAAACTGTATATCTATGGAAGCAGCCAGTCTTGCCTTTCTCCTGCAGAGCAGCTGGTGGGTTTGAACTACCCACCTTGTGGTAAACTGCAACACCAGGGCTCCTGACAAAGGGAAAAGCTGTCTGTTATTACTACAGTTTCTGTTATTACTATAGGTGTTGTTGTTGAGTGTGTTGTCCATGGGGAAGGAAGGCCAAGGCACCTCCCAGGGCATGAAGTGAGCTCAGGGGCTGAACGGGAAGCTGAGGGGACCCAGCCATGGATCCCCACTGCACACTCCTTCTTTACCCTCTAGTAGGGCTGCAATAGTGCAAAAGCAACATCCGCTGGCTACAGTGTGAGAGCAAGGCCTTGGAAAGCCACTTCCTGGAGTCAAGACCTGAGTGTAAAACCTGGTGCTGCTCACCAAATCTTAGTTTCATCCTCTGTAAAATGTGCTGCCAATACCAGGAAACTTCAGAAATTTTGTTGGGGGAAAAAAAATGGAATTTTTCCATGAATTTTTTTTTTTAATGTTTTATTGTGAATTATGTGATAGTTTACATGGGAGAACATTAGTTTTACAGTCATCCTATCGTATATCATTTCATTGCTATGGTTACAATCCCCTCCATGCATCATCAACCAACCAAAGGGTATACACTGCAAGCCTGCCTCCTGGTCTTCAGCACACAGCCCATCTCCCTCTCTGTGTCCCCAGCTGCTCCATCTCTCCACATCATCATCTCTGCCTCCATCTCAGGCATCACTGCTATTCTGGGTAGGGTCCCGCTCTCCACTCTTCTTCCTTGATGGTCTCAGGGACCTCCGCTCCTAGGCTGAAGAGTTAATCACTCCTCTCCTTGCTACAAAATGTCTACCTTTACATTTCCAACCCTCTCAAGCAGTCCTGATAACAGTTATTCACTATTGTATCACAAGAGACCCATCCGCATTTCATTTCATCAGTCCTGCCTAGACAGATTGTATACTACTCAGTGGAGATTCTACCTTCCTCCATGCCCTCTGAATCTAGGTTCCCTCTTGAAAGCTTATAAACCAGTCACTTCTTGCCTTTGTAGTCCCCCCATTTTGGGTAGCCAATGTCCAAGTTGCCCATCCCTGTCTACTCTGTGTCTTTCCATGAATTTTTTAAAGCCACCTTGTCAATCCCCCTCTTAGGGGTGAGGGACCAAATAATACAGCATGGGAACAATTTAGCACAGGGCTGGCCCTCAGGGAAAAGAAGACCGAAGGCACCATGTAAGGCTCCTGAAAGATCTTAGGCTTCAAATTCCAGAGGAGGAAATGAGCTCAGAGAAGGCTAGGGTTTTCCCTGAGGTCATACAGCAGAGATGGGCCGGGTGCTGTGACCTCCTGACCCCTAGTCCAGTGTTCTTTCAGTGGCCTCAGTGGAGGGCCCTCCCCTAGCCCATCCCTTCCTTCTCCCTGCGTCTTGGGGTCCCTGTGGTTCCCAGAGCTCAAGCCGCGGGCCCTGTAGCTAGGAATGCCATTCTCCCTCACTCTGGCACTCTGAAGGTTTTGAAAGTTAAAGTATTACCGTCGGCTTTGTTGTTACCTAACGACGACAGACAAATTGAGAACCAGTTGTCAAAATGTCAGTGCACAACAAATCAACATGCAAAACGAGTCGCAGCGCGCTGTGGTGTATAATTAAACAAAAAATCCCTTTTAGAAATTTCAGCAAGCGTTGGTTCCACTTTATATTTGTCTGTGTGATTAATAAAGGCAGCTAATTTTCAGACTTTAAAAACAGCTAGAAAATAGCTCCTAATTACATATTAGGTTCCTAGCGGCCCCCGCTGAGCTTTGCCGGCATTGGTGGGCCGGCGAATTTGGCAGAGCCTTAATTGCATTCTGAGCATCATCTAATTTTAGTTAAATGTAATGTAATCAGCAGCAGATGTCTGAAATAAAATATGAATTATGAATATGATGAAATTTCATTCTTGAATAAAAAAGTAATTTGCTATTTAGTTCATTAAAGTCTTAGAGGTTTATTAGGAGCAGGTAGATAGAGCCCAGCGAGGTTGTATATTAAAGTGATGTCTGGGAGAAAGAAAGAAGCCCAAAAAAAGATGAGGAATACACCATCCAGGAGGGTCCAGTTACTGTTAATTTATGTGGAGCCTTGGAGAGATCACTGGAGAACCCCGAGTTCACCCTAGCCCAACAGCTCCCTCAGATCCTTAGAGGTGGGCCAGCAGTTCTAGGATCAGGGGGGTTGGGTGGGCAACCTTGGATGTTTCTGAGCTCTGTATGCACCACTAGTATCCTCCCCTGGGGTCAACTCCTTCCCATTTGGGACGAGCCCCCTGACTTCTGAGCTGAGCAAACCCAGGACTTATTCTTAGTGATGTCCACCCATGCCAGGTCCCTTGCTGGACTCAGTAAAACAGCTTGGGGCAATGATTAGCATCCCAGGCTCTGAACATGGATTCAGGCTCTGCCTCTCACAGTACATATGACCTAAGGCCAGGGCCTCCTTTTCCCAACCTGTAAAATGGGATTAACAGTAGCACATGTGACTATGCTAATGATGCAAGCTTCCCAGTGCCAATGCAGTAGAAATGTCTGGTGAACTGCTTCCGTAAGGATTTCGGCATAGAAAACCTTACAGAACAGTTATACTAAAATACATGGAGTTACCCATAAGTCAGAATTCACGGCAATGGGATTTTTATAGCAACTATTGGAATCCTGTTGTGGCACCCTAGGATAAGCACTGGATTGCTAACCAAAAGGTCAGCCATTCAAACCCACCAGCCACTCCTCAGAAACACCCTATAGGGTTACTGTGAGTCAGAGCAAAGTGGACACTTAACTTATCAGACCCTGAATGGTGCTCAGAATGTAGCCAAATGTCAGCAGTTGATGTTGGGGTCCTAATGTAGTTGTATTAAGTTGGCATTAAAATGGCTTCTTTTATTTCATCTGTGTAAACAGCCTGTGACAGACTACAGCCTCAGTTGTGTTTTTAGACAACACTCAGAGAAGTCATCTGCATTTGCACAGCTAGTAATGGTCAGAGCTGAGATTTGAATGGAAGACCATTTGCTCTCAGTGCTTCCTGCTGCATCCAGCATGGTGCCCAGAGAGCTGGCTTGGGCTGAGGATTCTGGGAAGGGAGATGGAACTCATCGCTCCAGGTTCGAGACAGAGAAGTGAATGAGAGTAGGAGGCAGGGCAGCAGACTGGATATGGAGGCTAGGCTAGAATCCTGGGAGCTGCCAGGGCAGCTGCGGAACAGGTCAGTGACAGAGGCTGCCTCTCCAACCCCACTTCACACCAGCCAATCATTTCCTGCAATTATCTGGAAAAGATTAATTAGCAAAGTGCACCGTATTGACTCAAGACTGCCCCAGTGATCGATAAACTTGGGAGAAGTCTCTCAGGGGCTGGAAAAAAGAACAGAACTTGAAGGTGGGGGTGGGGGCGGGGAGAGGCTGTAGGCGGTCTAAGTCTGGTTTCTTGTATTGGGCAAGGCCAATTGGCTCCCGGGGTTGGAACCTAGCTCTATAGAACTCCCACTGGCTTTCAGCAGTCTCTTTGCCTGGCTGCACCTCAGTGTCCACACCTGTAAAAGGAATGGCTGGGGTGGTTAGGTGATCTTTCTTCTGCTCGCCTAAATTCGGGGAGGAGAGCCGACGTGGGAGCTATAGAGGGCTCTGGAGGGAACCCTCCCTCTTCTTTTGGGTTTGACTCTCCCTTCCTGAGATGGTAGCCTGCTGGCGGCCAAGGGCACATTAAAGATCATTGCAGCTGTCACTCAAGGGGAAAGAATGACTGGTCTTTTCAAACACTCTCCAACTGCCTCCCAAGAAAGCCCTTAGCTGACTCCACTTTCTGGTTGGGGCAGAGTGGAGTGCTTGCAATGTGGCAACCATGAGTCAGACTGACAGACGTTCAAGGCCCGACTCTACCACTCCCCTGCAGGATTATTGGGCCAGTCTCCTCACCTCCGTCTGCCTCAGTGTCCTCAGTCTTAAATAGTGGCCCTATGGGATACACACTAGACTGCTAACCACAAGGTTGGCAATTCAAGACTACCAGTTGCTGCTTGAAAACCCTATATGGGGTGGTTGAGCAGGAACTGACTTGATGGTTTTTAACACAACGAAAACCCCCCAGCTGCTGGAAGTTGTTGATGGCCCAGACTGGCACAGAGCAGAGTGGGCTGAAAGAACAGCTTGAATCCCATCGCAGCCCATCCCACCAACACACAGCCTTGTGCTCACATGGACCCTGTGAAGAAAATGAAGTGAAGGGAGGTCTGTATACAGAGGAGCAAACCAACAAGGAACATGAAAAACCCCAGGGCTTGGAATCAGAAGAGCCCCCTAGGCCTGAAGGAACAGAAATGGTGTTAATAGAATTTGTTTAGAAAGAGGAGGTACCAGTTGGGAGCCGTGACCCGAAGGGACAGAGCTACTGCCAGTAATCCAGTGTTACTGGCAGCAGGAGCCAGCGCAGATATCCCCCCACCTCTTCTTGGACTCAAGAAAGCAAGACTTCCGTTCACTTACTCTGGACACATCATCGTGAGAGCCCAGTGGCTACAAAAGGATGTCATAGTTAATACCTTTACTAAACGAGGGAGACCCTCCAGGAGATGAATGGGCACAATGGTTACAGTGATCTTGCAGATGGCGCGGGGACCCAAAGACCTTTAGTTTTGTTGCACATATGTCACCATGAGTGTGAGGCCAACTTGACAGTCATTAACAACAGCAGCGATTCCATTCTACCGATGTCCGGCCCCCTTCCTGGGTCTGTCCCATTGGTGGAGTGCTGCAGGAAGCCAGACAGCAGTGATCCCATAGTGGACAGGACTGTGAGGTCAGAGGAAGGGTGAATGGACAGGAGCAAATGGAAAAAACCTAGGGGTAAGAGTGCCCTTACGCTGCCAACACCAGGACCTAGGGGTCTGGCCTAGTAAGAAGGCTGTTACTGGGATCAGATCATGGACTTTCCAAACAGTGATCCTTGGGAACTGCAGAGGATGATCAAACAGGCCTGGACTTACCAACCCCAAATTCTTTGCATGTGCCCCGAGTTCAGCTGCTTTTCCTCAAGGAGAGTAAATGAGATCAGGAACAAAGTCCCTGGATCTGTACTTGACACACAGGCGCTGCTTCATAAAGCACTGACCACCTCTCTGCTCCATTGTGGCATCACCTGGGGGTGATTGGTTCCTACCCCCTCTCCAAGCCTGTGCCAGAGAGACCCTGCCCAACACACTGGCAACACTCAGAGAATCCTTTGTCTTGCAGTGAAATGATTGAGCATCTCTGGGCATACAGCGGCCACAAGACTTGCTCCTGGGTGTCCACAGTGTCTCAGGGAGGCGGGCTGGAAGCTAGAGTTTCCAGAGTTTCAGGTGTTGGGGGCAGTCCAGGGGACTGCAAGATGTTAGTCAATAGCCCGTAACAAAAAAAAGAAACCCCATCCACACTGACAGCTGGGGACCAAGAAAGCTGTCCCCAGAGAGAGTGGTTCAGTGTGCAAAGCACCAGCAGACAGGTCCAAGCGGCCCTCAGTAATCCTGGACACTGCAGGACTTCCCATGTCCACTGCCTACCGTACCCCGAGGGTTCCCGTCCACCCTCTCTTGGCCACTCCCCGGCCCAGGTCAGCCGCTCTATTCATCAAGGGCATGACAGCTAAAATTCATTTGAAGATGAAGAAAGTGCTCACTAATCCGTTCTGCAAGACATTGATAGACTAGCAGCTCAGGGAGAATTGCACAGCAGTAATGAAATTAGGCTAAAACTGCTGGCGGATTGCAGATAATTGTCCTTGTCTGTCACTAGGAATAACATCTCCCAAATACAACACAATGATTGTTCAAGTTGCAGGAATTTCGTTCCTTATTTTTTTAAAAGAGAGACAGGGCCAATCTGGGGCTGGAACCTTTGCCTGGGCAGTGGCTAGAAGCAGGGGAGTAGTGTGGATGCTAGAGTGCCGGCAACCTTCGCAACCCTTAAGGTCCCCCAGGAACCCTGGGCTCAACCAGGGGGATGAGTGAGGGGGAAGGGAGTGGGCTATACCACAGTTCCAAGGACATTCCTTCCAGGATGTTTGCGGGTCCTGTCTTGGGCCCTGATTGTTCCCTGGAAGTCCCCAAGCCCTGGTGGCACAAATCATTAAGCACTTGACTGCTAACAGAAAGTTTGGCAATTTGAATCCACCCAGGGCTCCATGGAAGAAAGGCCTGGTGAATTACTTATGTAAAGAGTGTTGTTGTTGTTAAGTGCCTTCCATAGGAACCCTGTACAGGGTTTCCAAGGCTGTAAATCTTTACAGGAGCAGAAAACCTCATCTTTCTCCCACGGAGCAGCTGGTAGTTTCGAACTGCTGACCTTAAGGTTTGCAGCCCGATTCATAACCACTACGCTACCAGAGCTCCTTATGAGTTTGAATTGGCTTGATAGCACCCACCAAGAACAGGCCCCTGCCATCAGCATATTCCATCTGGGATGGGAAGAGCCCTGAGTGGGAATCAGGGAGCAGAGAAAATTCTGAGGACCTGGCACCTTAGCAGCAATGACACTGGATTAATTCAGGGCAGAATCTGGTTGAAAGAGAGGCGTGATCTTCAAGTTTTATTAGCATTGTGAGCCCACATCCATTCTTCCTAAGAGAGAATGGAGGGGAGGGGAGCTAGGATCGCCCTAAGTCTCTCACCAGTGCTTCCTGAGGGTCTAGATTCTCAGAGAGGAAAGTTCTGAAAAGAGACTGTTGGATTTATAAGTTTCCCAGGTTATTGGTCTGGCTGCCATGGAGCTGACGCTCGGTTGGCATGGACTGAATGATGTCATAGAATGCTGAATGCCAACAGCAGCGCATGTCAATGTCAGAATAATGGGCCTTTTCACATGTTAGCCTTACAGAAGGTTGAATATCACTATCATGATGATGTCACACTACATATCAATGTCAGCATCATGTTGTATTCAAATGGCGGTAGCCCAGAAAGTTTCGATGTCCCTGTCAAAGGAAGGTGGGGTGTCAACATGATGTACTATTATTAGCATGTGCATATTAGTGACTCATAGAATTGGGAGCAGAAAAGGGTCTCAGAAGGAGCCCTGGTGGCACAGTGGGTAAGCACTCAGCTGCTAACTGAAAGGTGGGTGATTTGAACCCACGGATGCTCCTTAGGAGAAAGATGTAGCAATCTGCTTCCATAAAGTTGTTCAGGCTTGGAAACTCTAAGAAGTCTTTCTACTCTGTTCTTGAAGGCTGCTATGAGTCAGAATTTGACTTGATGGCAATGGGTTTGGTTTTTGATTGAAAGAGTCTCATGGATTGGTCCAAACTCTCCATTTGACAGGGAAGACAGAGACCCATAAAGGTTAAGTAATTTGCTTATGGTCCTACAGCAAGAAGGTCTCTAAATACAAGTTTCTTCCAGGGTTTATCAAGGCAGTCCCTGGGAGAACTTACTTGTACCCTTCCTCTCCTCCAGGACCCCAGGGTGCTAGTCTCTGGTGCTCAGCTCTTAGGAATATGCCAATGTTCTGGGGTTTAAAGCAGTATCTCCCCAAATCCCTTTGGCCGCCCTGGCCCTCTGCAACATTCTGGTTAGTCACTATCATTAACATACATTGACTGTTGACCAAGCTACGCTTTTCATTGCCTCATTCATGATTATCAGCCTGTGTCTATGGAGGGCTTGCTCTGTTCAAGGCAATATCCTGGGAGCCAGGTGAGACCATAGGGAGATACTGGGTGGTTTGAGGGCTTGGAGGGGGAGTCAGGACTCTTCACAGAGGGCTTCTGTTAAGAAAAACTTCAGAGAGAGGTTGATGCTTATGAATGGTCTTGAAAGAACCAAATAGGACTGGAGCTAGGGCTAGGGCTGGACCTGGTCATGGGGGACTCTTGTCTACTCAATGGAAAGGAGATTCCAGATGATGGTGGAGGAGGAGGCACGATGGTGGTACTTGATGATATAGAGCCATTGATGGAAGTCTGCTGACCCATCAGATGTCATGTGCATCTTCCAATATCCCCAGTGGCTCCAGGGTGACCAGCCTGGATCAACAGTCCTCAGACCTCTGGGGGTCCCCAAATCATTTTCATAGTAATAACACTTATATGTTTTGTTAAGTGCTGTTGAGTGGGTTTTGATTCATAGTGACCTGTTCAGGGTTTCCGAGGAGTGGCTGGTGGCTTTGAACTGCCAACCTTGTGGTTAGCAGTCCAGTACTGATCCTACAGTACCACACCGGGACTAAGATATAATTTGCCTTTTCAGTTGCGTGGACATTTTCAATGGTGGTTCACTAGTAATGAGTAGATAAAACTGCCACTTCCCAGAGCTCTGGTAGTGCAATGGTTACAAGTAGGGCTGCTAACCTCAAGGTCAGCAGTTTGAAACTTCCAGCCATTCTGTGGGAGAAAGATGAGGCATCTGCTCCCGTAAAGATTTACAACCTCGGAAACCCTATGCAGAGTCACTATAAGTCAGAACCAACTCCACGGCACATAACCACCTTATAATAGTCAAAGCAGTAGCCTCAGTTAATAACAGGCAATAATCTAGTTTCACTTAAGACTGTCCTTGATGAAAAGTAGAAATTATTAATTAAAATCTCTACCTGTGAGTGTCTTACCTTTTTTAACATACTGTGCGCACACAGAGCCGTCTGTTTTGCAGAGCATCTCTGTGTACCGTTAGCTTTTAATAGTCTGTGTTCACACAGAGCATCTCTGGTAGCCTTGGTTTTAAGAGCATCCCTGTGGTACCACTGGTTTTTAAATTTCTGTGCCCACATACAGCATCTCTGTGGTACTGTCGGTTGCTTTGGAAAACCATGTGAGCAGTTGAAGTTGCGAACTGCACTAATCACTTTGTTCAGGGAACACCATTTTGACTTGAAAGAACAACTGAGAAACAAACGAAAGCATTTCAGACTTGGGCATTTGGCAGATATTTTCTCAAAACTGAACAAAGTTGCCTGTCAACTGACAGTATTTGTTGCCAATGATGAAATTTGACTTTCAAGCAAAAATTAGAATTTTGGAAAACTTCTATCTGTCACCCTGAGTTTGACAGCTTCCTACTCAAAGACGTTCCTGAAGAGATGGATGATGGGGATATTAATGAATGTGTTTTTTGTTTTTTTTTGTTTTCGTATTGTGTAATGAAACTTGTCAATGTTTCAAAGAGCTCTGTGTTTTCCCAATGACCAATGCATGTGGTTGCTTTTAAGTGCCGTTGAGTTGGTTCTGACCCATAGCGACCCTGTATAGGGTTTCTGAGGAACAGCTGGTGAGCTTGAACCACCGACCTTGCAGTTCAAATAGACTTTGCGGTTCAAACTGACTTTGCAGTCCAGCGCATTATCCCACAGCACCACACTAGGATCAATGCAGGGTGTTAACAAAATGGGGAAAGATCCACATAAAGTGCCAAAGAGACCAATGGGTTTTAATTGAACAGAATATGAAAAGTTCATTGTTAAGGTTTCAGATTTCATAGTGCAACTAACCTTTAAGAAACTACCACTACAACATGAACCATAACCTCATCTACCCTGAGTCCAGAAGAACTAGATGGTATCTGGCTTCCATTACCTGTTCTGAATAGGGCCACAATAAACAGAGCCTGATAAAGCAGGAGGAAAATGTGAAATCTAGAACAGAAGTTCAAACTCCTGAAAAACAAAAACAAACAAACAAAAACATGCCCACTGGGCCAGTTGAAACTAGACAACCCCCCGAGATTACTGTTCTGAGATTTCTTTAAACCTTGAACCGAAACTAGACCTTGGTTTACAAAATAAAGAATATCATCTGTGAGTACTGCGCTGTGTTCCTTTAAAATCTCATGTACATGAGATCAGTCAGCAATTACTTTAAAACAAAGATGGGAAGCTAGAATCATGGAGACAGTACAACCAGAATGGAAACACTGAGAATATTCACACATTGTGAAGAATGTAGCTAATATTACTGAACAAGTCATGTAGAAACTATAGAATGGGAACCTAAACTATTTTGTAAACCTTCACTGAAACACAAAAATATACTATTAAAGAAGAAAATAAACTAACACTAGTTAAATTTTGGTTCAGTATCAAAAATGAATATCTAAAATTTCTGAAGTCTATTAAAAATAACCACTTACTGTCAAGATAATTACAATTCATGGCAACCCCATGTATGTCAGAGTAGAACTATATCCCACAGGGTTTTCAATGGCTTATTTTCTGGAAGTAGATCTGAGGCAACCCTGGGTGGATTTGAACATCCAAACTTTTGGTTAGCAGGCAAGTGTGTTAACTGTTTTCAAGAGCCAGAGACTCTGCTATTAAAAATATTCCTCCCTTTTCTAACTACATATCCATGTGAGGCCAGATATTCTTCATATACTTCAACTAAAACCATATGCAAAAACAGATGGAGTACAGAAGCAGACATGAAAATCCAGCTTATCTTTTGTTAAACAAAAAAAGGAATTTTCAAAAAATGTAAAACTATGAATGGATTTCCATTTTACAGCTGAAGAAACTGAGTCTCTGAAGGATGCAGAGCTGGGACTAGGGCTAAATCCCTTCCCTTGCCGGGGCCTCTGTCTTCCTATCTTGTAGTCAACCTCCAAGAATCCAGCTGGTAATGGTCTTCTCACATCGCCTGCCCAAGCATCTAGGAGGTGGGGCAGGCACAAAGACACACAGCCAGGTCCGCCTCTGACCCCTTCTCATCATTCTGCCCCGGGTAGTGGGGGGCCAGGCCTGGGCAGTGGCAGCTGGCCCCAGGTCCCCAGGCCCCGTGAAGAGGTGGCTGAGCCGTTTGCCTGGTAATGGATTGTGGGCAAGTGCCCGGAAGGGTGAAAGAGTGCGCTGGCCGCGTCCCGCAATGCTTCACGCGCCAGGTCTGGCACGGGTAATTTACTGCCGCCGACAATAACATATTTCACTTCCCGTCGCCCCGATGAAGATTAGTTGTGTTTGAAAGTGGCTGAGTACACAGTCAATTCCGCTTAAACGTTTACAGTCAAGTGAGCACAGATAATGCCCCCTGCGAACATGTGTCTGCACCTCCTGCCGCGTGGGGAGGGGATGGGCAGTGGGGGGCAGGGGTTCCCAGCCTGGGAAGGGGCTGCAGATGCTTGGGCAGAGACCCAGGCTGTGTGGACTGATTCAGGAGCTAGGGACTGGGCTTCGAGTGATGTCTTCCTTCAGCATCACTTTTCAGATTTTATTTTAAAATCATTCAGTCAGCAGATACTTCCCTGCCCCTGGCCAAGGACAGGGAAAATTCAAAGCCATGATTGCATCTGATCCTAGCGACAGTGCTGGGAGGCAGGTTTTAGCTCCAGTTTCCAAATGAATGGAAACTAAAGCTCAGAGAGGTTGAACCACTTTCCTGAGGTCGCTCAGCCGGGACCAGAGAGAGCCAGGCCTGATGGGGTTTCTGAGTGGTCCAGATTCTACGAGCTTGAGCCCTAGGCTGGGCTGAGTTGGGTTGTCTACTAGGTCCAGCAATGGACCCAGGACTCTAGACTAAATACACCCATAATTGGGTCCCCCATTGCTTCCCAGGCATCAACCTGGAATCCCTGGGTAGAATGCTAGTCCGTTGGCTAGGCTGGGCCCAGTGAGACTAACAGATTTGACAGAGCCCTAGGCCTGGGATGTCTTTGTCATGCTGGGAAGGCTATCCCTCCCAGGCAGGCTTCTAGGTGTCTGTAGAGGGACAGAGTGGCCATGTGTGGTGCTTGTTGGTGGTCAGCTCCCATCCCTGACACCTGAGGTCTGAACTGGGAACCAGGAGAGGCCGTAGCCCACAGCCTTCCATCCTTCTCTTCTTCCCACAAGGAGCTACAGGCAGGTCTGGAAGGAACTCACATACATGCATGTGGATTCCAGTTTGCTCACCCAAGCCAGTCCCTCAAACAGCCACCCCTGCGCCTAGGAGTGCTCACATGGGCAGTGGGTTTCCCTGGGGTGGCTAGAAGAGCCCCAGGCCTGGGAAGCAAGCTCAGGACTTGTAGACTTGGATTCCAGGAGCCCAGCTTCCAGAGAATAGTCTGGGTGGGCATGTTGGAGCCTCTTCTTCCCCTGTTGGAAGGGACACTATGTGCAGGGTACTCGAAGACACAGGGCAGGGACCTAGTGGCCTCTCAGCTAGCCTTGTCATGGAATGGATAAGCAGGTGGCCTGAACACCTCGAGGCCCTCCACACACTTTCCTGCCCAAACAGTATTTGCAGAGCAGTAACGGACGGTTCCCCTCTGTGGGGATTGGGCAGGAACTGCGTGCTCAAGGCTCCACTATCTTCTGTGTTGTTGTTAAGTGCCATCGAGTCAGTTCTGACCCATAGAAACCCTGTATAGGGTTTCCTAAGAGCCGCTGGTGAGTTTGAACCGCCGACCTTGAGGTTCAAACCGACCTTGCAGTCAAGTGTTTATCCTATAGAACCACACCAAGACTCCACTGTCTTCTGTAGTGACAGCCATACTGTGAATCCAAACCTTCACACACAGTGACTCACTGATGTCATGTGAGCTGGCGGTTAGCCATTCCCATAAGCCATCACCAAAGGAGACTGAGACCCAGAGTCGGGAGGGGTGCTGGGATGGGGCTGCTTGCACAAGGACACATAGAAGGAGTGGCTCAGCTCTCCATCTCCAGGGGGAGGTTCTGTCCTCTCTGCCCTTTAGCTCCTGAGAGCTTGTTGGAAGCAGACTAAGAGCAGCCTCACTAAGAGCGGGATCCCATGCTTTGGTCTGTGACCTTGTGGTTTAAGTGGAGACAGAGAATATGCATGTCAAGACTGTGTGTGGCCCCGTGTCTCTAGGGCACTGCTCTGTGGTTCTGTGTCTGTGCGACTGGAACAGTGTCATCCCAGGTGACTCTGTGTTCACCTCTGTCTGAGTGATACGTCCAAGTGACTCTGTGAGTGATATGGTGCTGCTCAGAGTCTGTAAAACACTGTCCCTAGGACTTGGGGGCCTGCGTGACATTGCTGATCTGCCCGTGTGACCCTCTCTACGTGTCATACCATGTATCTGTGTCTATAATGCTTTCTGGGTGACCAGCATATGCCTGTGGCACTGTTGATCTGTCTGACACTGACTGGGTGATCTTCCTGTTTCTGGGTGAAGCTGTCCTCTGTGTGAGTCTGTAACTGTGCATCCCTGGACTCAAGTGCATCGCTGGGCACTAGGTTCTGTCAGAGGTTGGCAACTGGTATCCCCCTGGTCCCTCTCACTATCTCTCCAGGCCTCGCCCCAGCCCACAAGCTCTGAGGCCCTAGAGGAAGGGGAGCCCTGTGGCAGCCACATACCAAGAAGCCCACCTGGGGCCAGGGAGGTCCAAGGTCATTGTGCTCTATCATAAAGGCGATAGCTTCATAAAGGCGATAGCTTCTACTACGTCTCTTCTCTGTTCTCAGGGGAGGTGGCTGCTGGCTTCCCTGGACCGCTGCCCAGCCATTTCTGCATCTGGGTTCCCCCATCATCCATATGTCCAGCAGGCACAGGGGGAATAGTCCAGTCACTGCCTTTGCCCAGCACACTGCTGAGTTATATGCTCAGGCCGGGGCACCCCCATTCCACTCATCCTCAGATGCGGAGTACCCTCCCAGCCCTACCCCCAAAGCACCCACTGCTCAGCTGACATCTCTTGTTCTTGAGGAGAAAGAACCTGGCTAGGAGTCTGTGGACCTGGCTGCTGCCCCCTTGCTGTGTAACCTTCAATGTGTTACTTCACTTCTCTGGGCTGACACTGGCAAAGACCTGAAAAGGGGCTTTGGAAACTTGGACATGAAAGCTCAGAAAGCCTGACCTTGGAACAGAGATTTGCCTGGTGTAGAGGGTGCTGCCGCCACCACCAATAATGATGATAAAAGCTATTGTTGCTCAGTACAGGCCCTGCGTCCTTTGCATGCCTCATCTCCTCTCAGGCAGATTCTCTTGTTATCCTTATTTTGCAAATGAGGAAACAGATTCAGAGAGGGCAAGTAATTTGCACAAAGTTGTCCAGCAAAAAACTAACCAAGCTAGGACCATAAGCTATACTCATAGCATCCTCTAAAACCCCACCATGGTCTCCAATGTGGATGAAGATTGGCAGGAAGCATTCCTTTATCCAGATACAGATGCTGAGACTCTGAGAGGGCATCTGATGTTTCTGGGTCTCTGGACTCCCAAGCCAGTGCTCTCCCCACTCCTCCCTAATCTGTCTGTCATCCGGAGTGCAAGTCACCATGACCTAGTTGTGGGGATAGGAGGACAAAGAGAGGGCCAGTGGTCACACAGTGGTGACATTCCAGGTCAAGTGGCAGGCTCTGGACTTCAAGAGCAGCTTCCTCCAGATAGTGGAAGTCTGTGCTGCTGTATTTTTTTTTTGGGGGGGGGGGCTCTCCTCTTGTAAACTTGGGGGGCAGGAGATGGCATGGCAGCTAGTGGTTGAGAGCAAGGGGATGGGGTGGGGGAGGTCACACATGGTGCTGGGGGGAGAAGGGATGTGGGCAGCCCACCCACATGGTATGACCTGGACCATCTTCCTTTCCTGGCCCAAACACCATGCCTAAAAGTCTACCATTAATTCTCCAGCTTAAGCTCTGTAGAAGTTCAGTTTCTTCATCTGCAAAATGGCCATGGTAGACCTTACTTGTCAGGAGTACTATGCGACGGATGAGGGGGGTGCATTAAGTGACTTCCAATGTGTTAGTTCCATTTCATGTTGGATGGATGCGTGGATGGATGGATAGGAGGGGAGGGTCTGGGTGGTGGATGGAAGGAGAGACGGTGGCTGAGTCATCAGGGAAGGTTTCCAGGAAGAGGCAGCTGCTGGTTAGCAGAGATCAGAGTGTTTCCTGCTCCTCAAGAGCAGGAGTATAAATTTCTCAGTTCTGATGCCAGGAGCTGGGGTTTCCACACTGAGCAAGGGCTCAGAGACAGTTTATTGAATGAGCACATTCAATATGTGCTCAGCAAGCCAAGGCAGGGCCCCACCCACTGGGTTACAGCTCTGCACGGTCAAACCTCTGACTGTACCTTTCCTCACCAGACCTGGTCAGGATATAGAACCCAGCCTCTCTGACCTTGGGAGAGATGACCCTTGAGTGCTAGTTCTGCCACCTACTTGCTGTGTGACTTTAGGCCAGTCTCTTGTCCTCCCTGAGCCTCAGCCTCCTCTACTCTGTGAAATAGGCAAGAGCCTCCTACCTACATGTGTGAGGGGGCTCTTTTCTCTGACTGGTGCTACTGATTGGCACCTAAGCCCCTCTTGGAGTCCCCTGTGGGTAGTGAGAGAAATGAAGGCAGTGGGGATTACAACACAGAGACGGTGCTCAGAAACAGAGTCTGTCCAGTGCAGGGCAGAGAAAGCAGGCAGGGGGCTCAGAATGTTCCTGAATCCCACTCTTCCCCTGACTCCAATCCTCCAGCCCCTGAAACAGGAAGGGGCCGGTGGGATATTTCATAATTTAAAAAGAACGAGCAAGAGACTCTCGAAGCACAGCCGCCTCTTAATGGAATTACTGAAAAGGGCTTTTTAATTAAAAACAAGAAGTTGGGGACAGGTTCATATACATAATTCAGGGCCCCGACGCTGCAGTTGCCCATGACTTCATTTCCCTCTATTTATGTCTCACTCTCAGCGTGATCTATATTGTTAAAATCCTGCAAGAAAAATGGGCCCTGTTTTTTCC
This sequence comes from Chrysochloris asiatica, assembly GCF_000296735.1. Taxonomy (NCBI): domain Eukaryota; kingdom Metazoa; phylum Chordata; class Mammalia; order Afrosoricida; family Chrysochloridae; genus Chrysochloris; species Chrysochloris asiatica. The sequence goes on from NW_006408660.1 coordinate 2,335,349, forward strand.
GGTGGAGCCGTAAATATTTACCCTTGCTGACATGGGTTCCCCTTGTCTAGGGAAGCTTTGGGGCTTTTAAACACCGCTTAAAGCATCCCAGAAGTTTATCATGAAAATTTCATCTTGTCTTTCCCTCCACCGTGATTAACATTCCCAGGGCATAGACAAGGAGACTAGGAGGGGAACAGGGAGGTGCTGGGGACCCTAACTATGTAGGTCTGGAGTCTTCATAGAGTCTCAGGATCTCCTGCCCAGGGAAGTGATGCTCAAAACTCAGGAGTGCTGGGTGTGGCTGGAGGCTGCTTCTCCTCATCCCCCACCTCCACCCCCACCCACCTGCTCACAGAGCCAGAGGGAACTTGCATCCTAACAAACTTCACCCTCTTGAACCTCTGGGACACCCATCTACTGTTCCCTATGCCTGAAATGCTTTTCATCCCTGCTTTGCTTTACTTTTCCTTAGCTCCTTTCGGCCTTGGCCTGGATGTCCCTTCTTGGAGACTGTCCTGGATCTCTCCTCTCTGTACTTGCTCTGATTGTGGTAACTTCACACCAGGCTATAACTCTTTATCTCTGCCCTCTTGGGAGTCAGGAACATGTCTTAATCCCTTTCTGTCCCCACCACCAGCAGAGTCGAGAAGATTGTAAGCCCTCAGAAAGGGTGTGTGAAAGGCGAGGCCCAGGGATCCCTGAATTTAGTTGCCTCCTGGGCTGTGCATACAGGGCAACCCAGGACCTAACTTTGGTTGGGGGGGTCGGTAGACCCGGGGTTGCCCAACTGGGCCCTTCTCTCTCAACTGGCGCAGGGTGTGAATGGTGTGAATGGTGCGTCCCAGGAGGGCCAGTGTGTGCTTATTTTTTGTAACCATTTTGTTGTTATTAGGTGCCATCCAGTCAGTACTAACTCATAGCACCTCTAAGCACAACTGAACAAAACACTGTCCAATCCTGCGCCAACCACACAATCTCTGCTACATTTGAGACCATTGCTGCTGTCACTGTGCCAATCCATCTCATTGGGGGTCTTCCTCTTTTACTCCAACCCTCCACTTTACCAAACATGATATCCTTCTCTAGGAACTAGTCCCTCCTGATAACATGTCTGAAGTATGAGAGACCAAGTCTGGCCAGCCTGGCTTCTAAGGAACATTCTGGCTGTACTTCTTCCAACACAGATTGGTTTGTTCTTTTGGCAGTCCGTTGTACTTGCAATATTCTCCTCCAAGATCATAATTCAAACGCATCGATTCTTCTATGGTCTTCCTTATACACTGTCCAACTTTCACATGCATATGAGGCACACCTTAGTCCTCAAATTGACATCTTTGCTCTTCGACACTTTAAAGAGATCTTGTGCAGCAGATTTGTCTAATACAATATATCGTTTGATTTCTTGTCTGCTGCTTCCATGAGTGTTGATGGTTGATCCAAACAAAATGAAGTTTTTTACAACTTTATTCTCTCCATTTATATGGATGTTATTTATTGGTCCAGTGGTGAGGATTTTTGTTTTCTTTATACTGAGGTGCAACCCATAACAAAGAAGTCTTTGATCTTCATCAATAAATATTTTAAGTCCTCTTCTCTTTCTGCAAGCAAAGTTGTATCATCTGCATATAGCAGGTTGTTAATGAGTCTTTCTACAATCCTGATGCCATGTTTTTCTTCATATAACCCTGCTTCTCAGATTATTTGCACAGCATACTGATTGAACAATTATGTTGAAAGAATACAACCCTGGCATGCACCTGTCCTAATTTTAAGCCATTAGGTGCTCCCTTATTTTGTTTGAACAACTGCTTCTTGGTCTATGTACCGGTTCCTCATGAGCACAATTAAGTTTTCTGGAATACTCATTCTCCGCAATGTTGTGCATAGCTTGTCATGATCCACACAATTAAAAGCCTTTGCATAGTCAATAAAGCACAGGTAAACATCTTTCTGACATTCTGTGCTTTCAGCCAACGTCTGTGTGATGCCAGTAATGATATCCCTAGTTCCACATCCTCTTCTGAATCCGGCGAGAACCTCTGGAAGTTCTCTGTCAGTGTATGGTTATTGCTGTTGTTGTTGTTAAGTGCTATCGAGTCAGTTCTGACCCATAATGACCCTGTATAGGGTTTCTGAGGAACAGCTGGTGAGCTTGAACCGCCGACTTTGAGGTTCAAACTGACTTTGCAATCCAGTGTATTAATCCACACCGCCACACTGGGACTCTTATATGGTTATAGTCATTTTTAAATTATCTTTAGCAAAATATAACTTGCATGCAATATTAATGATATTGTCCAATGATTTCCACATACCATTGGGTATCTCTTTGGAATGGGCACAAATATGGATCTCTTCCAGTCAGCTGGCCAGGTAGCTGTCTTCCAAATTTCTTGTCATAGAGGAATGAATGCATCCAGTGTTAAATCAGTTTGTTGAAAGATTTCAATTTTTATTCCATCAATTCCTGGTGCCTTGTTCTTTGCCAATGCCTTCAGTGCACCTTGGACGACTTCCTTCAGTATCATTGACTCTTGATCATATGCTACCTCTTGAAGTGGTTGAACATAGACCATTTCTTTTTGGTTCAGTGACTCTGTGCATTCCTTACATCTTCTTTTGATGCTTTCTGCATCATTCAATATTTTGCCCATTGAATCCTTCAATATTTCTAGTCTAGGTTTGATTCTTTCTTCAGTTCCCTCAGCTTAAGAAATGCTGAGTGTGTCTTCCCTTTTGGTGTTCTAACTCCAGGTCTTTGCACATTTCATTATAATATTTGACTTTGTCTTCTCGAACTCCCCATTGAAATTTTCTATTCAGCTCTTTTGCTTTCTCATTTTTTCCATTTGCTTTAGCATCTCTACGCTGGAGAGCAAGTTTCAGACTCTCATCTGACAATCCATTTTGGTCTTTTCCTTCTTTCTGGTCTTCTCAATAACCTTTTGCTTTCTTCCTGTATGATGTTGTTAATGTCATCCCACAACCCTTTTGGACCTTAGTCTTTATTGTCTAATGCATCAAATCTGCTCTTCAGATGATCTCTAAATTCAGGTGCAAAATATTTGGTCATATTTTGGCTCTTGTGGATTTATTTTAATTTTTTTCAGCTTCACCCTGAACTTGCATCTGAACAATTAATGGTCTGTTCCACAGTCTGCCCCTGGCCTTGTTTTGGCTGATGATATGGAGCTTTTCTACCATCTCTTTCCACAGATGTAGTCAATTTGATTTCTGTGTATTCCACCTGGTGAGGTCCATGTGTATAGCCATCTTTTATGTTCTTTAAAAAAGGTATTTGCAATGAAGAAGTCATTGGTCTTGCAAAATTCCATCATGTGATCTCCAGCATCATTTCTATCACCAAGGCCATATTTTCCAACAACTAATCCTTCCTCTTTGTTTCCAACCTTTGCATTCCAATTGCCAGTAATTATCAATACATCTTGATTGCATGTTTGATCAGTTTCAGACTGAAGAAATTGGTAGAATTCTTCAATTTCATCCTTACTGGCTTTAGTGGTTGCTATGTAAATTTGAATAACAGTGATACTAACTGGTCTTCCTTGTAGGCATATGAATATTATCCTATCACAGGCAGCATTGTACTTCAAGGCATATCTTGATATGTTCCTTTTAATGATGAATGTGATGCCATTCCTCTTCAATTTGTTATTCCTGGCATAGTAAACCATGTGATTGTCAGATTCAAAATGGCCAATACCAGTCCATTTCAGCTCACTAATGCCTAGGATGTCGATGTTTATGTGTTCCATTTAATTTGGGGCCATTTCCAAGGTTCTTGGATTCATATTTTGTACATTCTATGTTCTGACTAATGGATGTTTGCAGCTGTTTCTTGTCATTTTGAGTTGTGCCCCATCAGCAAATGACGGTCCTGAGGGCTTTACTTCATTCTAGTCATCATGGCCAACTCCGCTTTGAGGAGGCAGCTCTTCCCCAGTTGTATTTTGAGTGCCTTCCAACCCGAGGGGCTCATTTTCCAGCTCTATATCTGACAATATTCTGGTGCTCATCATGTTTCAATATTCACTATTCTGGTGCTGACAGTGTTCCTCTGCTATTCATAAGGTTTTCAGTGACTAAATATTCTAAAGTAGTCTGTCTCTCCTTCTTCCTAGTCTGTCTTTGTCTGAAAGCTCAGCTGAAACCTTTTCACTGTGGGTGACCCTGCTGGTATTTAAAATACTTGTGGTATAACTTCCAGAACCACAACAACACACAAACCACCACAGTGCAACAAACTGATGAAGGAACAATGGTTTAAACACTTTTTTGAAGTGTAATTCACATACTTTATTGTTCACCTATTTGAAGTATACAATTCAGTGATTGTGTGTTTGGAGTTTTGTAGCCATCACTACAGCCCATTTTAGATTTCCAGCATTCCCCCCAAAACAAAATCCCCTGCCCGTTAACAGGCACTCCCTACTTCCCCAAGCCTCAAGCAAGCACTCATCTACTTTCTATTTCTATCGATTTGTCTATTCTGGACCTTTCATATAAACAGAATCTAAGAATACGTGCTCTTTTTTTCTGTAACATCTTTCATTTAGCATAATGGTATCAAGGTTCATCCATGTTTCAGCAGGAATTGGGACTCGCATTCGCTTTATGGCTGAAAAATATTCCATTGGATGAATGTTGTTGTTATTAAGTGCCGTGAAGTCATTCCGACTCATAGTGACCCTGTATAGTGTTTCCCAGGCTTTAAATCTTCACAGAAGCAAAAGCCTCATCTTTCTCCCTTAGTGTTTCTGGTGGGTTCAAATCACCACCCTTGTGGTTCTCAATCCAATGCTGATCCTACAGCCTACACCAGAAGTCCTTTGTATGGTTGTTGTTGTTGTCAAGTGCCGTTGAGTCGATTTCGACCCATAGCGACCCTGTATAGGGTTTCCAAGGAGTAGCTGGTGAGCTTGAACCGCCGACCTTGCAGTTCAAACGGCTTTTCAGTCTGGCACATTAACCCACAGTGCCACACCAGGATGGATAGACCACATTTTATCTGCTCATCAGTTGATGGACATTTGAATTGTTTTCACTTAGGGGCCCTTATGAGTCATGCTGATATGGACATGCATACACAAGTCTCTGTGTGGGCATATGTTTTCATTTTGGGGGGATTATATAGGAGTGAAATTGTTGGGTTATTTGTAGGGCGATGGTATTGGGCACATGTCTATAGAAGACCATCTCCCACCTAACTTGAGGCCAGTGAGTGGAGAGGGAAGTGACAATCATGGCCCAGGACTGATGCTGCCTTCCGTAGCCTACGAGAGGTCTGAAGCATCTCCCCAGGCTGGGTGCTGTGAATCAGCTGCCACTCTCCCATTGGTTTTCAGTTTCGGTCCTGCCTGTCCTCGAGGTGCCAGATGAGCGTCTGCTTGTGCAGAGATGCCCTTGCTCATTTTCCAGCTGACAGAACCAATTAGTGGTGTCAGAAGGGCCTCTCCCTGGTGATTTCTTCACAGCAGCCAGAGAGGACGGTCCCGAGAGGAGACCATTAAAAAGTCCAGATTAGCAGGCATCCAGTGCCACCCTGCCTCTTATCCATGGATGGAAGTAGAGGAGGGGTGTCCATGGGGTGGAGCTGGCTAGAGGCCTTGGGAGCTTGTAAGCTTGGCTTGGAGAGAGGAGCATGACTGCTCAGGGTGTTGTTTAGCCAGGGACTCATGTCCCTGTCTGCAGTGAACTGTGGGTTGGTGAGGAAGGGGCGTGAGGCCTCCCCCACATCTGGAACATTTGGCTTTATGTGCCCCAGGTGGTGCAGTAACGCAAAGACAGGTGGTTGTCCAGCTAAGTTTCCCTAGGTTGTAAGACACAGAGCCCAGGCCTTGTCAACCTCAGTGACAGGTCATTTTATGCTTCTTATGATTGTCATTATCAACATCGTCCAGTCCCCTTGCTACACAGATAGAAACCTTGTAAAAATGCTGCCCTGGTGGAACAAGTGGAGTGGGAGCGAGGTCTGGTTCTGATCTACTACAGGTAGGCTCAGTGACTCTGGGCAGGCCTACCCTTTCTGGATCTAGAGTTGCTGTCTGTACCCTAGGGAGGCTACTGGCAGTGGCTTCAGGGGCCAAGGCCCAGGCTGGAGCCTAGCTACCTGTTCTGCCCTTCACAGGGACAAGTGATGTCAACACTCAGAGCCTCAGTTCCTCCTCTGTGAAATGGGAGAATAGTAGACCTCACTCCACTGGGTTGTGGTGATCTTACTGAGGACATATCAGCAGATGTTGCTGCCCTTAGGTTCTGTTGTGGGAACCCAGGAAGGTGATAGGTGGAGGGCTGTTTGAGGAAGTGCCATGCTCTGGACCAAAGTTACCTCTCTGTGTGTGTGCGTGCATGTGTGTGTGTGTATGATAGAAAGAAAAGGATTAGCATCTTCATATCTTCTCCAACGAAAATCAGAAACAAGACCTGAGGCAGACCCCTGAGGGAAGGCTAGGCTGGGGCTCCTCTCCTGAGGGACCCCTTGCCTGTGGCAACCCCAAAGGTAGCCAGCCATGTGAGAAGGCTAGCCCGCAGGTGCCACCGGGGGCAGCAGGTAGAGTAAGCCGCTGTGTGTGGCATTTTCCAGTCTGCCACAAGGAATCAAAGCCCTGTTCTCCAGGGACCATTCAGATGATTTCCACTGAGCTCTGTGACAATGGGTGTAATTAAGGTGTCAGCATGTCATTTAGCCCTTTCTGTGTCGAGCCCAGAGACAGGCTGGGTGATCTGCAGCCTCTTTAATGAGCGATGCACAGAGAGAGTGGGAAGTGGGGGTATGCACTCGAGAGGGAGAGAGAAGGGGTTGGTTCACTATGGGCCTCAGATGGCCATTTCTCTCACAAATTTTTGCTGACCCTAGGAGATGAGAGCATTCAGAAGGCGGGTGGGTATGTGAGGAGGCTTCATGAGTCCTTGGTGTAGAGTTGGGCAGGAGAGGAGATGGCTTGGCTGGTGTAGAGAAGAGAGGATCAAGGAGAGGCTCGATTAGGTGCCAGGAGCACATCAATGACCTGTGAAGGCTTCATGCTGTCTTCCAGAAAACAGGAGCTGTGCATGTTGACTTCATCTCCAGGTCCCTAGTACAGCCTCAGGAAATGCCTAAATGGTTATGTAAAAGAATGCAGGAAGGTAGGAAAGAGAACCGGGCAGATGAAGAGCTAAATAGACAAATGTCAAATCGTATAAGGAATGAAAGGTACACAGGAGAAGGAGTGTGTGTGTGTGTGTGTGTGTGTGTGTGTGTGTGTATGAGAGAGAGAGAGAGAGAAGTAAGAGAAGTAGATGCAGAGAAAGGTGGTGTTGTTGTTAAGTGCCATCGAGTCGGTTCCAACCCATAGCGACCCTGTACAGGGTTTCCAAGGGTGTAAATCCTTACGGGAGTAGAAAGCCTCATCTTTCTCCCGCAGAGCGGCTGGTAGTTTCGAACCGCTGACCTTAAGGTTCGCAGCCCGATTCGTAACCACTACGCTACCAGAGCTCCTTAGAGAAAGGTGTAGTTCCCTGGAAAATTCAGCACAGCTTGGCCTAGTTCAATTCCTACATTGAGAGGATCTTCTAACTACCACCATTACCTTAACCACCAGCATCATCACCATCACCATCTCCATTCTGACCTCTACCACTACCACCATCATTACTATCACCATTTCTATTTTTACCTCCACCACCACCACCATCATCACTATCTTCACCTCCAATCTGATCAACACCATCATCACCTCCATTCTAACCTCCACCACCACCACCACCACCACGACCATCACCACCGCCGTTCTAACCTCCACCAACCACTACTATCACCATCGCCACCACCATCAATGTCATCATACCACCTCCATCACTACCACCTCACCATCAGTACCACCACCACCTCCACCTCCTCCATCATCACTACCAGCGAATGAGTTCAGACTCGGGCAAGTTGAGTCTGAATCATCTATGGAACACTAATGTAAAGAATGATGACATGCAGTTGAATATACAGTTGTAAAACATGATGGCAAGATCTGGGCTGGAGATACCTAGCTGGGAACCAGAAGGTCATGTGGATGAGGGCATCTATAGACTGGTGTGGGAGGAGAAGCAAGTGGAGAGAAGGGCAGCGCCCTAGGAAACACTTGCATTCCAGAGGAGGCCACACACCAAGGAAACCTAGAAGGCTTGTTTGAAGACTTAGGAGAAAAGAGGTGGTTCAGACTCAAAGGGTAGGAAGTGTTGCAAGAAGAGAGAACTGTGGCTTATGCCCCAGAGAGGCTCTGTGAGGCAGGCCCAGGGAGTGGAGGACCAGTGTACATTATAATGGCTTGAAAAGCGAATGGGAGGTGGGGGCAGGGTGGAGACACAAGGCTGGTGGCTTGGAAAGATTCCTCTAGCTACCAGTGAAGAATGGATCCAAAGGGCAAATTAAGACAGGGGATCTGGTAGGGACAGGGCCAAGTCATGCCTGGTGGGAGGAGATGGGACAAAAAGCTATGGGGGTGGGGAATGGAGAGCCATGGAAGAAGTCTTGGCAGGGCTGGCCTATTGGACAGCTCACCCTCATCACCACTGCCACCCTGGCTGTCCTCCTCATTGCTGTTGTGGTTAGTTGCAGTCATGCACAACGGAATGAATGCAGCACATTCCTGTGCCATCTCCATGACTGATTGCAGATGGGACTCTTGTGATCCATAAGGGGATTTTTGTTGTTGTT
>NW_006408660.1:2344811-2345738 GCF_000296735.1 Chrysochloris asiatica
GGGTACTGTATGCAAGTTTGGGTGTTCTTGTGCATCTCCCCTCACTTCGTATCAGCTGGATGCTTCACTCTCATCTCTAGCCCTCTGTGGCTAAGTCATTGTCCATGGGCTCAAGTGTCCTCAAGTCTCACCACACTTTGGACTTTCCTCTTCTCTTTCTCATCTCCAGGTCAATGGGATTCAATGGACTGGGGTTGAACTCAGCCCATTTCTTCACTGATGCTTTTCTGCCTCTTCCACTCACCAGTATACCAGTGTGGTCACCAGCAAGCTTACATGCTTGTTTGTGTATTCCCTTTGAGTTTCAGTCTTACAGGGGAGTTTGTCCTGAAGGCACTTGATTGCTAGCCTTGATGTCTTCCTGGTGAACAGCTTGCTTATTCTTGTAGTAGCCAGTCATGCTGACATTTTTGTTTTGGATTTTTCCTGATGATCTTTCTTTGAAAGTGTATCTTCTGTCACTGTAGCTGTTCCAGTCTGCTTGTCCTTTCTAGTGGGAAAGTCCAACCTCTTAAGGTTCAGGATGGGACTCAGGATTCCACCTAAGGTCCTATACTCTGTAAAGGCTTTGCACGAGGCCTATTTCACTGGGCAAGTTCTAGAACCCCTTTTAGGTATTCCAATAAGTTATTGGCTGAAGACAGGCTTACAAGTTTTCTCTAATCATGTTTCTCAACATTCCTTTCTATCCCACTCAAGTGTCTATTTTACAATAGTAGGCAAGGTAAACTACTATTCATAAGACAGTCACGGATTTTATTATTATTTACCTCTTCAAGCTATACCTAGATCCCTGTATCCCAGAGCTCTGTTGTTCCAAGGTTAAGCATGCATCACTATTTACCTCTGTCCCACTTAGGACATGCAAACCTGTCTCAGTGTTCCCCTATCTATCTTGTTCTTCTGCCTCCTCCCCCCTTCTTGTAT
>NW_006408660.1:2347768-2368932 GCF_000296735.1 Chrysochloris asiatica
GATCCATAAGGTTTTCATTGGCTGATTTTCAGAAGGAACAGCCAGGCCTTTCTTTCTAGTCCATCTTAGTTTCCTGTAAAATCTGTTCAGCATTGCAGGAACACAAAATACAGGCAGCATATGAGCACTGACAAAGAATCAAGCCTGGGTCTCGTGAAGGTACTGACCACCCTGGGCTCACACTGAATGTACAGTCTGTAACCAAAGCATGGGGCAAATGTTTTGGGGGTTAGGGCTAGATACTTGGACCCGACACTTTTTGGACTCAAAAAAAGGAGCAAGCTCTGGCCCAGCACTTTGCCTCCTTCTCTGGCATTTGGATAAATGCACGAAGGAGGCCTGACATCTGGAGCCTATGTAAACAGAGCATAAATTAACCAGTGCAGTTACATCTGGAGGCGCCACACTGCAGTCTGTTGCCTGCCCAATCCTGGGTGGGCTTGGGTGGGTGGCAGTGCAGAGGCTGGCCTGATACATGCCTGAACCCCCGCCTCTGTTCGCATCCCTTTGTCTCCCAAAGTTTCTGCTGAAATGGGCTCAGGTACATATGGACACTGATTCAAGTATGCTTTCTGTAGATTGTGGATTCAGAGGCTAATAGATGGTGATGTGGAGGGGGCAGGTTTTGAAAGGTAAAGATACAGGGGTGGGAAACCTCCTGTAGTGACAAACAGTGACATGACCAAGGGACTTGGTGTCTGCTAGATAGCAAGGGGAGAAGGGGCATAAACAAGTGTTAAGTGTTGCTACAAAGCCCTGCTTCATCTCCTTCTCACTGTTTCGTACCCTACATCGGGTGGGAGGCCTGGAGTCAGCTGGGGTAGAGGAAAGGAAGGGGCTTCAGTGGACCTTGAGCATGTCCTTGTGAGGATGGTTTGTATCATCCCCTTTTACAGACGGAAAAACTGAGGGGTAGGGGATCACTGAACCAGGACTGAACCAGGTACCCTGACGCTATCACCTTCTCTTCCTTATTTCCTCACCCTCTGCACCTTCTCATCATGCATGTGTGTGTGTAAATGAGCATGTAAGGGAATATGTGTGTGAGTACGTATGAGTGTCAGTGTATGTCAGATGTGTGTGAGGGAGTGTGTGTATAGGGTGGGGGAGGGAGCCTTGCTCACAGTCTAGGAATCCAGGTCTCCTCCCTTCTCCCTGATCCAGTCTGCAGGGCCACCATTGATGGGAGTCACCCAGTACTGAAAGCTTGCTGTGTACACTTCCACTCCCACCCGCTCATTCATTCATTCAATTTAACAGGACATTTTTAAACACCTGCTGTGTGCTAGGACCAACACTGGGTATTAGGGACACATGTGTGAGACACAGTCCCTGTCCCCAAAGTATTTGTCATCCAGGAGAAGAAGCAGCATGGGTCAGCAGAACTCCACAGCAGATGGTGATGGGTATCCTAGTAGATTACAGTCTGGCAGTCTTCCTGGAGGAGGTGGTGTTGGGAATTTGCTCTCTTAGCACAGAGTTGGTATCTGTCTGGTTCATGCTGAATTCCAGCCCCCAGCACAGTGCCAGGCACATACTCGTTGTCCACACGTTTGGTGAATAGCTGTTGATTGAACGATGGGCCAGTTTTCAAGAGGTAGAGGTAGAAGGTCAACAGGGCAACAGGTGGTTAGGAGGGTCCAGGACCACAAAGGTGGGGGAACTGTGAGGTGTCCAGAGGCTTTAGGGGAGGGTAGGTAGCAGGATGACTAGGTAAAAGAATGAGTTGTTGGGCCTTGGGGAGTCCTGGCTTCAACACTCACCTCTTGCTAAGTGAATCTAGGCAACTTTCCTAACATCTCTGGTCCTCTGCTTTCTCATCTGCAAAATGGAGCCTTAAGTTGGTGGTGGTTATACATAATCAAGGTAATTGATGTTACTAAATCATACATGTGAGAGATATGAAATTGGCAAATTCTGTGTCATATATATTTTTTACAATAATTTTTAAAATGGAGCTTCATGTGACCTATTATTGCAAAGTTATATATATATTTTTTTGGGGGGTAGGGGAGGAAGGATCTTTTTCCTTTTTATTATGAAATTGTAAAAAAGTAAAAAGAATTGGAATAATGAACTCCCATGAGCCCACCATCTAACTTCAACAGCTGTTTCTGGCTTAAAGATCTTTTAAATGGTGATTAATTTCAGTGCATGAAGACAATCGGAGTTGATGCACGTGCCGATAACCACTCACCTCCTGGCAGGGAGCTTGGGGCCACAGCTCTGCCTAGGTGTACCCCAATTTCAGAGATTTTAGTTAAAATGTGGAAAAGATGCACATCTTAGAACTGATCAGATGCACTTTACTTCTGAGATGCATATTTAGTACCTACCCACCTCTTGTCCTTGTGGTTCGGTGCCTGGTCCTGTACCATCCTCACAATTGTTGTTATGTTTGAGCCCATTGTTGGAGTTAGTCTCTGTGTCATTGCATCTCATTGGGGTCTTCCTTTTTTTTCCCACTGACCCTCCACTTTACCGAGTATGATGTCCTTTTCCAGGGACTGATCCCTCCTGGCAATGTGTTAAGAAAAAAAGAGAGAGAGATGAAGTTTCGCCGTCCTTACGTCTAAGGAGCATTGTGGCTGTACTTCTTCCTAACCATCTCATTGCCACCAAATCAGTTCAGACTCATGACTGCCCATGTGTGTCTGAGTAGTTCTGTGCCCCATCGGGTTTTCAATGGTTTTTTTTTTTCCCCAGAAGTAGATCACCAGGCCTTTCTTCTGAGGTACTTTGCATCACCAACCTTGCAGTTAGCTGACAAATGCATTAACCCTTTGCATCCCCCAGGGACTCTTCAGTCAGTGAGTTTTGCTGGGGTTTTTTTGGTTTTCTTGTCTCTCCCCCACTGCAGGACACAACCAGAGAAGGACTTCTTATAGGGTCATTAAAATCCAAAGCAGTGGTGTGGTGTGGGGAGATGGCTCCTGTACATGAGGTGACAGGAGGCTGTGTGAGGAGTTACCATTCAGATGTTCATCTGAATGGCACACAAAGAGCATTCCAGGCCGAGGAAATGGAAAAAGCACACCATTAGGTTTGAGGGAACTGGATGACGGTGAATCCTATGTGTCCTGACGGCCCTGTTGTTATGTGCCGTGGAGTCGGTTCCGACTCATACCAACCCTGCACTGGGTTTCCAATGCTGTAAATCTTTACAGGAGCAGAAAGCCTCATCTTTCTCCCACGGAACAGCTGATAGTTTCAAACTGCTGACCCTGAGGTTCATAGCCCGATTCGTAACCACGACACTACCTAGGAGCAGGAAACGAAGCCAGGGTTCAGGGGTGCTATTCTTGGCCCTTGTAGGCCAGAGCAGAGGCTTCAGCATCATCCAGAAAGCAATGGATGCCATTGGAAGACTTTAAACAGAAGAATGAAATCCCTGCAAAGTACAAATGGTTACTGTGCTCATCTGCTAATCCAAAGGCAGTTCAAGTCCACCCAGAGGCATCTTAGAAGAAAGAACTGACAATCTATTTCTAAAAAGTAAGCCACTGAAATCTCTGGGGACAGCTCCACTCTGACACATGTGGGGTTGCCGTGTAAATTGGAATAGACTTGGTTTTTTTTTTTTTTTTAAAAAAAAAAAAGGTAGAAGAATGTGCAATAGGTAGATGCCCACATCCTAGTCACAAAGTCTGTGAATATGTAACTGCCATACATGGCAAAGGGGACTTGGCAAAGGGGACTAAGTTAAGAACTTTGAGATGACAGGATTATCCAGGCTTAACCAAATTCCTGGGCCCAAGTTAATTACAAGAGTCCTCATAAGACAGAGGCTGAAGACTCAGAGTCAGAGAAGGAGAGGTGATGACAGAAACCGAGGTCAGAATACTGTGAGGCTACAAGCCAAGGAATGCCATGGGCGACCTCTGGAAAAGGCAAGAAATAGGTTTCCCCCAGGGCATCTGTAAGGAAGGCAGCTTGCTGACACCTTGGTTTTTACCCATCAGATCCATGAGGCGCTTCTGACCCCCAGAACTGTAAGAAAATAAACTTGTAAGAGCATACGTAAATGATGTATTTTTACAGTTTACACAAATGACCACAAAGCTTGTAGTAATTTATTATGACAGAAACTATAGGAAACTATTACAAAGGGAATTTGTATTTTTAAAAGAACCAGAGTTCTCTCTTTCTAGAGAGATAAAGATGACTTGATTGCCTGCCAAAACAAAATCCCCGGGCTTGGCCCTCCCCTCGCCACCCCTCACTTTACCTTGGCCAGTCCCCTAGAATCTCATCCTGCTGCATGCTTTAACTGCCACGAAGGTGCTGGTGCCACTACCCAGCTGTCAGTTCAATGTATGGTGGTGGCTTCTGTAATGCTGTGATGTTGGAAGCTATGCCACCAGAATTTCAAATACGAGCAGGGTCACCCTGGCAATCTGCTCTGAGAAATCAGCCAATGAAAACCCTAGAGATCACAAAATCTTGTCTGAGACTTGGACTCAGATCTCTGAGAAGGAGATCATGTGTGGTAAAATGGAGGACCACTGAAAACAAGGAGATGGACAGACACAAGACTGTGATAATGGATTCAAACATACCGATGACCATTAGGGTGGCATGGGACTGGGCATCTGTGACATTCATTCTGTGGCACACAAGGGCACCAGGAGTTAGCAACAACATGATGAAAGCTAACAACAGCAAATGGGTTTGAGTCATTGGGTGGTTAAACGGCAGATGTGCTTGACTGCTAACTCAAAAGTTGGAGGTCAAGTCCACCCAGAATCACCTGGGGGAAAAGTTTGTGGTGTTCTACTCTCACAAATTCAGCCCCTGAAAATCCTATGGAACACAGTTCTGTTTTGACATACATGACGTTGAGTTGGAATCAACTCAACAGCAACTGGATCTCAGAGAGCAATCTGGTGGTGGTCAATGATTATGTGCAGTGGAGTTGGTTCAACTCATAGAGACCCTGCCCCTACAGTGTTTCTGAGGTTCTTTATGGGATTAGAAAACCTCATCTTTCTTCCCTGGAGTGACTGGTAGATTCGAACTACTGACCTTGCAGTTAGAAGCCCAATGCACAACCAACCCACTATTCTACCAGAGCTCCTATTTCCTTTATTTCTAAGATCCTGAGAGAAATTTCACAGAAACTTCCATATACAGAAACAACAACATGTGTTGGTGATACCCCCAAGTTCCAGCTTCCTGTGTCCCTCCCTTGGGTCTCTCAGGCTTTCCTGGGAGCATTGCAAACTTGGCATGTCACAGACTGACCTCTCTCTGTCCCCTGCCCCCACCTGCTCCTTCTCAGTCTTCTACAACTTCCTCTTTCTCCTTGGAGTCATTCTTTTTGCCAAGTTTGGTCTCACTCCCTATCATCAATCTGTCAGCAGATCCTTCTTCCTACATCCCAAAGCCAGCCTCTTCTCAACACCTCCATCCCAGCCTCCATCCTTTCTCCCTGGGTTCCTGATCTTCCCGCCTCCACCCTTACCCCCTAGTCTGTTCTCAACACAAACACCAGATGCAGGAGCATGTCACTCTTCTGCTCCAAACCTGGCCATGGCTCGCTCCCATCTCCCTCCATGAAAAGTCAGAGCCCATTCAGGTGTCCCTGGCCCTCCCTGACTGCAACCATTCCTCTGCCGCTTGCTCTCTCCCTTAACTTCTGTCTTACTCCTTCATAACCCATAACTTTTTTTTTCTTTTTTAACTGTGGTTGAATGGAGATTTACAGAGAACATATCAGTTTTGCATCCAAAAAATAATACACTTTGTTTCATCTCAATGATTGCAACCCCTTCTATGAAACTACAGTTATGTGGTTCCTTTTTCCATTCCACCCACCTTCCCATCCCTTCTCAAATTTGTCCTTAGGTACACATTGTTGCCTCTTTGAATTTGAATGGTTGACCATCCCATCATTCATAGTGAGCATACCTTACTAGTGTTGTTCCCCTTATATACCTGTCTATTGCTTGGCTGAAAGTTGGACCATGAGGGTGAGTTCCTTTCCAGACCTGAAGGTTGTCCAGGGCCATAGTTTCAAGTTCCTTCAATCTTTCTGACCAGTTAGCCGTCTTTGTTTTGTCCACCATAGTCTGCAGATCTATCTGAGACCTTCTAATGTGATCCCTTTCAGACTTGGTAATGATAGCCAGGTACCGTCTAGTCCTTTTGGTCTCAGAGTCATGGAGACAGATGATCCCATCGTGCATTATTCCGTTGGACTAATTGATCCCAAACCTCTTCAGTTCTCATCACTCTTCTTTCTTCTGCACATGGGGGGACCAATAGCTGCACCTTAGATGGCCGCTCAATATCCAGATGCTACTCACCAAAGTAGGATGTAGAACATTGTCTTTACAGACTGTGTTTTGCCAGTTGACCATGGTGTCCCCTGAGATGGTGGTCCTGAACCTTCAGGCCCAGCTACTCATTGCCTTAAGATGTTTGATATCTAAGAAGTTTTCATCATTTTTCCCACTCTATGTTCCACTGCAGGAGTCCTGGTGTGGCACTGAGGGTTAAAGTGCTGGACTGCAAGGTCGGTTTGAATGCGAGGTTGGTGGTTCAAGCTCACCAGCTATTACTCCTCAGATATCCTATACAGGGTCGCCTTGAGTCAGAACCAACTTGACAGCACTTAACAACAACAACGACAACATGCTCCACCACATTCGTACTTGTGTTTATAGAAAAGGTAAAATATTCATATACCAATGTCTTCTTTCAAACTCTTATATATCAGTGGGATATGTAAATGTATGTTTATATTCATATTCATATATTTCTGGTGTGGTACTATAGGAAAAGCACTTGCCTGCTAACCACAGAGTCGGCAGTTCAAACCCATCAGTTGCTTCTCAGAAACCCTACACAGGGTCGCTATGAGTCGGAACCAACTTGATGGCACTTTACAATATATATCCGGACTTTGTTTTGTTAGGAGTTTTTTAATGGCATAGTAAATTTCTTCTTTGTTGTAGATCTGTTAAATTTTTCTGCTTCAGTCTGTGTTAGTTTAGGTAGGTAGTGTGTTTCTAAAAATATGTCCATGGCTTCTAAATTTTCAAATTTGTTGGAGTAGAATTCGTCTTAGTATTCTGTTATTATCCTTTTTATTTCCATTGGTTCTGTTGTGATGTCACCCATTTCTTTTCTTATTTGTTTTACTTGCATGAAATGTTTAAAAATTGAAATATGACTCATATACCATAACATTCATCCTTTTTAAGGTATAAAATATATTCACAAAGTTGCACAACCATCACCATGATCAAATTCCGGAACATTTTCATCACCCCAAAAAGAAACCCTGAGTCTTTTAGCAGTCGCTACCTAATCCCTCTCCCTGAAAACCCCAGGCAACCACTAATCTACTTTTCTGCCTACTCTGGACAGTTCAGATAATGGGATCATATCATATGTGATCTTTTGTGTCTGGCTTCTTTCACTCAGCATGTTTTTCAGGTTCATCTGTGTTAACCTCTGACACTTTAGACCTTTATCTGCTTTCTGTCCACCCCACTCCTTGAGGATGTCCCTTCTTTGAGGACAGGGATCATGGCACCTAAGAAAATGCCTGACACAGCCTGGCACAGCATAGGGGGCTTAATCCAGCTTCTACATTCTGCATCCTTCTACGTGATTAAAGCTGCTCCTACTTCAAACCCCACCCCTTTTTGCAGGATCCTCCCTGCATCTTTGCTTCCTGGAGACCACATCTCTCTCCTCAGACCCCCCCAGAGCACTGGGTCACCTGTTGTCTGTTGGGACCCTCCAGGTTGTACCCAGGAATGCCATCCCACAGGAGGCCCCTCTCCTCTTAGACCCCCTCAGAAGTAACATCTGGATCCTGTTCTCCTTTGCCTCTATTTACTTGTATTTGCCTTGCAGATAGTAGATCTTCACCCCAACCTCTAAAAAAAACAAACCAATACCTGGATCATGGAGTGGATACTTTGAAGATTCTCCCACCCTAACAGGGGTCTCTTTTCCTCATACAGAGCCTGGCATCCTACACCACCAGCCTGCAAATGTCTGTAGCATTGCCAGAAGGTCCTGTGGGGATGGGGGGGGGGGGCGGGAAATGGACCCTGGGACCTGTTAGTGCAGGTGGGCACCTGATCCCTTGAGTCCTGGGAGGCAGGGGGGATTGCTATGCCCACGTTCCAGATGACGAAACAGAGGCTTATCTGTAGAGATGGAGACTGCCGCTCTGAGAGTCCATGTGATTTGTCTAAGCCTGCTCTGCTGTCTCTCAGTGGAGTCCAGATGTAACCGACTTCACACCTCATCCCCTTGGCCCCACACCATTTCACGGATCATCTTTAGACCCTGGCTCATTTGTATCAGATTCTCTGTGAAAACTGGTTTTCAAAGTCAGAGCCCTGGGCCCCTCCCTGGAGAGTCTCTGTTCATGGGTGTGGGGTAGGGCCCAGGACTCTGCCTTTTTAGCCAGCTCTCCATCTGAAGTCTGAGACCCATGGTCTACACCTGTAAGGTGGGGCTTGAGACTCACGAGTCTTGGAAGGAAGAGTGATTGGGTCCCTGCCTTTCTGAAGGTGGCTGGTTCCCATGTTCAGGGCCCTTGGAGCCCTGCTTGATAGGGACATGAGTTTCTGCCTCAGACCCCTCCTGCTTCGAAAGCTGCTGCCAGCGGGTGCGGCTCTGCTGGTAAAGTCTTTATCTGGAATGTCGCCTAATGCATTCATATCAAACAATAGCGCCTCATACATCATCCCTGCCAGAGGCCACCTCCGCTAGGACAAGCATAGTCCATTACCCTGACGGGCGCAGGCCGTGCGCAAAACAGATAACAGGTCCCGGCTGTGCAAGGGAGACGTGGGGCGGGAGGCTATCGTGAGCCTCAGCAAGTACCCAAGGGGCCCTGGGCAGCTGCTGCCGCTCAGGACAGGAGGCTTCGGATGTTCCATTCTTTCAGGAGGGTTCTTCCAGGAGAAGGATGGGGTGGGTGTTGTGGAGAGCCAAGCTCTGCATCCTGAAGAAAGTAGCTCAACCTCTCTGAGCTGCATCTCCCACATCTGTAAAAGGGGTTAAGACTGGTACTTGCTTCATATAGGCTGCTGGTGTTAAGAGGAGGCTGGTAAAGAGCTGGGCTGGAGAGAGGACAGAGGGGAAGGGAGGAGAGGATATATCTCACAAACTGGTAGCTCTGAGTATTGTGCTGTTACCAGGAACCCATTTGCTCCAACCTACCCTTCTCCAGGGATAGAGGGACAAGTTCCACTACCCTGCTACTACTGGCTCCCCGAAAGCAGACCCTGAGGTAAGTCATGCATTTCTGAGAGGAACAGGCACAACAGCAGAGGAGTGGTAGGAGAAGTAGCCCTGGTGGCACTATAGGATAAGTACAGAACTACTTACCGTAAGGTCATCAATTCTAACCCACCTGCGAAGTATGAGGATTCCGGAACACTTAATTGTGATCATGAGAAGTCTGTACCTGGACCAAGAGGAAGTTGTTCGAATAGAACATGGGAACACTGAATGGTTTAAAATTAAGAAAGGTGTGCGACAAGGTTGTGTTCTTTCACCACACTTGTTCAACCTGTATACTGAGCAAATAATCCGAGACGCTGGCTTATATGAAGAAAAACGTGGCATCAGAATTGGAGGAAGACTCATTAACAATCTGTGATATGCAGATGATACAGCCTTGCTTGCTGAAAGTGAAGAGGACTTAAAACATTTACTGATGAAGATCAAAGAGTACAGTCTTTGGTATGGATTACATCTCAATGTCAAGAAAACAAAAATCCTCACCACTGTACCAATAAACAATATTCTTATCAACGGAGAAAAGATTGAAGTTGTCAAGGATTTCATTCTTCTTGGATCAACTATCAGCCCTCATGGAAGCAGCAGTCAAGAGATGACGTATTACATTAGGCAAATCTGCTGCACAAGACCTTTTTAAAGTGTTGAAGAGCAAAGATGTCAGCTTGAGGACTAAGGGGTGCTTGACCCAAGCCATGGTACTTTGAATAATCTCATATGCATGCAAAAGCTGGACAGTGAATAAGGAGACTGTAGAAGAATTGATGCTTTTGAGTTATGGTGTTGGAGGAGAATATTGAAAGTGCCATGGGCTGCCAAAAGAACCAACAGATCCATTTCAGCAAAAGTGCAGCCAGAGTGCTCCTTGGAGGCCAAGATGGCCAAACTTTGTCTCTCATACTTCGGACATATTGTCAACAGGGACCAGTCGCTGGAGAAGAATATCATGTTTGGTAAGGTGGAGGGTCAGAGAAAAAGAGAAAGACCCCCAACGAGATGGATTGGCCAAGTGGCAGCATCAATGGACTCAAGTGTGGCAACAGTAGTGAGGTTGGCCCAGGATCGGGCAGTGTTTCGTTCTGCTGTGCATAAGGTCGTTATGAGTCGGTACTGACTCGATGGCACCTAACAACAGCAAGTCACTCCGTGGGACAAAAATGAGGCTTTTTGCTCCTGTATAGATTTCCAGCTTTGGAAATCCTAAACGGGGTCAGTAAGTGTCAGACTCAACTCAACACCAGTGATTTTTATCCTGGTGGCACAGTGGTTAAGTGCTCAGGTGCTAACTGAAATTATGACAGTTCAAACCCACCAGCACTCCACAGGAGAAAGATGTGGCAGACTGCTTGTCTACAGCCTTGGAACCCCTATGAGGCAATTCTATTCTGCTCTATGGTGTCACTATGAGTGGAAACTGATTCAGTGGCAGCGGGTTTGGGGTTTTTGGTTCTTATCACTGTGGGCCAAACCAGCAAAGTCAAACCTGTTGTAATATAGTCAATTCTAACTCATGACAACCCCACATGGTACAGAGTAGATCTGCTTCATAGGATTTTCTTGGTTGTCATCTCTAAGGAAGCAGATCACCAGACCTTTCTTTTGTGGTACCACTGAGTGGGTTCAAACCAACAACCTTTGAGGTAATGGTAAATGCAAACCATTTGTGTCACCCAAGAATTTTAACACTGTGGAGCCCAGGAGCGTAATCCCATTGGAGCAGGGAGGTTATGGGAAACAATGTGGAGCATATACCTTGTGGGGCTGAGAGCTGCCATGTGTGTTGTGCAGTTCTGATTGCCACTGGGGCTGCTTCTGAGGGCGTTCATTCTCTTGCATTTCCAGCCTAGCCTACAGCTGGAAAAACTCGCTTCAGAGAATGCCCTCAGACAGAGAAATGCGGGTGTGGGCAGCTGCAGGCTAGACTGGTGTGCACCAAGACAGTAAGGGTGAGGGACATGGATGCAACACCCTTCTCGCTCCTGTTCCTGGCCCTTCACTCTCTTTTACTGACTGATTCAGCCTTGATCCAACCGCCCGGCCTGCTCACGGTGCACCAAGTTTCCCTGGTTCCTTTTCACATCCAGATTGTTGTTCCTTCTGTCTGTCTGGAATGCTGATACCCTAGAACTTCACAGGGCTGGTTCCTCAGGTCTCAGCCCATGTGTCCCCTCCTTGGAGAAACCCTTCCATGTTACCTTGTTCCATTTTCTTCTGTGCCCTGAGCCTGCATTTTTTCTCTTGTTGCCCGTTATTGTCTGCCTCCCTTCAAACATGGAACTGTCGAGGCAGGAACCTTGGCTGGCTTATTCTGTACTTGACCCAGCATCTAGAGCAAGCAGTGTAAGCCATGGGTAGAATCCCCCATTAGATTCCCTGGATGGAAGTTCCATCTCGAGGGCCACACAGGTCTCAAGGGTGTTTCAAAGCCATTTGCACAGTGCAGGAACAGAGCAGGTGCTCAGCAAGTCACTGCGATGGAAGACCACAGTAAGAGGGACATTTGTCTTTTGTTGCTTGCATGCTGGTGGGATTTCCTTAGTCTTTCACCTAGAAAGTTCAAACCTATGGAAGCTCTTTCCCCATTTATCCACCTCTGCCAGGAAGGGGTGATGGGAGGGGCAGGAGGGCTGAAGAAGCAGACCCCTCCCTACATCTCAGGACCAGGGGATATGAAAGGCTGTTGGGTTTGATGAGAAAGCTTTCAGGAAGAGAAAGACTTAAGCTAAATTAGTCACTGAGGACTACAGTAGCCCCAGGGAAATTCTGCTCATGCCCCCAAGATGGTGTTGGCAATAATTGTCCTCCACTAAGTACTTTATAAGGAGCTCTGGTAGCGTAGTGGTTACGAATCAGGCTGCTAATCTCACAGTCAGGATTTCGAAACTACCAGCTGTTTCGTGGGAGAAGGATGAGGCTTTCTGCTCTTGTAAAGATTTACAGCCTCGAAACCCTGTACAGGGTCACTATGAGTCGGAACTGACTCCACGGCACATAACAACAACAGTGAGTAATTTATAGAGTTGACACAACAAGACTCCCCTCCCACCACCCCCTGCCACCCCGCCATTTGACAGCCTGAGAGGTGGTTACATCATGTGTTCAAGTCCCAGCTCTGCCCTTATACAGCTGTGTGTATCTGGTCAAGTTTGTGACACTCTCTAGTCTACCTTGCCTGTGAAATGGGGTGGTAGTAATGACCACAGGTGAAACCTAAAGGTGTGAGTTTGAACAGAATGGATTCAGTGTTTCAGGATTCTCTGGCAGCTCACCCATCATGTGTTAACCACATTATATACAACTGAACTCTTTGGACCCCCATTTTGAATGCTATGATGGGAATTTTATAAATTATATAAAGCTGTAGGATAAGCACTGGACTGCTAGCTGCGAGGTCAGTGGTTCAAACCCACTAGCTGCTCCTTGGAAGCCCTATATACAAGGTCGCTGTGAGTGAGAAGCAACTTTGCCACAAATGACAATAACAACAGTGTAGACATGGCCAAGTAAGTGTTAGCTATTGCTATTGTTAATCCTTTTAAAAGATGAAGGACCTGTCAGAAGCCCCAGGGCAGGAGAGAGTATCCGTGCCCCCCTGAGGCATGAAGATGGGAGGAGGGGGGCTAGCCTTCCCCGGGGAAGCAGAGCTTCATGAGCAACTGCCAGTGGCCTCCTTCCTTTGGACCTGGGAGCAGAGGGTCCGGTGCCCACCGCCCGCTGGGTCTCATGGTAGACGGGGATGGAGTCAGATATGTGATTGAATAGAGACTCAGGTCTTAACGGCATGTGATTAAAGACTCCAGTAATTCTGTCTGATAAAGGCTCATACCCAGGGGTCTGAGGAATACAAGAGGGATCCCAAAGCCCAGATGTGGTCTGGGGTCAGAGGCTGCCAGGGGTGGGGAACACCCCCTCAGAGCTCCACAGCATAGAGTCCTGTGGTTTTAGAAGGTGGTGTCATACATCACCCGACACGCCTTTCCATGGGACCGGCCTGGCTGACAGCAGCCATTTATCTGAATGTCATTGGCAGTAAACTGGGAGGGGGGTAGGGGGACAGGGAGCTTCTTAGGGATTTCACAGAGACCCATCCACAGCCCCAGACTAGTGGGTGGGGGTGGGGAACATTACAAGGGTCCAAATTGGGAGTCCTGGTGTGTGAGGCAGCAGGTGCTGCTGTCCAAGGTGCTGGATCCCCACCAGGCCCTTCCTTCTCTAGCAACACTGGAGCGGAGCGGGAGTCAGAGAAGCAGAGACACTCAGCACTGTGGGGGGAGTCAGGTGGGAGTTGAGGGCAGCCCCAACACTTTGTCAGGGAAAGAGAGTGACATTCATACACCTGGTGTTATGGGCAGGTAGTTTGGAGTCATAATCCTACTATGTCCATTTACTTAAGGGATATTTATTTATTGAGACTTGATTTCCCAAGACACAGTCCCTGCCCTTGCAAGACATCAATCAAATAATCATACAACCTAAATTAAATCTTTCAGTACTAGCTGTGTGACCCTGGACAAGTGACTTAACCTTTCTGTGCCTCAGTGTCTTCAACTGTCAAATGGGGGCAATCACTGTAGCTGCTTCATAGAGTTGTGGGAGGATTAAATGAACTAATGTAATTAAAGTACTCGTGGAACATGCTCAATAAGTCTTAGCTAGTATCACTGTCATTAATAATGGTTTGATGCACATAGGGAGCTCTAACAGGGAATAGTAGGGGGAACTAGAAATTTTCAGAGCACCAGGGGAAGATCTGAAGGATGATGAAGGCTTTCATAAGAGAGGATCAGATACCAGACAGCCAATGTCAAGGAGGCAAGAGAGTTGGGTGGGGACTATGGAGACCAGAGAGCATGAGCATCATTTAACAGGAGAGAGCAGCCATATACAACAATTCCATGAGAAAGGGGGGTTGACACTGCCAGAGAACCCAATTTCTCAAAAGAACTCCAGATCCTGACTTGATGTAGGATTTTCCCCATTTCTAAGTGGTAGACATGAATTCAGGCTGTTTCAAAGAAAACAGGGTGGGTCAAAGAAGCCATGTTTGTGGCCTCAGTTTGACCTGTGAACTGCCAGCCTGTATTGCAAGGTAATGCTCTTTGTAGGTGCTCAATAAAGGGAGCCCCCTTGCCATTGGCAAATCTCTGCCCCAGTCTCCATAAGTCTTATTTTCACCTCTGCCCCTCCTCTATCACTCTGTCTCCATCTGCCTGCTTGGAGTTCAGACTCAGAACCCTGGTGTTCAAGAAGGCTTGAACCCTACCCGGGTCTAGCCCTCTTCCACCCCCACCCTCCTCTGTCACCATTCTTGCCAGGTTGGGGACCCAGGATCCCAACTCATGCAGGTGGCTGGTGCAGGAGGCACATGTCACAGCCCTGTCACCATTGCTGACTGTTCCCACCTCCTGTCTGTGGCATCAAGTAACCCTGGGAACCTAGTGACACAACTCCCCAGGGTGTACACCTGCCTCAGGAAGTGATGGCTGCCACTTCGGGGTGAGACCAGGCTCTGAGGATGCTCTTATCGATGTACTGTGAGATTGGGAGAGCAGGTTAACACTCAAAGTCAGAACTGAGTGGGGCCTTGGAGATTAGCCCAATGCTGGTCAGTGGGGAAACTGAGACCCGAAAGAGGAGGGTCATGCACAGCAAGGTTCAGTCCCCATGTCTGCTGACTCACAGTCAAATGCTCTTTCTATGACATTTCCCTGCCAGACCAAGACCTAGAGGAGGGACACCACCACTGGGACAGGACCACATCCCCTGGCCTTCTGTATCATCTGGGTCACAAAGCAAGACTGGCCCTGGAGGTCTATAGATGTGCCCCCCACCCCTGATTCTGTCACTTACTGTGTGCCCTTGGGCAAGTTGTTTAGGCTCTTTGGGCCTCAGTTTCATCATCTGTAGAGTGGGACTAAATTCTTTGCCAAGGTTAATTGAGAACTTCTGCATCATGCCCAGTGCGTTAATGGATACTTGTTGTTAAGTACCATGGAGTCAGTTCCAACTCATCATAACCCTGTACAGGGTTTCTGAGGCTATAAATCTTTACGGGAGCAGAACGCCTCATCTTTCTCCTGCGAAACCGCTGGTAGTTTCGAACTACTGACCTTGCGGTTGGCAGCCCAACTCATAACTGCTACGCTACCAGAGCTCCCTAATGGATGCTTGTTGTTGTTGTTAAGTGCCGTCGAGTCAGTTCCGATCCATAGCGACCCTGTACTGCTTAATGGTCTTTTAAAAAAAAGTCTTGTATCTGACTTCATTTCAAATATACACCATGATGTCAGAGCAAGAAGTGCCTAGATGAGGAGACCAAAGTAAGGAGAAATTAAAGAGTTCCACTGTGCGTTTTGTAGGTTGAAGCATGTCTGGCTTTGAGTTTCCTGGCAGCCAAAGCAAAGAGAGAAATGTGACTACCATGTGACTCCTGGTGTCTATAAGCTGAAAAACAAATAATTGCTTAGGAAACAGCTTTTCTTGATACTGAGACACAAACACCTTCTTATCAAAAATGAGCCCTGCAAGAATTGTGTGTTCGTTCTCTTTCCTTTCCTTGGCTCCTTCTCTAGCTCTTGCTAGTTGCTGTCATTAGTTGCTGTTGAATCGGCTAGTCTGTGCACAGGAGAACAAAATGCTGCCCAGTTCTGCACCATCTGCATAATCAGTTGTGATGTAGACCATTATGGTCCATAAGTTTTCAGTGGCTGATTTTCAGAAGGCTGTTCTGTCCAGTCCGTCTCAGTCTAGAAGCTCCGCTGAAACTTGTTCAGCATCATAGCTACACGCAGGACTCCACTGACAGACTGGTGGTGGTTGTTCATGTGATGTGGTGTCTGGGGATCGAACTCAAGTATGCTGCATGAAAGGAAAGGTCCTACCACTGACCCACTGCTGCCCCAGCTGCTCCTTTATTGTTGTTGCTGCTAAGTGCCATTGAGTCAGTTCCGACACATAGTGTCCCTGCATAAATTTCCAAGGAGTGGCTGCTGGGTTTAAAGCACTGACCTTGCAATTCACAGTCTAGTGCTTATCGTACAGTGCCACACCAGCTACTCAAACCCTAGAGTCATAGCTCATGGTATACTGGTGATGAACTGGGTTCTGGAGACAAAACCATCACACTCCCCGAACTGGGTTGTTGTTAGTAAGTGCTGTCTAGTTGGTTCCGACTTATAGCAACCCTGTGTAGGGTTTCGGAGGAGCAACTGGTGAGCTTGATCTGCTGACCTTATGGTTCAAACCAACCTTGCAATCTAGCACATTAAGTCGCAACATCACACCAGGGCTCCCCGATTAGGTAGTCTGGGACTAACGATCACCCATCTCTGAACCTCAGTTTCCTCATCTGTAAAATGAAGAGCCACTGCTAGAGAGCAACATCTCGGGCAGCTCTACTTTATCTCATGAGTCAAAAACAACTTGACAGGTACCTAAAAACAACAACCTAATGATACATTCCTGGCAGAGTTATCTTGAAGATTGGTGGCAAGGTTTGCAAGATATCTCCTGCAAAGCCCTCCATGTGCTGTCTGGCACATAGTAGGCGCTCAGTAAATAGAAGCGGCATTCTGACAGCAGGAATTCAATATAAATGTTCAAAGGATGAGCATCACAGAGCAGCAAAAGCATGTGGTGTCTCCCAAAATGTTGCTCCAATGCTTCTCGGCAGTGGGCTTTCTCCTCACACCAGACTGAAACTGTGTATTGCAATCAATTCCATGGTTTGTGGGAGCCAAAAAGCCCAGGTTAATGGAACACAACTGAGTCCCCCAGGAATTTCAAACCCTCTTTAAAAGGCCTTGGCTTTTTCCTGCTCAGCCACTGGGAAGCCCTGCTTGCACTTGGGGAAGAGAAATTGAATAATTGATGCAATTTGAATAACACTAGGATTTGTAATGATATTGAAATGTAAAGATAAAAAGGGGCGTGAACAGGCACTGATACAGGAAGGTAAAAGTTGTTAATAGGCACTTAGGGGCTCTTGTGGGGGGAAGCTGCCACTGGAATCATATGCTGAAAAGTCATTTAAGCCAGGAGGTGCTGGGGGAGGGGGGGAGGGCTAGGAATTCTCCCCCTGCCCCTGAATGAGGGGAAAAAAACCATATTCATAAATAAGATGCGGAAATTTCTCCCGACTCAGCAGTGCTAACAGCTAGAGAGTGGATAATTATTTAAATGCCAAATCATTCTGTTCATTAGAATCCCAAATCAAATCGGAGGAAACTGATTGCCCAGGGCAGGCCTGAGGAGAGGGAGGGGGAGAAAGAAGGTAGCTAGGGAGTTGTCAAGAAATCTTAGGAGGGTCCTTACAACTTCTGGTCCAGGCCAAAGGGAAGGCAAGGTAGTATGAGGATATGAACACAGGTCCCGAAGACAGATAGACCTGGGTTCAATTGCAGGATCTAATACTGCCTGATGGTGTGCCTTGGGCATGCTATCTTACCTATGAGTCTCAGTTTCCCCAGCTGAAAAATGGGAATGATGCATAGGAGTGGATGTCAGCTGTTGTTATTAGCGAAGAATTCTGGGAGGCAGGACTGAGATTGGGTCAGGGAGGAAGGTGGCTGGGGGCTGGGAAACAGGGAAAAATGTCTCAAATGAGTCTTATTGTTAGGTGCTCTGGAGTCGATTCCAACTCGTAGCAACCATATGCATAACTGAAACACTGCCCAGTTCTGCACCATCTTCACAATTGTTACACCTGAGCCCACTGCTGCTGCCACTGTTCTAATGCATCTCATTGGGATTCTTACTGTTTTTCACTGACCCTCCACTTTACCAAGCATGATGTCCTTCTCCAGGGACTGGTCCCTCCCGGTAGTATATCCAAAGTATGAAAGATGAAGTATCACCATCCTGGCTGTGCTTTCTCCGACACAGATTTGTTTGTTCTTCTGGCTGCCCATGGTACTTTCAGTACTCTTCTCCAACACTGTAATTCAAATACGCCAATTCTTCTATGATCTTTCTTAATCACTGTCCAAATTTCACATGCATTTGTTGTTGTTGTTAAGTGCTGTCGAATCAGTTCCAACTCACTCATGAGACTATTAAAAATACTGTGGCTTGTGTCACATGCACCTTGGTCCTCAAACTGATATCTTTGCTCTTGAACACTTTAAAGAGGTCTTGTGCAGTGCTATCCCCTCCCAGTCCCTACCTCTCCACTTTCCCACAGTCACAGCCACGGGCTGCTGACTTTAGGCAGAAAATGAGTCTCAGAGTTGGTGGCAGAGCCAGGGACTCCAAGTACACACATGAGCCCTCAGCTCCCTTCTGACCTGGCCATCATCTCATCTCAGCCTTGAGACTTAACTACAAGGGCAAGTCAGTAACAAGTGAATTATGCCAAGGGATTCTGGGCTGGCTGGTGCCTCCTCCTATGTCCTGGCCTCCCCTCAGATCCAGTGTGTGTGTGGGGAGGTGGGGGTGGAGAGGGTCCTGTAGCAGGGAGGAACTCCCAAACTGGCAAGCACATGTATTTATGAACCCTCAATATAGCAATACTAATTGCCATAATGGAACTTTGATGTGCTGTAGGACAAGCACTAGACTGCTAACCTCAAGGTCAGTGGTTCAAACCCACCAGCTGATGAGTCAGAACTGACTCAATGACCTTGAACAACAGCAATCGTCATAGTAAGATAACTGCACGCATTGTTGTTTTAGTGCGATGCTGCACCTTGTCTTTGTTCTGTACCACCCTGTGCTAGCTTTTTTATTTTTTTTTCTTAAAGTTTTTATTGTGGATTGTGTGTAAGTTTACAGGGCACATCATCAGTTTTACATTCAACAAATCATACAACTTGTTTCATCATTATGCTTACATTCCCCTCCATATACCATCAGTTAACAGTATTTCTCTCTATTCACTTTAGCTCTTTTTTTTAAAAAAAAACAAAACAAACACTCAGGCATATATAATAATTTGCACCACCAAAGGTCATATTCTGCAAGTCTGCCTCCTGGCTGCCAGCTCTTAGTCCTTCTTTTCCCATGAATCTAGTGTCCTCAGCTCTTCCCTCTCTCCATATCGCCATCTCTGCCTCCATCTTTGGTGTCGCTGCTTCTCTGGATAAGGTCCCACATTCCGCTTGTGCTCTTCTCCCTTGATAGTCCTTGGGTCCCTCGTTTCTGGATTGTAAGATGAATTGTTCCCCCATTTTTGTTACAAAACTTCTACCTGTACAATTATGACAGTTGCAATTAGTCATGATAACAATTACTCACTATTGAATCATATGAATCTTATCCCCATCTCTTTTAATCAGACCCATCTAGACAAGATGATAACTATTCAGTGGGGACTCTTTCTTCCCCCACAGACTCTTAAATTAAACTCCCTCTTGAAACCTTGTAAGCCAGTCACTTCATGCCTTTATTTCCTCCTCATTTTAGGTAGCCAATGTATAAGTTGCCTGTCCCTATCTACCCTGTGTACAGTGGGGATAGCATTGATACTTGATGTGAAGACTCCTTCCCTGTCTGTTGGTATTTAGAGTTACTACCTCCATGAGTATAGGTCAGGGTTCATCAAATTGTAGCAATTTGCCCTTGTTTCCTTTATTAAAAAAATTGTTTGTTTGTTTGTTTTTTTATCTTCCTGTAGTCGAGTTCTGATTGTCAAGCCATCAAGGCTAGGTCAAATGGGTACAATCTTCAAGTTTGGGTGTTCTTGTACCTATCCCCTCACTTCATATCAGCTGGATGCTTCACTCTCAGCTCTAGCCCTCTGTGGCTATGTCCTTGTCCATGGGCTCAGATATCCCCAGGTCTCACCACACTTTGGACCAACCAGGCCTTATTCTTTCTCTCTTCTCCAGGTCAACGGGAATCAATGGACCATGGTTGAACTCAGCCCATTTCTTCATTGCTGCCTTTCTCTCTCTTCCACACACTAGTAGACCAATGTGGTCGTCAGCAAGCTTACATGCCAGCTCATGTGTTCCCTTTGAGTTTCAGAATTAGATGGGGGTTTGTCCTGAAGGAACTTGATTGCTTGTCTTGATGACTTCCTGGTGAACAGCTGGCTTATTCTTGCAGTAGCCTGTCATACTGACATATTTGTTTTGGGTTTTTCCTAATGATCTTTCTTTGAAGATGCATCTTATGACACTCTAGCTGTTCCAGGCTGATCTGCTTGTCCTTTCTAGTAGGAATGTCCCACTTCATAAGGTTCTGGATGGGACTCAGAATTCCACCTAAGGTCCTATACTCTACAAAGGCTCCACGAGAGTCCTGTTTCACTGGGCAAGTTCTAGAACCCTTTTAGGTTTTCCAATCAGTTATAGGCTGATTTTCTGTAATCATGTTTTCTGATATTCCGTTCTATACCACTCAAGTGTCTATTTTACAATGGTAGACAAGGGAAAACAATATTCATAAGACAGTCAAGCATCTTAGTATTATTTCCTCTCTTCAAACTATACCTAGATCCCTGTATCACAGAGCCCTGTTGTTCCAAGGTTGAGCATGCATCACTATTTACCTCTGTCCTACTTAGCCCATGCAAACCTGTCTCAGTGTTCCCCTATCTACCATGTTCTTCAACCTCCTTACCCTTCTTGTATTGCCCTCCCCAACACCTGAAACATGATGTGTCTGCCATTACCCTGTGCTTTATCATCGCCTCCCTCCGCTGCCCCCGAAACCCCCCACCGTTGTGGTTACCTTATATTCCATTAACTTTTCCCTTCATTTAAGACAGTCTATTTTATCTGGTAGCGTAGTGGTTACGAATCGGGCTGCAAACCTTAAGGTCAGCGGTTCGAAACTACCAGCCACTCCGTGGGAGAAAGATGAGGCTTTCTACTCCTGTAAAGATTTACACCCTCGGAAACCCTGTACAGGGTCGCTATGGGTCGGAACCGACTTGACGGCACTTAACA
>NW_006408660.1:2370022-2384420 GCF_000296735.1 Chrysochloris asiatica
GTAGGTCTACTTCCAGCTCATTTGCCTCAGTCACTTTATCTTGTTTCTGGACATGTGCAGATATGGTCATCTACTTCAGTTTTAGGTCATATTCAGTGGTTAGCTATGGCCTTAATACTTAGATGGGTGTGTATTTTTGTATTTTTTTTATGCTTTCTGATTGCCTCCAGGTAGATGTGATCAGGAAATGGGCTTCCTTTTTCACTCTTCTTCTTGAGAAATTTCAAGATGCCACTGTTGGTCATTATGACATAACTCAGGATTTAATTTTCAGCCTGTTTCCTTTATAGTCTGCCTGTCCCACTCCACAATCCCCGTTCAGGCCTTTTTCCTAGTGATTAGCAGTTCAGGGTCAGCTGTGGCTATTTTTCGCTGCCATTTATTTTTGTTTTCTTCATATAATTATTTTTTTTTTTTTTAATGTTTTGTGAATTATGTGATAGTTTACATGGGAAAACATTAGGTTTACATTCATCCTATCGTATATCGTTTCATTGCCATTTGGTTTTGAGTGGAAACTGTCACTTTAAATTTTGAGGAGATCTGTGAGCATGTATAGTGGAACCCTCCAGGGGTGGGGGTGGCATGTCCACTCACTCAAGCATCCCCTCTAGTCACCAGAATGGAGGTACACAGACAGTGAGAGGCCAATAAACAGATATGAAAAGAAGAATGTCCACACCTTTATCTCCATGGTTCAGTCAGGCTACTCTGATCCTTCCCCAGTTCAGTCTTGCCCAAGATGGTGGCTCTGGGAGCAGCTGAGCACCTTTGATTAGAAAGCACAGGATTTCTTGCTTCTGCTATAAATTCCACTGGCTGTAAGCCTTCCAACTTTCTAAATATTCCTTTATATTGGTTCAGACTTCTGGGACCATCCCCTGAGCCTGCTTGGTCCAGTATTCTGTGTTGTTGCTGATAGAGCTCCTCTCTGCACGTCTACCCTCTCCGCCATCTTGTTTGTTCTCCCTTTGCTAGCATTTTATATCACTGCATTATCTCAACAACCCTCTGAACAAGGATTATGGAGGAACTGAGGCCAAGTGAGGCATGGCAACTAGTTCACACAACCCAAAAGCTAAGACTTAAACCCACATCTGCCTAAAACTCAAGCTCTTCCATGTTACCCTGGGTTGCCCTCAGCCCTTTGCTCTGGGAAGTCCCCCAGGGGTTCTGTGTACAGCGAGGTCCTGTTCAGCCCCATAGAGAGCTAGAGAAGGAGCTGAGGTGCAGACAGAGCTGATTGTTAGTGTTAATTGCATGCATCTCTTGGTCTGCCCCTCTCCGGACCCTCCTACCCTCACACACAGCCTCCCACACTCTAGCTCACCTTTTATACCCCCTCCCCAGCCATCAGACAGCCACTGACCTGACCCTAGAAGCCTGGGGAGCCATCTGCAGACCTCTGGAAGACCCTTCTCCTGAATGAAAGCCATCCATCCTGACACTCACTCAACTGGAGCCAAGGACCTAACCTGCCAAGGTACCACACAGAGAAACTGAAACATTAGCTGAATTAATATTTCAGGGGTCCCCATCCTGGCACGTGACTCCTGCCACTGCAGATGGAGGGGTGGAGACAGCTGGGAAGCACTGGGGTATAAGGAGTCAGATCTGGGTTGGAGGCTGTCAGGCATTTCTGTGTGACCTTGAGCAAGTCCCCTCCCTCTCTGGGCCTTGCCTGGAAAATGGAGACGTATATCCTTCCTGCTTCACAATGTTACTGGGACTCATCTGGAGGTTGGCTCACAGTATTGTTAAGTGTCATTGAGTCAGTTCCAACTCTTAGTGACCCTGTATAGGGTTTCTGAGGAGCAACTGGTGAGCTTAAACCACAGACCTTACCGTTCAAACTGACTTTGCAGTCCAGGGCATTAAGCCACAGTGCCACACCAGCTCACAGTAGGTGCCCAGTAAATGCTTATGCTATTTACATAAGGTCAGTGTTTTTCAAGGTGAAATTCTTGGTCTTTCTGCTCCAAAATTACCTGGGCACTTGTGACAAATACAGATGGCAGAGCTGGCGATACGGGGCCCATGGACTCTTCATTTAGGACAGATACTCCAGGCTGCTCCCCAGCTGGCACTGCACAAGCTTGGTTGCTTGCTAGGGAAGTGAGAAGGAACCTAGACTTCGGGTCCTACAGCTAAGCCCATTTCCTTAAATGTCATCTCTCAGGGCTTCTGGCAGGAATGAACCAGATACAGGACCTGGCACTCACTGTGGTTATTAGTAACTGCAGTTTAGTCTGTTAACTCACTATGACTCGATGCACAGCAGAACGAAGCACTGCCTGGCCCGGCGCCATCCCCAGGATCAGTTGCAGTTTGGGCTGGGGTGCTGTATAGGGTGTCCACTGGCTGATTCTTGGAAGTAGATAACCAGGCCTTTCTTCCTAGTTCATCTTAGTCTGGAAGTGCCTCTGAAATCTGTTCCGCATGATAGCAACACACAATCCTCCACTGACAGTTGGGTGGATGGTGGCTGACCATAAGGTGCATTGGCTGGGAATCAAACCTGGGTCTTCTACATGAAAGGTGAGAATTCTACCCCTGGACCATAAATGTGCCCCACTGGCACATACTCAATCAGTAGGATTCCACTTCCTGCCACCTGTGTCCCTTCCGTGGAGAACTGAGCTTCTGCAACTGACCCCAATTGAGCGTCAGCCCCCAAAGAAGTGACAAGTGGGTGTCCTGCCCCATGAGAGCCTCGTCAGCAGGACCCGCTCCAAATCGATCCTTTTCCTGTTTTCACAGACGGTGTCAGCGTCTCGTGGGGCTGCAGAGAAAAATGCCAGTGTCAGCAGACTTGGTGCCCCAGCCAAACACGGCTGCTCTTTATTAATTAACCACCAGATGTTCATTTTGCATCTTTTATCAGAGGGAGGTTTGTCACTGGGACCTTGTATGTCAGGCCATTAGGGAGAGGCAGGAAAGCATCCCCTGGGGGCTCCAGAGGTTGCTGGAAGCCAGGTGTCCAGCCCCCAGACCAGGACACCCATCTACTCTGGTTGCCCCTGGCAGCGTACACCATCAGCTGCTTGATCTTCCAAAGAGCACCCAGAAAGCAACTGCTCTGTACCAGTTCACAGCTCCATGCCAGGCCCCGGGGCCATTTTGGTTAGCAAAGCAGACCCCTTTGGGACTGAAGAGTGAAGTCCACTCAAATCAACAGCATGATGACAAATGGCAATCTGTGTCGTGAAGAAACTGACAAGGTACTGAGAGGTGCAGGGGAGCTCATTTCAGTGAAGTTGAATGGGGAGTCCTGATGAGGGAGCCAGGGAAGGCAGAAGGCCCACCAAAGGCTGAGGCCTCAGACAGGAGAGAGCTTGGCATGTGTGAGGGACTGAAGAACATCGGTGAGGCTGGAGCGAGCTCATCTGGGTGCAGACCAGGGGACTGTAGGGCACAGGGGAGGGTGGAGACTTCCAATCTTGAGGACCCTGAGAGTCACTCACTGCAGACTTCTGAACAGACAGGATGAGGAGATTTTAACATTAGAAAGAAACTCTCTCTGGAGACTGGGATTGGGTTGGAGGGTCAAAGAGAAGACAGGCAGCCTGCAAGGTGGCCCATCTGTAAGAGACAATGAGAACTGAGCAAGGACTTAATCATGACAGAACATTCATTGGACACTTACTGAGTGCCAGGCAGTGGTCACATTTTAGAAAGGGTTGGGAAGCAGAAATGGTAGGTCTTAGTCCACCATCAGATAGGGAAGGAAGGCAAGAGACACATCACCCATCTGTCAGATTGAAGGGGCTGGCACTTATCTTGTGTGTCTTGTGTGTTGCTGTGATACTGGAAATTATGCCACCAGTAGTTCAAACACCAGAGGGGTCAACCATGGTAGGCAGGTTTCAGCAGAGTTTATCTGAAAGATTAAGACTAGGAAGAAAGACCTGGTGATCTGGTTGTGAAAAGTACCATGGAAAACCTTATGGATCTTCCTTTTAGCAAAATAACAGCTTGACACGCTATTAGTCATGAGTAATTAAAAAAAAAAAAATCTACATGAGACCAAAGTACTCTAAAACAAAGATGAGAAAATAAGAAGGTAAGGTGGCAAAGACACTAGAGCTTTGGAAATGGAAGAAGCAGAACACAACGAAAGACACACTGTGTGTTGGCACACTGTGAAAAATGTAACTAATGCCGCTAAATAGTTTGTGTGGAAATTGTCAAATAGGAGCCTGATTTACTGTGTGAACTTTGAACAACAAAACAATAAAATATTATTTTAAAAAACAACTATAGATCACAACAAAATATGGTGTCCAGCATAGTGATGGGAGGAATCCCTGGTGACTAGGTGGTTAAATACTTTATTACTAATCAAGAGGTGGTCAGCCCTTCTGTGGAAGAAAATGTGGCAGTCTGCTTCCATAAATGCACAGCCTTGGAAACCCTATTTCTGCCCTAAAGGGTCACTTGAGAGTCAGAATCAACTACGGAAGTGGGATGGCTTTTGGGTTATAGTGCTGGAAGGTGGGCCCCTACGTTAGGAGGCATTCAAAACACACAGCCACTGCAACAACGGACTCAAGAAACCAATGGTTGTGAAGATGGCACATGAATGAGCAGTGGTTCATTCTCTTGTACTTGGGCTCACCATGAGTCAGAACGACAGCCGGGGGGCCTCAAGTTCCTTGCTTCAGGCATGCCCTAGTCGTCTAATGCTCCCTTCAAAGTTGAATTATGTATTGTCTTCATTTTATAGATGAAGAATTGGCAGCCCAGAAAAGTAAGTCGCAAGCTCAAGGTCACACAGCAAGGAGCAGCCAATCCTGCACTTGGACCAGGTCTGCCTACTGCTGACTGTTCCGTAAACAGCTGCCCAGACAAAGGCAGGCGGCCAGGTGTCTGCTCAGTCTTACCCTGCTGCTTTCTGAATACCTGGGTTGTTCTCCCGAGTCATTCAGTGACGTCACTGGACTGGAGGCTTTCCTCCCATCTGGCTTGCCCAGGCAGGAGGTCAGTGGGTCCTTGTTCCAGGCAGCGCTGACTCACCTGCCCCAGACCCCTGATAGGTACAGGGGAACTAAACACAAGGGCGAGTCTATGTCATCTCCCGCTAGATAGATATGACACCATTTCCCTGGGTCATTATTTTCCAACCGATCCACATGCCCTCTGATAAACAGGTGATTACTTCTCCCAGTTCACTTTCTGATTTGCATACAATAAATATCACCCCAGGAAGTATGTGTGTGTGGGGAGGGTGGACAGGGCTCATGTCTTATTTATGAGAAATAAACAGGAGCACAAGCTCGCATAATCAACACATATTTAATCTGGTTCTCACTCATCCTTTTGACTCTAATCAGGCCCAGTGTGTGTGTGTGTACATGTGCACGCACACATGCACACACATATACAGACTGAAGGTGGACACCCCTACCAAGAGCTTCATCCCACCCTGGTTGGGGCTGATGGTTCTTGGCATGGACTGTCCAAAAGGGTTTGGGAACCCAGGTCAAAGGTATTAGGGATCGTTTGTCCCTACCCCCAAAAACAACTTTATGGAGATAACCATTTTTGTGTGTATTTAATGTTGCCAAAACATATTTGAACCATCAAAAGTACTGGAAATTGGCAGTATATATTGTGCAGCTTTAGCCACAGTTCTGTTGTCAGTGACATCTGACACCACATGTTTTTCATCAAGATAGGAAAGGAAACAAACAAAAAACACCAAGCAGTACATGGAGAATCGAAGTCGCATGCTCATAAACAGAAGAGACAAGACTTGAACCTATGACTCTCTGATCCAAATTCCAGGTTAGTGCTTCTTCATCGTGTTGCCTTCCTGGTAAGATGGAGTAAGATCTGGGAGGAACTATCAGTCTGACCTGACCACCGACTACCCTCCCGCTCCTATTCCTCTGATAGGGAAACTGAGGATAGCTAAGTGAAAGGACTGTCCACAGTCTGCTATAAAACCAAGGCTGAGCTGGAATTCAAAACCAGGTCTTAATTATGTGTGTGTTTAACCAAGTTTTTGTTGTTTATTTTTAAATTACATTCACCATTTTGTGTGTCAGTAATCTAGGTGGGTGCAGCAAAGACAGCCCTTTTTTGTTCTAATGTGACTGGGTCCTAATTTGGGGTGATTTGAATGATGGCTTATAACCAAAAGTTCTATGATTCAAACTCACCAGTCGCTCCTTGGAAATCCTATACGGGGGTCCCTACAACTAATCCAAAGGTTGGCAGTTCTGACCCACCCAGCAGTACCACAGAAGAAAGTTCTGGTGATCTATTTCCATAAAGATTACATCCAAAACAGTCCCATGGAACAGGTCTACTCTGTACCACGTGGGATTGTCATGAGTCAGAATCAACTGAACAGCAGTGAGTTTTCAATGAGTAGATATTTGTTTAGGTCTCAGTGTTGGTTGTCAAATGGGTTCTTTGGATCTTCTCTACATGGCATACGCGAGGTCTAGAATGTTCAAGATGGCATTTTCATTCGTGAATCTACTGCCTGGAACAGCAAGAGCTGACGGTGGAGTGGCTAGTGGGTTTGAACTGCTGACTGTATGGTTAGCAGTACAGTGCTCATCCCACAACACTGCCAGAGTCCTCAGAAGTCAGAATTATTTTACTGTTTCTATCTTTTGTTTTCTCCATCTACACATCCATCTCTCTCCTCCCTACCAGCCTCTCCACTTAGCCAGCTTGGTGGTTTCAACTCTTACATGGCCGCTGACTTTACCAGAGTAATAATTCTAGGTCTTGGATGTGTTTTTTATTTAGCTATGCTAGTTTGTTTTCATTAATTTATTGTTTTTAGATAAAGGATGGTTGTGTGGTATAAACCTTCAAACAATATGGAAAAGTACAAAGATTAGAGGGGGGAAAAAAATCACTCAAAATTCCACCCAGAAATTACTGTCCCTAAAAGTTGGTGAGTCAAGGAAACTTTCTACCAAAAATATATAAAGATGGAAAGATTGGTGAATGAATGAGTGGGTGGGTGAGTGGATGGATGGATGAACAAATAGGAGGGTGGATGGATGTGTAGATGGAGAAAACAAAGATAGAAATAGTAAAATAATTCTAACTCCTGAGGGTTTTAAGAAGCTCTGGCAGTGTTGTGGGATGAGCACTGTACTGCTAGCCACACAGTCAGCAGTTCAAACCCACTAGCCACTCCACAGGAGAAAGATGAGTCGAAATAGACTCAAGGACATTCGGCTTGGTGTTTTGGTTTTGTTTGAGGATTCTGAGAGTTAGGGAAAGGATCAATTAAGGTTTCATTGATGTAGGAATAGTGGTGGTGGTGATTCCCGCCAGACTCACATTCTGTCCACTCAGCAGACATGACTGAACCCAAGTGGCTATAAAGCACTCAGAGTGGGGCAGCATTTTCTGCACCAAATAATGGGTCTTCTCCATTGATCTTTGATCTAGGCTGTCACCTTGACCCAGGGGACCCCAATAGGGGTCCCAGTGGCATATATGAGGAGGCAGGGGAGTCTTTTGCCCTGCTCATATCCCTAAACAGATATCGAACATGAAGAGTGGGACTCCTCTCTGTGCTATTGATTTTTCATAACCGTCACCGACAGACAAGGTGAACAGTTCACTTTTATGAATCCTTGTTAATGGTGCGGCAAGAGATATTTCACATTAAGTGCCCCTTTTTGCTGAAAAAGGAAAGAAGGACAGAAAATGTAAATGATCTCACCCTAGAGAGATGCTGAGAACGCTGAGCCGGGCCTCTTCATGCCTAACCCCCGCAGAGGTCAGGCCAGTCCAGGGGTCTTCACAAAGCAGAGGTTTGTGGGAAAGTCAAGCCTGACAAAAGCAGTGTGACCAGAACAGCAGAGGCAGGGTAGCAGGGGTTACAGAAGTGGATGTTGACTCTGTGGGAACACTATTACTAATTACACTGTGCAGATGGGCAAGGAGAGAAGTGAGTGATGGTTTTGACAACTTTGTAAAAACAAACATAAAACATAAATGTTCACCAGCAAGGGACTGGTTAAATATAGATTACAATACAGTTACGCGAGTGGAGTATTATACAGCGAGGAAAAGAATGCAATTATTCTGTGTGGGCCACTAAAGATTAATGTCCATGAGATGTCATTGAGTGGAAAAAGCACATTATAGGACAACAGGTGAGATGCTGCCATTCATATAAAACACAGTATACACATGCTTGATTGGACATTAAGTCTATGGATAGAGAATACAAAAATCAATTCTCAGGGGTTCTCTCTGGAGAGTGAGATGACAGAACTGGTCGAAGACAGCTTATGGCTTTTTGGCATTCACTTTATTATTATTATTTTTTTAAGCTTTTATTGTGAATTTACTGACAGTTTACATGGAAGAACATCAGTTTTGCACTCAACCTATCGTATTTTGTTTCATTAGAGTGACTACAATCCCCTCCATGTATCATCAGTTAACAGTATTTGCTTCTATTCCTTTTTTTTTTTTTTTTTGATGTATACAGAAACACTCAGGAATATATAATCATTTAAACAACCAAAGGGCACATTCTGCAAGCCAGCCTCCTGGCCGCCAGCACACAGCCTTTCTCTTTCCATGAGTCTAGAGTCCTCAGCTGCTCTATCTCTCCATGTCCTTATCTCCGCCTCCATCTCTGGTGGCGTTGTGTCTCTGGTTAGGATCCCACATTCCGCTTGTGTTCTTTTCCCTGATGGTCCTAGGGTCCTCTGTTCCTGGAATGTAAGATTAACTACTACTCCCCCCTTTATGTTACAAAACTTCTACCTTTACAGTGGTGACAATCACTATTAGTCATGAAAACAGTTACTCACTATTGAATCAAAAGAATCCAATCCCCATCTCCTTTCACCAGACCCATCTAGACAAGATGAAAACTATACAGTGGGGATTCCATCTTCCCCTGTACTCTAGGAAACTAAACTCCCTCTTGAAAACTTATAAGCCAGTGATGCCTTTACGTTGTTGTTGATAAGTACTGTGGAGTCGGTTCCAACTCATAGTGACCCTGCACAGGGTTTCCAAGGCTATAAATCTTTACAGAAGCAGAATGCCTCATCTTTCTCCCATGGAACTGCTGGTAGTTTCAAACTGCTGACCTTGAGGCTGGCAGCCCAACTCGTAACCACTACACTACCAGAGTTCCTTTATGGTGCCCCCTATTTTAGGTAGCCAGTGTCTAAGTTGCCCATCCCTATCAACCCTTTGTACAGAGGAGGTAGGTTTGATTCCCTCTCAGTTGGTATTTTGAGCTACTACGGTGTGGCTCTGTGGGTTAATGCGTCAGACTGCAAAGTTGTTTGAACTGCAAGGTTGGCAGTTCAAGCTCACCAGCTGCTCCTCGGAAACCCTATACAGGGTCGCCATGGGTCAGAATTGACTCAGCGACACTTAACAACAACCACGACATGCATAAGTATAGGTCATGTTCATCAAATTGTAGCATGTAAATTGATTCCTTTATCAAGTTTCTTTATTTTCCTCTAGTTGAGTTCTGATGATCAGGCCATTGAGGCTAGTTCAAATGGGTACTATCTGCAAGTCCTTGTGTATCTCCCCCCACTTCATAACATCTGGATGCATCACTCTCAGCTCTAGCCCTCTATGGCCAGGTCAGTGTCCACGGGCTCAGCAGTTTCTGTCATTCACTTTTGTGCTAGCTTAATTGACTTTTTACCAGATGCTGTTGCCCTGGTGACACTGTAGGATAAGCACTATACTGCTAACCATAAGGACGGCAATTCAAACCCACCAGACATTCCATGGGAGAAAAATGACCTTGTACAGGGTTGCTGTCAGTCAGGATCAACTCAATAGAAGTGGGGTTGGTTTGGTTGGCTGCTGTTTCTATTGTTTTTGTTAAGTGCCATCGAGTCGGTTCCAACTCATAGCGACCCTGTAAAGGGTTTCCAAGGAGCAGCTGGTGAGTTTGAACCACTGACCTTGCAGTTCCAACTGACCTTGCAGTCCAGCGCATCCACCCACAGCACCACACCAAGATTCCTGTTTCTATTAGCTGCTATCAAGTGGCCTGCGACATATAGTGACACTGTGCACAACCAACCCGATGCTGTGCCCTCCTCATGGTTGGTTGTGGATCAGCCTGTTGTGATCCATACAGTAATCATTGACTGATTTTCAGAAGTAGATCATCAGGCCTTTGTCCTTAGTGATGGTGAGTCATTTCTGACTCATAGCGACTCTGCGTAGGGTTTCCAAGGTTGTAAATCATTATGGGATCAGAAAGCTTCATCTTTCTCCTGTGAAGACGCTAGTGGATTCAAACTGCTGACCTTGAGATTAGTAGCGCTATGTGTAATCCACTAAATTACTAAGAAATATTGGCTTCAGGGCTGAGCAGACCTGACACTCATCCTCAATCTGTCTTTTACCAACTTGGCAAATCACTTCACCTCTGAGTATCCATTTCTTCGGCAGCAAAATTGGATGGTACTTGGATGTACTGAGCAAGCATGCAGTGAGTAGTCTGCTTCCCCGGAATAGTTCTTGCTATCCCATCCAGGGAGACAGCAAGCCCTCACCTGCCCTCCCAGCTGGTGCGCTAATGCCTTTCTCTGACAGACTCCAGAAAACCGCTTCACTGTCATAGACCAGCAGTCCTCAACCCGTTTCCTGGAATGTGATTCATTTACAAAGAAAATCTCAGGCAGAAACCCAGTCTGTATCAGACAGGGAACATTTTATTAGCATTCAAAGTGTGACATTTATACGAAGGGGACGTTTTCAGCCTTCTGGCTGCCTTGTGCTTTTTTCCCCTTCTTTTGGTGACAAGACGTAGACTTTCCTTTGGAGGGATTGCTCTTCTCCCTCTAATTTCCCTACATCTTTACCAGAGGTGGGCATGGACTCAACGCCTAAGTCATACCCTGGTCACAGGGATGGACTGAGGGACTACCACCACTGGAATCTTTTGGTACAACAGCAGTTATATTCTCTCTCTGTTGTGTGCATGGTGATATTTATTTATTTTATAGCAAAACATTTGCCAATTTGGCTTTTTTTTTTTTTTTTTTTTTTACACATGGACAATTTAGTGGCCTTGATTATGTTCATCATACTGTGTAACTATCATCACTATCATTTTCCAAATTAGTCCACCACCATTAACAGAAATTCCGTGCCCCCTGAGCCAAGAGCCCTCTTCCTCCTCCCTCCCACTCCTGGTATAAACGTTGGTCTTTATACATTTACTTAGTTCACATAGTGGAATCATTAAATATTGGACCTTTTGTGATGGGCTTTTTTTGTCAAGATTCATCCACATTGTAGGGTACATCAGGACTTCCTTTCTCTTTATGCCTGAGTCACATGAGCAATATTCCATCTGTATTATGCCCACATTTTGTTTATCCATGTATCTATTCTATTGATGGGCATTTCTGGTGTTTTCACCTTCCAGCTGTTGTTTTTGTTTTTTGAAATTTTTTATTGTAAATCAAGTGAAGGTTTACTGAGCAGACCCCCAGTCTTGCATTCAACAAATCACATAATTTATTTCATTTTAAAGATTGCAATCCCCTCCATGTAACATCAGGAGCTCTGGTAGCGTAGTGGTTACGAATTGGGCTGCAAACCGCAAGGTCAGCTGTTCAAAACTACCAGCTGTTCTGCAGGAGAAAGATGAGGCTTTCTGCTCCTGTAAAGATTTACAGCCTTGGAAACCCTGTAGAGGGTCGCTATGAGTCGGAACCGACTCCCTGGCACATAACCACCACCACTACCATGTAACATCAGTTATCCCACTGCCTCCCTGTGGTTCCTATTTCCATTCCACCCTCCTTCCCCACCCCTCTGAGCCTTGTCTCCAAGTAAATGTGGCCCTTTTGATCTTGAATGGTTGACCTTTTCATGATGAGCATACCTCAGTAGTGTTGCTGCCCTGTCTATATACCTATCTACCATTTGGCTGAAATTGGGCCACGAGGGTAGGTTCGGTTCCAGACCTGAAGCATGGCTTATTGTCTTGGGTTCCTCCAGTCTCTTTCTGATCAACAAGTCCAGTATATATATATATATATATATATATATAATTTTGCGTTTTGTTCCGCATTGCCTCCCATTCTATCCAGGACCTTCTGGTGTGATCCCTGTCAGAGCAGTTGGTAGTGACAG
The DNA here is from genome assembly GCF_000296735.1 of Chrysochloris asiatica. Lineage (NCBI taxonomy): Eukaryota > Metazoa > Chordata > Mammalia > Afrosoricida > Chrysochloridae > Chrysochloris > Chrysochloris asiatica. Next base: position 2,382,146 of record NW_006408660.1, read on the forward strand.
CCAGCTTCCATCTAGTTCTTCTGGTCTCAGAGTCTGATATTTACATGTTCCTTTAGTCCATTGGACTAATTAATTCCAAGCCTCTTCAATTTTATATTTTCTTTTTGATTTAGTAAAGTTTTATTTTTCAAAATGTACAGTTGGTAGGACCTGTTCGTGCATCTTCACCAGTGGCTGGGGCATCTCCACCCTTTGTGGTTCTGAGCTAAATTTCTTGAGCTCTGTGTTTTAAAACCAGCTTGATAAGAATCTTTACAGGGAATCTCAAATCTTGAGTCTCTCAAAGACAACAGCTGGAATTATAAGCTTATAGTTGGGAACTTCCTTACATAGTTTGTCATATGCAGCTTTGTCAAACCAATCAGATTATTGAGCTTGTCCCAGACTTTCGCCTTGGACCACTTCTTCTTTTTGACCTTGACCCAGATTTATTCACTGGGTCATTGTTTTTCTTGGCTGACTTCCTGGTATCTTTCTTCTTCTTCTTGGTCCTTAGGCAGTATCACAAAACTCGGACAAATGCAGCCTTGGTAAGATGTCTGAATCTTGAATCTTCCACACATGGAGAGACCAATAGTTGCACCTTAGATACTTGGGCTTGCTTGGTCATATGGTAGATCTATGTTTAACATTTTGAGAAGCCACTAAATGATTTTCTACAGCACCTGCACCATTTTGCGTTCCCACTAACAATGGATAAGAGTTCCAACTTCTCCACATCCTTCCCAGAAACTTGTTCTTTTCCAATTTTTTATCATTGCCATTCAAGTGAGAGTGAAGTGATATCTCATTGTGGTTTTGATTTGCATTTCCCTAATAGCTAATGACATTGAGCATCTTTTCATGTGCTTGTTGGCCATTTAAATATCTTCTTTGGTGACATGTCATATTCTCTTTATGTTCCAGCCTGTTGGGTTGGATTTTCTGTCAATTGCAAACAAAAGAGAGCTAAATGATACCATATATTTATTCATAAAGTCAGTTAGGAAAAACAATGAAGCTGTTTTGATGGACATAAACATTTGAAATCAAGAGTTAGAGATGACAGCCGTTCCTTTATCAGCTCAGCATCCAATTTAATTCTCTTTGTGATTTTAGTTGTCCAGTATCAGGAAAATGCTGGTTCAAGGTAAGTAAGTTGCAAACAGCTGCTTGTTTGTAGTTTAAGGTAGAGCTTAGATGCAAAGACTCTTTTCAGACCCCTTCCCTGATACTCAGCTGCTGCAGGACCTGGTAAAAGTCATTTTACCTTAATTTCATTTTCTTAGCCAAAAAACGAAACCCATTGTCATGAAGTTAATTAGATTCCAACTCATAGCGATACAATAAGACAGAGTAGAACTGTGCCCTAAAGTTTCCAAAGCTATAATCTCTATGGAGGAGTCCTGGTATATGAGATAAAGCACTGGACCTCAAGATCAGTTTGAACCAGAAGGTCAGCGGTTCATTCAGACTCACTTCTTGGAATTCTTACACATGGTCGCTATGAGCTTTTTTTTTTTTTTTTTTTTTTTTTTTTAATGTTTTATTGTGAATTATGTGATAGTTTACATGGGAGAACAGTAGTTTTACATTCATTCTATCGTATATCGTTTCATTGCCATGGTTACAATCCCCTCCATGCATCATCAACCAACCAAAGGGTATATCCTATAAGTCTGCTCCCTGGTCGTCATCGCTGTGAGCTTTTAAGATACAAGCCACTGACTTCCATGGCTCTTAACAACAACAAGTCTCTAAGGATATCAAGGCAAGTAGTCGGGTCCCCTCAGGGCAAATCCCCTTCCAAGACTAAGACTCAAGGGGAATACACAAGCAGGCTTGTGATCTGGCTGGTGACCATGTTGGTCACCGATAAGGTAAAGTGGGAGAAAAACAGCAATGAAATTGTGAACTAAGTCCGCCCATGTTCAATAGACTCCTGTGAACCTGGGTTGAGACCTGGTTGGCCTCCAGTATGGCAAGACCTGGGTTCCTGAGCCCAGAGGCAATGACATGGCCACAGAGGACTAGAACGGAGAATGAAGCATCCAGCTGATTGATATGAAATGAGGGGAGGTGCACAAGAACACCCACACTTGCAGATAGTACCCACTTGACCTGACTTCAATGGCTGTATGATCAGAACTCGACTAGAAGAAGAAGAAAGAGGAAAAAAAAGAGTAATCTGCTACAATTTGATGAACTTGACCTATACTTATGGATGTAGTAGCTCAAAAGAGGGAACTAATCTTTACAGCAAGGATCATTCCCACCCCCTCGGTACACAGGGTTG
>NW_006408660.1:2384950-2399214 GCF_000296735.1 Chrysochloris asiatica
GGAATTGTAATCATTGCAATGAAATGAAATACGATAGGAATAATGTAAAGCTAATATTCTCCCATGTAAACTATCACATAATTCACAATAAAAACTTTAAAAAAAAAAAGTCTCTAAGGAAGCTGACTGTCATATTTCTCTCCCACAGAGCACCTGGTGGGTTTGAATCTCTGACATTTTGCTTAGCAATTGAGCAGTTAACCCCAACACCACCAGGGCTCCTTCTCAATTTCCTATCACCTACATTATTGGAGAGTCCTGGTGTGGTGCTATGGATTAATGTGCTGGACTGCAAAGTTGGTTTAAATTGCAAGGTTGGTGGTTCATGCTCACCAGTTGCTCCTTAGAAACCCTATACAAGGTCATACAAGTCAGAACTGACTCGAACTCAACAACAACAAAACATTATTGGAGGAGTCCCTGGATGATACAGGTGGTTAAAAACTCAACTACTAGCCAAAAGTATGGCAGGTCACATCCCCCCAGACAGATCTCAGAAGCTAGGCCTGACAGTCTACCCCCCAAAGGTCATAACCTTAAAAACTCTATGGAATGCAGTTCTACTCTGCACACATGGCTTTGCTATGAGTGGAATCAACTCAATAACTAACAACATTATTGAGGTCTTGGAGTAGTAGATCACTCAGTCCGCATGAACGTACCTAGACTTGTGCCTGGCACCTGTTACAGGTGAGCTCCTATTCTATCTAACACAGTAGACCACCTGTGTGCCGTCTTGGGCTGACAACTTCACTGGAATACAACTTCTCCAGCCACGTTGGTTTCACTGAAGAATCTTCTGAGACAGCAGGGCAAGCTTTTACAAAACGTATCCTTAGAAACTGTCTATGATTTAGGGCTTTCTTGATAGTCATCTGAGAACCATGCTGCAGGGGACTAGGAGATTCCTAGAGAAGTTTTTAGGGAAGTGAGTCATCACTCAACATGTGGAACACACTCCAGTGTGTGAAGCTGTCTAGAGATGGGACAGTCTGCTCTCCAGGGTACTGAACTGCCTTGTTGTCAGGAAGGGTTTGAAATGAGGCTGAATTCTCACGCATCAGGCATCTCCCCACTATTACTGAGCAAATCATGGGCTTCTGGGGGTGGAGAGGAGGCCCACACTGGGGTGAGATTGGGGGTATGTCCTCACTTCCTGGAACTAAAGAAGATCCCCATCTATTGAGCATTTTCTGTATGCTTAATAATAACAACAATAAACAAAAACAGCACCAGACCTGTATCCGTAACACATGGCAACCCTGTATCCATAACACATGGCAACCCTGTATGTTAGGGAATTAGCCTGCCCCATAGGGTTGACTGTAATCTTAATGGGAGCAGCCCACTAAACCTTCCTTCTGTGCTGCTGCTGTGTGGGTATGAACTGCCAACATTTAGGTTTTAAAACTCAAAAAAAAAGGAAACAAAATAAAATCAAACCTACTGCCATCCATCAAGTCGGTTTCCACTCATAGGAACCCTGTATAGGGTTTCCAAGGCTGTAAATCTTTATGGGAGCAAAATGCCTCATCTTTCTCCTATGGAGCGACTGCTGGCCTTGCAGGTAACAATCTAATTCCTATCCTTCCATTTTAGGTTGTTGTTAAGTGCCATCAAGTAGATTCTGACCCATAGCGACTCTGTATAGGGTTTCCGAGGAGCAGCTGGTAACCTTGAACCGCCAACCTTGCAGTTCAAACGACTTTGCAGTCTGATGCATTAACCCATAGCACCACACCAGGACTCCATTTTAGGTTGTTGTTAAGTACCGTGGAGTCAGTTCCGACTCATAGTGACCCTACACAGGGTTTCCGAGGCTGTAAATCTTTACGGGAGCAGAATGCCTCATCTTTCTCCTGCGAAATGGCTAGTAGTTTCAAACTACTGACCTTGAGGTTAGCAGCCCAATTCATAATCACTACGCTACCAGAGCGCCTTCCATTTTAGGTTGTTGTTGTTATGTTCCGTGGAGTTGGTTCCGACTCATAGCGACCTTGTACAGGGTTTTCGAGACTGTCAATCTTTACAGGTGCAAAAAGCCTCATGTTTCTCCAGCGGAACTGCTGGCAGTTTTGAACTGCTGACCTTGAGGTTAGCAGCCCAATTCGTAACCACTACGCTACCAGAGCTCCTTCCATTTTAGGTTAGTTGAGCACATATCATTTGAGCAACCCAAGGCCCTTAACAATAGCAATAACTGGCATATATTAAGTCCTGGTGTGGCACTGTAGGATCAGCACTGGACTGCAAACCACAAAGTGTAAACTTCAAATCTGCCAGCTGCTCCTCGAAAACCCTATACAGGGTCCCTATGAGTTGGAACTGACTTGACAACACTTAACAACAACAACTGTGTACTAAGGAGCTCTGGTGGCACTGTGGGTCCAAAGTTAGGCTGCTAACCACAAAGTCTGTTGTAGGCTGTCTGCTCCTATAGAGATTTATAGTCTTGGGAACTCCAGATAGGGTCGCTATGAGGTAGAATCCACTCTGTGGATTTTGTTTTGACTTTATACTAGAATCTATTTATCCTCACAACACCTCCGTAAGCTAAATACTCTTTTTTAGCTGCCTATTTTCAGATGAGAATCTTGACGTTCAGAGAGGCAAAATGCTGTGCCCAAGTAGCAGCCTCCTGCCTTCAGAGCTTCTGTACCACCCACTCTGATACCCACCCCACTTATACTCTCCCTTAACCCTCCCCGAACCCCAAAAAGTGGTTGTATGCCCGTTTTTCGGATGCAGAAACAATGCCACAATGATGAAAAGTGCTTTCCCCAAAGTCTCATGTTAGCTGAGTCAGGCCTTAACTCAATTCTGTTTGACCTCCAAACCTGAAGGGTTCCCTGAGCCATATCCCAGTCAGGACTGGAGTGGGTCCCACAGGCTCATTTTCAGCTCACAGAACAATAAGTGCAGTGGTCCAGGGCCAGGGCTTCCTGTGGACCCAGAGCTGTGGTGCGAAACCATCATTTCCCTCTTCCTCAGCAGCCGGAGAGTATCTCACCCCAATGGGGGCTGTGGTGGAGCAAATCAATCTCAAAACATAAAGGGCAAGGAAGCAAGCTGAAGGTTACAGGATTTTTACAAGACAAATGAAGTTTGTGTTAGATGTGTATGCAGCTCTTGACCAGTTTGTCAAAGAAACAAGGATTCCCCAGGCCTGGGTTAAATCCTGGGCCTCCGCCTTTGAGGGTGATGATGGTTCTCCTCAGAATGAATGAGCTCCTCACTTCCCATGTCCCATGATGCCTTGAAAGGACAACTGCTCCCTTTTCCCTCCTCACGTCTCCTTTTGTTTTTCTTTTTCTCCCTCCCTAATCTCTCCTCCATTTCCAGCTTTCTGCTTCTCTCTCTCCCCAACCCCTGCTCCCAAGAACCCCACGGCTGTACTGCACTAAAAAGCAATTTATAAAGCAGATGTTTATTCCAAGGTTTCACACGCATTTGGTGCCTCGCCAAACGTTATAGTAATTGGAGGCTGCGTTTAATTACTGATCAATGTAAAGTTAAGGATGAGACAGGCCTGGGAACTGCCTTTGGTCTAGACTCTCCCCAGCCTCAAGAAAGCAGGTGCTTCTGCCCACCGTACCCCCTCTGTGGACCCACCCATCCTGAGCTCAGGCTGGGGCAGCAGGAAGGATGGAGAACACAAGTTTGCAACTAGCCACTGGCCTGTGGACCTCTAGGGCAGGAGTTGGGGACATTTCTTCTGCCAAGGGTTTTTTGGATATTTATAACATCACTTAATATAAATTTATGTTGCTAATGAAAAAAGCTCCCAAATTTACTGAATTTCTAGCCCCGCCTAAGGTTGTTCTGGCAGGGCCAGACCAAATGATTTTGCGGGCTGAACGTTCCCCACCTTTGCTCTAAAGAGTGGCACTGGGGAGATGAGCTCAGGTTCTGCTATGACCAGTCCTCCTAGTGTGGCGCTGTGGGCTAATGCGCTGGACTGCAAAGTCATTTGAGCCGCATGGTCAGCGGTTCAAGCTCACCAGTTGCTCCTTGGAAACCCTATAAGGGTTCGTTATGGGTTGGAACTGACTCGACGGCACTTAACAACAACAATGCAAAAAGCTCCTAAATTTATTGAATTTCTAGTCCCACCTAAGGCTGCATTGGCAGGGCCAGACCCAGTGATTTTGCGGACTGCATGTTCCCCACCCCTGCTCTAAAGAATGGCACAGGGGAGATGAGGTTGGATTCTGCTATGACCAGTCCTCTTCTTGGCTATTCCATTATTGTTAATGCTTTGGGCATGTTGTCAGGAAGGACCAATCCCTGGAGAAGGGAGTCATACTTGATAAAGTGGAGGGTTAGTGAAAAAGAGGAAGACCCCCAGTCAGATGGGTTGGCACAGTAGCAGCAGCAATGGACTCAGCAGCATCACAACAATTGTGAGCATGGTGCAGGACCGAGCGCTCTTTTGCTCTGTTGTGTATAGAGTTGCTAGGAGTTGGAACCAACACTATTCGAGTCGCTGTGAATTTCTCCTAGTACCTAGGCTAAGCACTTTGTGTGTCTTATCTTCTAATCCATCACAAGATAGGTATCCTGTCCCAAACTGAAGAGAGCTGATAGTAACCTCTCATGCAGTCTCCTCCCATGCTGAATAATTAATATTACAGAAGTGACCATTTGTGACTCCTAAGGAAGGCTAAGTCATAAAAGACATGTGATTGCTTTCTGCTCATGGACAGCACGGAGGTAGCATCGTCTTTTTTTTTTTTTCTCCCCCCTACCGCCGTCATGTCTAAGTCAGAGTCTCCTAAAGAGCCTGAACAGCTGCGGAAACTCTTCATCGGAGGTTTGAGCTTTGAAACAACAGATGAGAGCCTGAGGAGCCACTTTGAGCAATGGGGGACGCTCACGGACTGTGTGGTGATGAGAGATCCAAACACCAAGCGCTCCAGAGGCTTTGGGTTTGTCACTTATTCTACTGTGGAGGAGGTGGATAGAGCCATGAATGCAAGGCCACACAAGGTGGATGGAAGAGTGGTGGAACCAAAGAGGGCCATTTCAAGAGAAGACTCTCAAAGACCAGGTGCCCACTTAACTGTGAAAAAGATATTGCTGGCATTAAAGAAGACACCGAAGAGCATCACCTAAGAGATTATTTTGAGCAGTATGGAAAGATTGAAGTGATTGAAATCCTGACAGACCAAGGCAGTGGCAAGAAGAGGCGCTTTGCTTTTGTAACCTTTGATGACCATGACTCTGTAGATAGGATTGTTATCCAGAAATACCATACTGTGAGTGGCCACAATTGTGAAGTAAGGAAAGCCCTGTCAAAGCAAGAGATGGCCAGTGCCTCCTCCAGTCAAAGAGGTCAAAGTGGTTCTGGAAACTTCGGTAGTGGCCATGGAGGTGGTTTTGGTGGGAATGACAACTTTGGTCATGGAGGAAACTTCAGTGGATGAGGTAGGTTTGGTGGCAGCCAAGGTGGTGGTGGATATGGAGGCAGTGGGGATGGTTATAATGGATTTGGTAATGATGGAAGCAATTTTGGAGGTGGTGAAAGCTATAATGATTTTGACAATTACAATAATCAGTCTTCAAATTTTGGACCCATGAAGGGAGGAAATTATGGAGGCAGAAGCTCTAGCCCTTATGGTGGTGGAGGCCAATATTTTGCCAAACCACGAAACCAAGGTGGCTATGGCGGTTCAAGCAGCAGCAGTAGCTATGGGAGAGGAAGAAGGTTTTGATGATAGCCAGGAAACAAGGCTTAGCAAGAGAGGAGAGCCAGAGAAGTGACAGGGAAGCTACAGGTTACAACAGATTTGTGAACTCAGCCAAGCACAGTGGTGGCAGGGTCTAGCTGCTACAAAGAAGACATGTTTTAGACAATACTCATGTGTATGGGCAAAAAAACAAAACAAAACAAAACAACTCGAGGACTGTATTTGAGACTAATTGTATAACAGGTTATTTTAGTTTCTCTTCTGTGGAAAGTGTAAAGCATTCCAACAAAGGTTTTAATGTAGTTGTTTTTTTTTCCCCGCACCCATGCTATTGATTGCTAAATGTAATAGTCTGATCATGACGCTGAATAAATGTCTTTTTTAAAAAAAAGACATGTGATTTCTGCCTTCCTCTCTGGAGGAAGCTAGTGTCACATCTTGAGGACACCCAAGCCACCCTATGGAGAGATCTCTTGAGGAGCTACTTGAAGGGAAGCAGATCCTTCAGCTCAGCCAAATCTTCAAATGCAGCCTGGGCTGTCATTTCAAACTGCAACCATCCCAGAACATCCAGGAAACCATTCCCACATTTTTAACCCACAGAAACAGTGAGAAATCAAAGGTTTATTGCTCTAAGCTTTAGAGTCATAATACAGGAAGCAATGAGAAAGAAGGAAATCTGATAAATAGGAAACATAAATGTGGTAGGAAAGAGGCCAGCCATATAATCATATGACCACTGTATGCATACAGAAGATATGGTATATGTTTTTATGTGATATTTAACAATGCAACACAATAAATGTGAATGGGTTAAATTTACCAATTAAAATAAAAATATTATTTCATTCTTTCCTCACAATAACCCCAGGTGATAGGCATAATTGTATGCACTGTACAGATGAAATAGTTGAGTTTCAGAGTAGGGAAGAAATTTGCTCAAGGTTGCCCAACTCAAGAGTGGAAAGGAAAGGTTGTGATTCAAACCCAGGTTCCTCTGACTACAGAGCCCAAAGACTGTACCATGTCATTACCTCCTTTGGGTAGAAGAGGAAAGTGAGACTCAGAAAGGGTGAGTAATTTTCCTAGGGTCACACAGCAAGTTATTTTAAAGCTATTAACCAGAAGCCAACAGTCTGATTTGTTGTCTGATGCCAACTCAGTGATCTTTAGATCTCTGCCATCAAAGCAGAGGTCTTCTATCTTTATAGCTAGCGGCCGTTGACCATGACCAGAAAGACTGACTGTGGATCAGGTAGGGGAGACCTCCTTAGGAGAGGCTATCAGCACAATGTAACGTGCAGGGGTGCAGTGTGGAGGTAGCGCAATGCATTGAGCTGAACTCCAGTAATTGCATCAAGGCTGGCAGTGTAATTTGTATCTGGGTGATAAATGTCTGTGTTTTCCGGCCTGATTGCCCTATTTACATTTGGAATTTGCTGATCTATTATTAATGTCTCCTGGAGGCCTGGGTTATAGGCATGTACAGTTAGAAAGCATCCCACTCTATCCAGGTCTTAGGCACTCATCAGAGCCCCACCCCTTCCCCATGTCGCCCTGAGCTTTACAGGCTCCCTGGCAGAGAAGGTAGCTTGTGATGACATTTTCTAACTTCATATAAACCCTGTTCACAAACGTTCAGATGTACATATGTGCTGTTCGTGTATGCACACACTTGCACATGGGTCTACACCCCCACTTTCTTTTCTACTCATAGGCACCTTCATACAAACCTACATAGCAGTGCATGCATGTATCTGTAAACACAGCATATGTATACACTGTCACGTGTGCCAGAAATGCTGGAGCAGCGCAGCAGCTTGCCCAGGTTGTAATCTGAGAGTGGTAAGGTAGTAAACCCAGATGGCCTGGGTTTGAACCCCAGTGCTGCCACTTACCAGCTGTGTAACCGTGAGCAGTTTCTTTACTTCTCTGTACTTTGTTTCCTCAAATGTAAGAGATGGTTAACAACTATATTCACTTTATAGGGTTATTTTGAGGATTACATGAGCTAATGGAAACATATTTAAAACAGTGCTTGGTGTACACATAGTTGCTGTTTCATTATTGTTGTTGGTTATGTGCCTTTTCAGAATAGGCACTGCATGATTATAAGAATGGCCTTCTCTGACTTCACAAGGGCAAAGGAGAATCAAACTCAACATCAGTCCAAGGCCGACCTATGAGGCTGAGATCAGACATGCCTCCATCCTCCAACTTTCTTCACCAATTCTGACACCAACCATCCCTCCTGAGGCACTGTTTACTTCTCTGCTGGGTTCCATAATCCGTTGCAATGGCCCCACAGAACTCACAGACAATCCTCAGGATGGTGGGCTTTACTAGGGAAGTTAACAAGTTACAATTCAACATTAGAAATTCTCCATCAGGAATACCTCTTCTTAGCTGTGTCTATTGGCACACCTCTCTCTGGTCCTTGGCCTCTGCTCTGTTTAGGCAATACTACAAAGCTTCTTTAGTACTGCTGGTAAATGCTCACAGGGCACACCATTCTACTCTAAGCCTCAGTCTGACAGCACTTGGGTCAGCAAACCCAGCCCGTGCAATATAAGTGACTGAAGGCTCCCACTCTGTAAGCAAGCCTCCTGCCCTAAGGCATTCAGCTTTACTTGCACCATGGTGTAGGAGGCCCACCACTCTGTCTCACACTCCAGTTCTGCGTTCTGTCACTGCCTTTCTTCCACCATTCCTTTCTGTCCCCTGGATCGAGGAGGTTCAGTGTGCAGAGATATCAGGGTCCAAAGGACACACTCTGCTCCTGGCTGTTTTTGATAGTAGTTTTTGATAGAACCGCTCCTCAGATGGTTCATTTTCTACCCAATGGCGTGGCAAAATTGACCAATCCACATGTTAGAATTGCATTCCCCTATTTGTACCATCCCACCCAGTCCTTTGGTGGGATCTATCAAAGCCGTGGCTAGTAGAGCCATATCAAGCAATTCACTGCACCACAATGACTATTTGCTGAGAGGATGGTTAAGCACACTCTTTGGCAGCCATGTGTTCATTATACACATCGACACAATCACATGAGCACGTACAGAACCTCTCTGCTTCTACCCTACTCCATCTCTGCTTCTTCAACTCCTCCTTAGCCCTTGAGGACAACCTCTACAGCCTCTTCTCCTTTATGAAGCCCCTTCAGACTGTCTGCGCCCCAATGTCCACCTCGAGGCTGCAGACTGGATGGGACTAAGGAAAGAGCACTGGATTTAGAGACCTCGGCCCAAGAAACAGTTCTCAGCTCTGCCATTTGCTGGTTGTGTTCCCTGGCCTGGCAATTCTGAACCTCCATTCCATCATCTACACAGGTGGCAATGATCTACACAGGTGGTAAGGAGAGACACTACCTTGCAGAGTCTGAACCTCCTATGGGTTTCTAATGGTAGTAGAGTGATATGCAATGTAAAGGTCAACTTTCACTTCAATCTGGGTCCTGCTGGGAGCTGCCTGTGAAGGAGAAGTGACTTCATGCTTTCTCTGTCATGCAAATGAGTATGCAAATTAAGGTGAATTTGCATAAGACCCTAAGATAGACTGGGACCTATTTCTAGTGAGCTCTTTGCTAAAAAACTGTTGTTGTTGTTGTTAAGTGCCATCCAGTCAATTCTGACTCATAGTGGCCCTGTATAGGGTTTCCAAGGAGTGGCTGGTGAGCTTGAACCACCAACCTTACAGATCAAACCGATGTTGCATTCCAGCGCATTAACCCACAGATCCACACCAGGACTCCCCTGAAAGACTGGGTAGGGGCAAAAACTGCCTTGATGGGGAGTCAGTGGAGAACTCTAGGGATGAGATACACAGGCATAGCATGTATTCACATGCATATATACTCACACGCGTGTGTATACCCACATGGGAATGCGTGAAACACACATGGTGCATCCATGTGGGGAGAACCTAGGCTTGGTGGGGGGTGTCCCACAACTCATGTGCTGGTACCCAAGTTTCTGTACCTCTTGATGCCTCTGTTTTCTACCTCTGTAAAGTGGAGCAACTCATACCTGGCCCCTACCTGGTTCTGGTAGGTATAGTAGGAATCTAAGGAGGAGCTCTCTGAGCGCTCCCACCAGCTCCAGGATCCTGTAGTTGGTTTGTATCCCTCCCCGCCTCCGAGCCCTTTCAGTCAGCCACACTGGAGGGCCCCTGTGCAGGTTCTGGAAATGACTGGGAAAAGCACTTCTGCCGTTTTCTGCTTACACTAGAACCTCTGGCCCACGGCACTGTTTTGGGTCCTGTAAGAGATGCGAACCGCAAGGTCAGCAGTTCGAAACTACCAGCTGCTCCGTGGGAGAAAGATGAGGCTTTCTGCTCCCGTAAAGATTTACAGCCTCAGAAGCCCTGTTCAGGGTCACTATGGGTCGGAACCGACTCGATGGCACTTAACAACAACAAGAGATGAAGAACCAAGACACAGGGAGGGATATGATCAGCCCAGAGCTGGCACAGGGACTGAGACTGGAACCCAGGCCCCTGGTGACTCGGGACTGCACCACTTTCTTCAACCCTTTCTGCTCAGAGCTGAACAGGGCCTGGTGATTCATTCCATGTGTCCTTCTACTTTAAGATGTGACCATCCCTGAGCAGAACCAGTGGTTCAAAACACAAAACATCTATAGTTTTATGTGAAAATTCCCAAACAGCAATAACCAGCACCACGTTTGTTTTTTTGTTTTTTTTTATGTTTTATTCTGAATTATGTGATAGTTCACAAGGGAGAACATTAGTTTACATTCATCCTATTGTATATTGTTTCATTGCCATGGTTACAATCCCCTGCCTGCCCCCCCCCAGCACACAGCCCCTCTCCCTCTCTGGGTCTAAAGTCCCAGCTGCTCCATCTCTCCACGTCATTGTCTCGGCCTCCAGCTCAGGCATCACTGCTTCTCTGGGTCAGTACCATGTTTTGAGTATTCCTTATATATGAAAACTTTTCCATTGGTATTGTATCTTTTCATCTCCATTACCAAGAAACTGAGGCATAGAACGTGTTCCAGGTCAGTCATCTTGGAAGTGGTGAATTGGTACTTGAACTCAGATCTTTGTAACTCTAGAGCCCCTGCTGTGCCTCCCAGTGAAGCGAAGCAAGACAAATGGGTTTGCAAACTGCAGTACACCAGGCCAGGCTGGAGTGAGGACAGAGGTCTCAATTGCTCTTGGGGACAGTGGGAAGGGGCACATGACCCAGCAGGTTCTAGAGCAAAAAACTCCCACACACCCTGCAGAAAGGGCCCCACATTTCCCTGCAGTCCCAGAGAAGGTCGGGCAGTGAACACATTAAATAGAGTCATAAATTTGTCATGAAGGCTTGAAAATGAATGGGGCTTATCATTTATGGATGGAATTGTTAAGGCACTGCACTCAGCTGGTTCACTGAGGCCTGTGTCTAGCCACCAGACGTCACTAGCAACTGAGCCAGTGTGGCCTTTCACATTATTCCACACCCCCAAAACCTCAAACCAGATGCTGGGGCCAGTGGATCACTTGTAGACTGCCAGACTCTGCCCTTGCCCCCTCCCTTGTGATATCAGAATGACCCTAGCCAATCCAAGGTAGACTTCTCTGGATGCTCCTCCCATCAGAATGTTCAGTCCTTTTAAATGGAGGTGGTGGTCCTGGTTCTCCTTGGAACACAAACAGGCCCAGGGATATGATACAAAGTGTGTGAGTTATTTAGATTCATGTGGGTATAAGTCTTAGTTCTCTCACACTCCAGCTGTGTGCCTCTTGGTTAGACACTTCACCTCTCTGAGCCTTAATTTTCTCTTCTTCAAAATGGGAAACATATGTTTTATATTATATAGATGGGCTCTAACACACCAAAGATCATGAACAGATAAACCTCCCACCCGCAAGGTTGTCCTAAGCTTAGCAATCTTGAAACCTTAAACCTTAAAGTCTTTATCCCCTAAAGTCTTCTTAAAACCAAACAATACTTTTAGATACAAAAATCCTGTGATAACAATAACACTAAAAATCTATGAGTGGATGGATTTATAGGATGAATAGGTATGGACAGGTGAATGGGCTACATCTATGAATATATATACAAGGGGGTTTCAAAAAGCTCTTGGAAATTTTTCATTACCTTTTCATTCCATTGTTAATGAATTTTTTTCATGAACAATGGAATTAAAAGATAATAAAAAAAATCTTTGAAGCCCCCTTGTTTAAATTTGACACGGGATAGTTCTATGTATACATTTGCATATACTGTAAATTAATATGGCAGAGCATACAGGGGCAAAGTTATAAAAACTTCTTATTCATATCTCCACACCTTGAGGGAATGAGCTGCTGGGGCTGGCGTCTCAGCACCATGGTCTAAGGGGACACCCAGGTCAATTGACATTGGCTTAATATAATGCAATGTTCTACATCCTACTTAGGTGAGTAGCAACTGGGGCCTTAGAAGCTGCTTAGCAGTCATGTGAGGTGCAACTATTGATGTTTCCTCACCAGAGTAATGAAGAGTGAAGTATGGAAACAATTAGTCTTAAGGACTAAGTTGTTAAGTGCCATTGAGTCAGTTCCAACTCATAGTGATCCTATATAGGGTTTCCAAGGAGCAGCTGGTGGGTTTGAACAGCCAACCTTGTGATCCAAACCAACCTTGCAGTCCAGTGCTAATCCTACAGCGCCACACCTCACAAATCCCAGACTCCATGATCCTGAGACCAGAAGCACAAGATGGTGCCCTGCTACCATTGAAGACCATTCTGAAAGAGATCACAATAGGAAGTCCTGGATAGAGTGGGAGAGAAATGTGGAACAAATCTCAAAATCATAAAGATTGGGTTTACTGGTCTAATAAGAGACTGGTAGAACCCCTGAAACTATGGTCTTTAGTCATCCTTCAAACCTAGAAATGAATTCACCCCCAGGACGCAACTTTCAGCTGAACAACAGACAAGTCCATAAGAATAATAAAATCAGGGAGGTACATACTCTTTAGATCATTCAATTGTTTGATATCAAAAGGGCAGCATTTGCCCAGAAAAGGAGCTCTGGTAGCGTAGTGGTTACGAATCGGGCTGCGAACCTTAAGGTCAGTGGTTCGAAACTACCAGCCGCTCTGCGGGAGAAAGATGAGGCTTTCTACTCCCGTAAGGATTTACACCCTAGGAAACCCTGTACAGGGTCGCTATGGGTCAGCTCCGACTCGAAGGCACTTAACAACAACAACAACAAAGCTCAGAAGGCCAGAAGGAATAGGAAACCAGGACCAGTGGAATTGGTCAACACGGGAAGAAGTTGGGAACCTGCTGTTACATTGTAGGGATTACAGTGTTATGAAACAAAATGGAAATGAGTTGTTGAATGGAAAACCAACCTGCTCTGTTAACTTGCACCCAAATTAAAACCTTTTTAAAAAGAGGGAATAATAAAATTAGAATCAAATAATAGTTTAGCTTAAAAAGTAAAGAATTTCTGCCTTGAGCATTGTACTTTTTTTTTTCTTTTTTTTTTCTTTTTAACTTTTTACTATGAATTGGAGAGTCCTGGTGTGGTACTGTGGACCACAAGGTCGATTTGAATCACAAGGTTGGTGGCTCAAACTCCTTAACCACTCCTCGGAAACCCTATACAGGGTCACTAGAGTCGGAATTTACTCGAAGGCATTTAACAACAACAACAACATTATAAATTGGATGAAGGTGCAGCAGATCTGTTTCCATTCAATAATTTTGTTACATGTCATTGATTATAATCCCCACAATGTAACATAACTTAATTCCACTTCTTCCTTGTGTTTTCTGTTTCCAGTTTTTATTCCTCCTTCTTTCCTAATCCTTCTGAAGTTTGTCCTTGGGTAAATGCTGCCCTTGAGTAATCAAGAGGCTACTTATTCTGAGCTGTGCTACCTCCCTCATCGTATTGGTCCCCTTATAGACCTGCCTAGTGTTTGATTGAAAATTGTGCCATTATGATGAGCTCATTTCCAGACCTGAAGGATGACTGACTAAGAGCCATAGTGTTGGGGCTTCCAACAATCTCTATCCCTTCTTTCTCTAACAAGTAAGACTGGTCTTTTTTAATGACTTTGCATTTTGTTCCACATTTTTCTCCTGCTCTCTCCAGGACATTCTAATATGATCCCTTTTCAGAGCAGTTGGTAGTGGTAGCTAGGCACCATCTAGTTCTTCTGGTCTCAGGGTTACAGAGACTTGATCCACTATCCATTGGACTAATTGTTTCCAGAGTATTATTTTCTTTTAAGATCTATCTGTGTGGGATCAAATTGACAACAACAACTCGAAAGAACCGTAGGGTGCTATGAGTCTATGTTAATGGGGGAGGAACAACTCAGCAAAGAGTGAGTTAAAGGATGTAATCAATGTCACTGAAAAGTACATGTAGAAACTTGAATTGGTGTATGTTTTTGCTGTGTATATTCTCAACAAGAACAAATTAATTAATTTAATTTTTTTAATTTAAGATTTTTATTGTGGACTGAGTGAAAGTTTACAGGGCATATCATCAGTTTTACATTCAACAAATCATATACCTTGTTTCATTACAATGATTATAATCCCCTCCATGTACCAT
>NW_006408660.1:2400374-2403701 GCF_000296735.1 Chrysochloris asiatica
GTATCCATGGCTGCTCTGATCCTTCCCCCACTTGGTCTTACCCAAGATGGCGGCTCCTGGAGCAGCTGAGCATCTTGAATTATAAAGCAATGGATTTCTTGCTTCTGCTACAAATTCCCCTAGCTGTAAGCCTTCTAACCTTTTAAATATTCCTTTATATGTGGTTCAGAGTTCTGGGACCATCCCCTGAGCCTGCTTCGTCCTGTATTCTGTGTTGTTGCTGATGGAGCTCCTCACTGCACTTCCCCCCAATCCGCCATCTTGTTTGTTGTTCCAAATTAATTATTTTCTTAAATTTTAAAGATGGCACATGACTGGGAAATATTTCATTCTGTTATACAGAAGGTCCCCTTGAGTCTACTTGATAGCAACTAGCAACAATAGGTTGTGTGGAGGATCGTATGAAATAATGGTGAGAAAGCACCTAGTTCAGGTCTGGAATATAAAATTGTTGTTGTAGTTAAGTGCCGTGGAGTTGGTTCCAACTCATAGAGATCCTGTAGTGTTTCTGAGAAGCGGCTGGTAGGTTTATAATAAGTGCTCCACAAATCCAGCATTTTACTTCTTTTGCCCAGCAGAGCCAACAGGCAGGGAAAGGAAAAATTGGAGGCTCAGAGAAACACCAGGATTTGACCAGGGATGCACAGCAAGTAAGTAAAAAGTGGGTGCCCACTCCCTCACCCGGGAGGTTCCCTGTTACCTATCACTTTGTGGGAAGGTTCAGCACACCTCCAACAAAAGGTTGAGGCCTCTGTTCCTCCACCACACCCCCAAGTGCTCCAAGTCACTGTAAATGTAATCCTAACCACTAACATTTGTAGAGAGTCATCAGTGGTTCCAACACTGTAGTTCTGATTTCACTTTATTCTCCAAACAACCCTTGGAAGTAGCACCCATTAAAATTCTCCCCATTTTAGAGGTGAGGAAACTGAGGTCCAGGTTCAGATCTGAGTCTTTTTTGTCAGGAAGTGGAATCGGTGTGTGATTTTCCAACACTGCCAGGTTTTCGGAGGAGGGCTGGGTGGCAAATGAAAAAGTATTTGGATCCCACAAGAAATGTCACTTGACTTGCCTGACAATGCTCCAGAATTTCGGCCTCAACATCTTGTATTTTTAAATGGGTTCAAACTTTCCCTTTACAGATGGGAAGACTGAGGCCCAACAAGCAGTAGAAGCTTGGGACTTTCCCACCAAGTCCTCAGTGGTGGAAAGCATCCGTGGAGCTCCATGAACCACAGCCACCTGCCTTGAAGAGGGGTCAGGACCCTCCTTGTCTCCCAACCCCACCCACACCCTGCATCACCATGGCAACCATGCAGGTGAGCCTCATCACCACAAATCCTCTAATTACCACCACCTCTTCAATCGGCTGTAATTACATTGGGGACACAGTTAACCTCTCATTAGGAACGCACCGCTGCTTTCTCCAAAAGCGCAGTGGTGACATGCCTAGTAATTTACCGCCCCGGCTCGTGGGGCCGCTTTGTGTTTAACTTGGGCGCCATTGCATCCCTGTCATTACTTCAGCCTGGTTGTCATGACGATTAATCATTCAATCCCTCATCAGCAACTTTTGCCAAATGTCACCCTGCTCTTGATCAAAATCCATCCTGCAGCCCAACACTGGGGGACTAATGACTTGGAAATAGGTTTTCCTGTTCCTGAGAGCGTTCCCCCACAACCCATGCCCTCCCCTCAGCTCCCTCTAGGAAAGGGAGTGGAGGGCCTTCACTTAGCGGTTGGTGAGGAGTGACAGGGCAGCAAAGTTGGCATGTACTGAGTGCTTACTCTGCAGTCAGTATTTGAGAAGCATTGATGCCTCTGACTCTCATGGCAACCCACTTCCTGGAGAGAGAAACTGAGGCTCAGGGAAGCCAAAGGGGTCCTAAAGCAGATCTGTCTGACTCCAAAGCTGGGCTTTTTTTTTTACAAGACCCCATGGATACTTAGCAACACCAAATGACAAGCATCCTAGAATGTTTGGGCAGCAGTGTAGAAATCAGCTGACTCATTAAATTCAGGACAAAAAGCATTAACAGAAACTAACCCGGGCACTATTTGATGAGGGACCCAATCCAACGTTTGCATGTAACTGTCATGAACACCTATGCCTATACAACATGGCAGCCATATACCTAGCAGGGAGCAACCTCAGCACCAGATGGAGAAATAGACTGTAACATCTTAGTAGTGAGCCCATGAAATTAACGAAACCAATGTTCATGACCTGGGACCTTTTGGGCTTTATGGTGATTTTCAGTGGCCTGTGAGCCCCCTGAAAATACAGACTATATTTTTATTGTATGTGCATTTCTCTAGGGAGATTCTATAGGCAAAATGTTTAAGACTACTGCTATAGTATATAATAAGCACTGGACTGCTAACCACGAAGCTGACAGTTCAAACCCACTAGCCGCTCCTTAGAAACAGGATAGCTAAATTGGAACTGACTTCACTTTAACAGCAACAATAGTATCTTTTGTTCATCTTTCTCCACACCCCTATTTTATAGACAGGCATGCTGAGGCTTGGGGAGGAGACAGGCAATTTCAGGTGTCCACTATCTCTCAGAGCGGGTTGTACAGACTGTGCAGGGCATATTTCTAAGGGGCCACTCCTAGGGACAATGGTCTGCATGGCAAACCGTCTCTGGGTCCTGCTAGATGAAGGGGAAGAATTCTTCCTCCTTCACAATGGCTTCCCACCCTCTAATCCACAGCCTCCTGAGGAAAGCCCAGTCTCCTCCCTGCTAAGGAATCTTTCCAAGGACCCTCCCAGAAAATGTTCCTGCTGGCCGGGCCACCAGCATGTGTGAGACATAATTACAGCACGTTGTAAATGGCATTAACAGACTGTCATAGCAGCCACATGATATTAGCGAATGGCTCTGTCTTCATCATACAGTTCCTGCAGCCCCCCGGCTGAAGCACTTCCCAAGGGCTCTTCTTCCAGGTCCAGGTTGAGAAGTCTCCTGGTGAGGGACTGGGAGATGGTTCAGCACACAGAGGCCTGAGATTCCCCCAGGGCTTTCTGAGGTTTCAGCTAAGAGCAGAGTAGAGAGTTAGGAAATGAGAGTTGTAAACTTGGTTTAGCCTCACTTTCTGAGGGAGCTTCTTAGTTGTCCAGTGCTGCTATAAGAGAGATACATAAGTGGGAGACTCTAAAGAGGAGAAATTGACCTTACAGTTTATGGAGGCTAGAAGTGCAAATTCAGGACACCCGCTCTTGAGTAAGGCTCTCTGTAGGCTCTGGGGGAAGATCCTTGTCTGAACTTCCAAAGCCTATGCATTTCTTAGTTTCTTAGTGATCCTCACATGCACCTCCCCC
>NW_006408660.1:2405102-2410395 GCF_000296735.1 Chrysochloris asiatica
GAGACAGAGATGATGACGTGGAGTGATGAAGCGACGGAGGACTTTGGACCCAGAGAGGGAAAGGGACTGTGGGCCGAAAACTGGGGGGAAGAGAGGGCGGGTTTCTGGGATATACCCTTTGGGTGGTTGAGGATGCATGGAGGGGATTGGAACCATGGCAGTGAGACGATATACAATGGAATAAATGTAAAACTAAAGTTCTCCCATGTAAACTATCATATAATTTTCAATAAAACATAAAAAAAATAAAAAGAAGTGCAGCCAGAGTGCTTCTTGGAGGCCAGGATGGCCAAACTTCATCTCTCTCACTTTGGACATATTGTCAGAAGGGACCAGTCACTGAAGAAGGGTATCATGTTTGTAAGGTGGAGGGTCAGAGAAAAAGAGGAAGACCCCCAGCAAAATGGATTGGCTCAATGGGCTCAAGCGTGGCAACAATTGTGAGGTTGGCCCAGGACTGGGTAGTGTTTTGTTCTGTTGTGCATAGGGTTGCTATGAATAGTACTGACTTGATGGCACCTAACAACAACAAAGATTTACAGCCTCAGAAACCCTATGCAGGGTTGCTATGAGTCCAACTGACTTCACAGCACACCACCACCATGGTAAATTGTGGCTCATTAACATAACAAAGAAATGCTAATCCAAAATGGAATTCCATCCACAGGACTAGGATTCTAACACATATTTTGATAGGCCAGAGTTCAATCCATAACATAATAGGAAGGAAGAACTAACCTTCTTCTGGCAGCTATTTCTATGATGTTGTTGTTAAGTGCCTTTGAGTCAGTTCCAACCCATAGCAACAAGGAGTGACTGGTGACCTTGAACCGCCAACCTTGTGGTTCAAAGGACTTTGTAGTCCAGTGCACTAACCCACAGTGCCACACAGGGACTCCAGTTCTATGGTAGGTGCTCTGTAATTCCATCTAAACCTCATGCCAATTACTATCCAGTGATTTCTGTCTCATAGTGACCCTATTAGGATAGAGTAGAACTGCCCTAAGGGATTTCTCACACAGTAGTTTTTACAGAAATAGACTGCCACATCTTTCTCCCACAGAGCACCTGATGGGTTTGAACTGCCAACCTTCAGGATTAGCAGCTGACCTCTAAACCATTGTGCCACCAGGACTCCTTTTAACCTCCTAAAAGATTATATTCTTCACTATGCCTTAAAGTTGAGTTCACTGCCTAAATCCCTTCAGCTAATGAGTAATAGCCACAAGACTCAAACCCATGTCTGATGCCTCTAGAACACTTCTTGGTCTATAATGTTGCCTCCTTCAAAAAGTCTGTGATCAAATTTTCTGTCAATCGATAATATAGCTTTGTAGGGAATCCCCTGAAGTTACCAGTGCACCAAAAATTTACCAGCCTCTAAGTCGCTATGGGTCGGAACCGACTCGATGGCACATAACAACAACAACAACAAGCATAGTGGTTAAGGAGCTCTGGTAGCGTAGTGGTTTCAAATCCGGTTGCTAATCTCAAGGTCAGCAGTTAGAAACTACCAGGGGAGAAAGATGAGGCTTTCTGCTCCCGTAAAGATTTACAGCCTCGGAACCCCTGTGCAGGGACGCTATGAGTCAGAATAGACTCCACAGCAAATAACGACAACAAGAAGCATGGTGGTTAAGGAGCTCTGGTAGCGTAGTGGTTTTAAATCCGGCTGCGAACCTCAAGGTCAGCAGTTTGAAACTACCAGCTGTTCTGCGGGAGGAAGATGAGGCTTTCTGCTCCCATAAAGATTTACGGCCTTGGAAACCCTGTACAGGGTGGCTACGGGTTGGAACCGACTCCATGGTATAAAACAACAAGGCTCTGTACGTGGGGTGTCCACAAAAAGCAACATAATAACAATCAAGATTTATAGCAAATGTTGTGCTTCCATACTGTTGTGTCCTGTGAGCGCTGTAATGAACTCATGAGGGAAAGAGGAACAATTCATCTGAGGGAGTTGAGAACAAAGGTCCAGGGAAGGGAAAGTGTCTTACCCAAGGCTTTACAGCAAGTCTGTGACTAGCCAGAACTAACCTCCTAGTTTCCCATCTCTGTTATTTTCCATAAGCCGCTGAGAAGGATGCTGCCTGGGGGTGACGTGGGTACTACTTTTCGGTCCCTCCTACCCTCCTGCTTGCCCTGTGAAGCCAGTGATTTATGCCTTACCTGGAGGCCTCCAGGCTGTAGGCAGCAGGATGGGCCTCCTCCGACTGGTAAGCAAATCCCCCACTGAGCAGGTCATATTTTATCCGGGCTGCCACCTGCCAGCTCATTTGCTTACAGATACAGGTGCTTCATCAGGGAGGAATTAGCGATTACTTAGCCCAGTGACCCTGGCAGATTGGAGAGGAAGTCAGGGCCATAGCTGGGATGGAAATCCTGGAGCCTATTTGTGGGGTCTGTGTTTCTTAGAGGCCCCCAGCCCTCTTTAGGTACTAAGCCAAAAACCAAACCTATTGTTTATCAAGTCAATTCCAACTCATAGCAACCCTATAGGATGAGTTGCCCCATAGGGTTTCCACAAATGTATATCTTTACAGAAGCAGACTTCCACTTCTTGGAGCAGCTAGTGGGTTTGAATTGCTGACCTGGTTACCTTTCGGTTAGCTGTTGAGAGTTGAACACACTATCCTTAGGGACTGGAGAGACTGGGGACTTTCTGGTGCACTGATGGCTTCAGGGAATTTCCTAAGGGTTTAGGATAGAAGGAGGGCCCTACCTTACAAGGAGTCTTGACGTGGCACTGTGGGTTAATGTGCCAGACTGCAAAGTCAGCTTGAACTGCAAGGTTGGTGGTTCAAGCTCACCAGCTGCTCCTTGGAAACCCTATACAGGGTCGCTATGGGTCGGAACCGACAACAACAACAACCTTACAAGTTCTGCCTTTTGTCTAAGGCATGAAGAAATTTCCCTGAAGCCTTCCAAGATCCTGAATTTACTCTGCAGAAAATAATAGCATAGCAAATCTAATAGTCCTGTAGAGGATAAGCACTGGGCTGCCAACTGCAAGGTCAGAAGTTCAAACCCACCAGCCATTCCTTGGAAACCCTACACAGGGTCACAATGGGTCGGAATCCACTCTACGGCACTTAACAACAACAACATTACTTTAGATAAGCAGCACTGCTAGAACAAATGGTAGGTGCTCAACGGCTAACAGAAAAGACTGGTGGTTCGAACCACCCAATGACTCCACTGGAAAAAACCTGGTGATCTGCTTCTATAAAGGTCACAACCAAGAAAACCCTCTGGAGCCGTTCTACTGTGTCCCACGGGGTCGCCGTCAGTCAGAATCAACTTGAGATTGGCTAACAACAAGGAGTCTGGTGTGGTGCTATGGGATAAGCACGGGATAACTAAAAGGTTGGTGGTTCAAACCCACCAGCTGCGCCCCAGAAGCTCTAGGGTCACTATGAGTTAAACAGGCTCAACATCACTAAACAATATTAGTACTTGATATACATTTGCTTTATTTCATCCAAATCAACTAAATGGTGGTGGTAGTTGCATGCTGCCAAACCAGTTCTGACTCATAGAGACCCTGTATAGGATTTCTGAGGCTGTAAATCTTTATGGGAGCAGAAAACCTCATCTTTCTCCCATGAAGCGTCTTGTAGATTCCAACTGCTAACCTTGTGGTTAATAGCCCAGCACATAATCCATTATGTTACCAGGGCTCCTTAAATCAACTAAATAGCAGGCATATTTTACAAATGAAGAAACTGAAACCAGAGAGATTCAGCAATTTGTCCAAGGTCACACAGGGATTAAGAAGCAGAACCCAGGTTTGGGATTTGAGATCTTGCCACCTAACCAGGGTTTACTGCCTCTGCTACCTAGGCTGTTCTCCGAACAGGCTGTTCCTTCCTGCTCTGAGAAGGAAGGAAGTGTGTGCATTCTAGATTTAAGTAGTAGAGAGGTATGCTCCACATCGTTGAGAGCAGAACTGTTGTTGGTGTTAAATGCCATGGAGTCACTTCCAACTCACAGCAACCCTATATAGGGTTTCCGAGGAGCAGCTGTTTGAACCGCTGACCTTGTTGATCAAACCCACCTTACCAGTGAGTGTTTACCCTACAGAGCCACACCAGGACTCCTGAGGACAGAGTATCTACATAAATTATTTGGACTAAATTTGCACAACAGATTTGTCTATTCTCACCCTTATTTATTTATTTAATCAATCAATTGCATCCATATAGACTCATTTCTACTTTGGGTTATATTATAATCCAATACTACTTTGTGACTTTTAAATGACAGTTCTTTCTACCTTGGTTTAGCAGCATCTCCCAGAATCTTTTCTGAGACAATCTCATTCCAGGAGGTATTAACCAGCAATCCTCTTAAAATAGGTTCTGGGGCAAGTCATTTTGGGTAACAGTGATTGAAAAGAGTTGAAAAGAGTTCTTGACTAGAGGACTTGTCAGATCTTTTAATGTGCTAATAATGTGAGTAGTGAATTACCTAGAGAGGGATTGAATAGACATTTCCCACACTTCTTTTCCTGGTGTCCTGGGGACTCGGTGGGGCACACATGAGAAAATGCTGCATTTAATCAGGAGACCAGGATTTCTTTTTTTTTTTTTTCTCTCAGAAAATTTTAAATATTTATTCAAAAAATGTTTAATTCTCCTAATTTTAATCTCTCACAATGGGGCTCATTGCTATGTTCTTATTCTTATTATTATTATTGTAAATTGAGTGATAGTTACATGGGAGAACATCAGTTTTGCACTCATCCTATCATATTTTGTTTCATTGCAACGATTACAATCCCCTCCGTGCATCACCATTCAACAGTATTTGCTTCTATTTCCTCTGTGGTTTTTTGTTTTTGATGTACACAGAAGCGCTCAGGAACATATAATCATTTAAACAACCAAAGGGCACATTCTGTAAGCCTGCCTC
The DNA here is from genome assembly GCF_000296735.1 of Chrysochloris asiatica. Taxonomy (NCBI): domain Eukaryota; kingdom Metazoa; phylum Chordata; class Mammalia; order Afrosoricida; family Chrysochloridae; genus Chrysochloris; species Chrysochloris asiatica. The sequence goes on from NW_006408660.1 coordinate 2,410,017, forward strand.
CTGGCTGTCAGCACACAGCCTTTCTCTTTCCATGAGTCTGGAGTCCTCAGCTGCTCCATCTCTCCATGTCTTCATCTCTGCCTCCTTCTCTGATGTCGCTGCTTCTCTGGATAGGGTACCGCATTCTGCTCATGCTCTTCTTCCTTGATGGTCTGAGGGTCCTCTGTTCCTGGAATGTAAGACCAACTACTTCCTCCTCTATGTTACAAAAATTCTACCTTTACAGTTGTGACAATCACAATTAGTCATGATAACAGGTACTCGATACTGAACATAAGAATTTTTCCCCATCTCCTTCCACCAGATGAAAACTATTCAGTGGGGAATTCTACCTTCCCACACACACTCTGAAACTAAACTCTTTCTTGAAAACTTGTAA
>NW_006408660.1:2411175-2412788 GCF_000296735.1 Chrysochloris asiatica
TATAGGTCAAGTTCATCAAATTGTAGCAATTTACATTTGTTTTCTTTGTCAAATTTCTTTATCTTCCTCTAGTCGAGTTCTGATAATCAAACCATCGAAGCTAGGTCAAATGGGTACTATCTGCAAGTTTGGGTGTTCTTGTGTATCTTCCCTCACTTCATATCAGCTGTATGCTTCACTCTCAGCTTTAGCCCTCTGTGGCTAGGCCCTTGTCCATGGACTTAGGAGCCCTCAGGTCTCTCCACATTTCAGACCAACCAGCCCTTCCTCTTCTTGCTCTCATCTCCAGATCTGATGGAGTCTATGGAATGTGGTCAAACTCAGCCCATATCTTCATTGCTGCCTTTCCCCCATTTCCACTCACCAGTAGACCAATGTGAGACCAGGAATTCTTAAGAGAAAAGATTTCCTTTTATTCTCCCCTTTATCTCCAATTGGCACAGAGCAAGGACTAGAGTATATGCTAAAGAAAAGTAGCTGGACGAGTAGCAGGATAGATAGTTGAATGTTACATGAATGGGTGAATAAGTGGATGAGTATGCAAATAGTAGATGGATAATAGATGAACAGAGAAGGATTTATGGATGGATGGGTGGGTGAATGGATGGATGAGTAGATGATTAATGAGTGGATGGTTGAGTTGGTAGATGTATGAGTTGGTGAGTTAATGGGTGGATGGTTATGTTGGTAGGTAAGTGGATGGATGAGTTGGTAAGCAGATGCATGGGTGGATAGATATATGGATTGCTATATAGATGGATAGGTGAGTGAATGAATGGATGAGTGGTTTGGTAAGAGAATGGATGGAAAAATGAATGCATGGGTAGGTTAGTAGAAGGATGGATTGATAGGTAAATGGAGATGGATGGGTGGATGGATAGCTGGTTTGGTAGGTGGATAGATAGATATCTGAGGTGGTAGGATCACTTGAGGAGTGGTTGATAGGCTAGGTGGATAGGTAAATATTGCTTTCTAGTTTCCCCTTTTACCCATCAGTAATTTACAGTTTCCCAGGGTTAGGGCTTGAGATAATTGTTCACTACTGACAGAAAGCATTGGAACTAGCAATCTATTATGGCCCCCCATTTAAAAAAAAGACAAGAAAAGAAAGAAATGAAGGATCAAAGGAAGTCAAGCTACTTGGACAAGGTCCCCTAGTTGGAAAAAAGTGTTGTAGCTGGAAGAGTAAGTCTCTTTACTCCTTAGATTTTCTATGATGACCAAAGACATCATAATCAGAGTGAGTCCTCATTGCTGGGTCCCGGTAGGCTAATGGGCAGACAGCAGAAATCCTCAGGAACTTAGAAGAGAGTCAGTGCTGCAGATCTTTAAACTCAGCACCAGGCTCTAGGACCAGAGTCCCAGGAAGCAAGAGCTGGCAGATCTTCACACTAGATGGGTGTGTACATGTGTGCACCCATTGTGAGTTTGTGCTTAAAGATAAGTGTTTCATATGGACATTGTGTTTCTTCCAAAAACAATTTGAGATTGTTGACATTTTTGTTTGTTTGTTTGTTTTATTTATTAAATGTTTTTATTTTGGATTGAGTGAAAGTTTACAGGGGACATCATCAGCTTCACATTCAACCATTCATACAGCTTGTTTCATTACA
>NW_006408660.1:2414083-2415228 GCF_000296735.1 Chrysochloris asiatica
TCTCAGAAATCCTACACAGGGTCACTGTGAGTCAGAACCAACTCGATGGCACTTAACAACAACAAGGTAATAAATAGAATAAAATACAAAGCCAACTAGAAAGGTGGTTGGGAGCAGAGAGGACATGGACTGGGTGGGGGCAGATTCATGCCAGTGGACGGGGATTCTGGACTGAAAATAATCAATTCTCTGACTGTTCCCTCCCTGCTTCTCACAGTTTTATAACAGAATTTCCAGATCAACATTTTTCTTCAGAAATTGTTTTTAAAGGCACTATATTTGGAGAATATGCCTTTTTTGAAAAAAAAAAAAACTATATGATGAAATAAATTATACCAGAAAACATAGCCTAAAAAAGAAATAGCTTGGTAAACTAGATGATCAGTGAAAAAGAGAAAGACCCACACCCAACAAGATGGATTGGCACAGTGGCAATAGTAAAGAGTTCAAGTGTAACAGCAATTGTGAGGACGGCACAGGACTGGCCAGTGTTTCATTCTGTTGTTGTTATGAGTCAGAACTGACTCAACAGCATTTAACAACAACAACAACAGTAAAAAGGAAATTAAGCAGTAAAAAAGCAGTTAAAGTTCAAGCCTGGCTCTGCACGTCCTAGCAGCCATGGTAAGGAGGCAAACAAGTTAAAACAATTTCTGAAGAAATACATTGACCTGGAAATTGTCTTGTAAAACTGTGAGAAGTAGGGAGGGAACAGTCCAAGAATTGTTTATTTCAGCCCTGAGTCCCCATCCACTGGCATGGGTCTGCCCCCAGTCCACGCCCTCTGACGTGACAGCTGGCCTAGTTCTCATTTTCCACCCAAAGTAAAGGTTCCTGCAGCCATCAGGTTGGTTCTGACTCACATTCTGAGACTATAAATCTTGGTTTAAAAAAAAAATGATATTTATTGAAGGTCAAAGACCATAGACAATATAGATATATACTTTTTAAAAAAGTTTTTATTGTGAATTATGTGGGTCTACATGGGGAAACATCAGTTTTACATTCATCCTATCATATTGAGATAAATGTTCACTACTGACAGAAAGCATTGGAACTAACAATCTATTATGTTATTCATTTCACTGCAATGATTACAATCCCCTCCATGCATCATCAAACAACCAAGGGTACACCCCACAGGC
>NW_006408660.1:2415848-2474725 GCF_000296735.1 Chrysochloris asiatica
CTGATCATCCAGCCAATGAAACCAGGTCAAGTGGGTGCTATCTGCAAGTATGGGTATTCTTGTGCATCTCCCCTCACTTCATATCAGCTAGGTGCTTTACTCTCTGCTCTAGTCCTCTATGGCCATGTCACTGCCTCTGGGCCCAGGAGTCCCCGGGTCTTGCCATACTGCTGGCCAACCAGGTCTCCACCCGGGTTCATAAGAGTCTATTAAATGTGGTCGGACCCAGCTCCCAACTTCATTGCTGTTTTTCCCTCTCTTCCTTTTATCCATGACTAACATGGTCACCAGCCAGACCACATGCCTACTTGTGTATCTCCCCCTCCCCCCAAGTCTCAGTCTTGGAAGGGGGTTTGCTCTGAGGGGACCTGACCACTTGCCTTGATGGCTCCCGGATGAACAGCTTGCTTGTTCTTATAGTAGTCAATCAGACTGCCGTTATAGTTTTTTTATTTTTCCTGCCACTCTTTCTTTCACGAAGTATCTTCTGTTCTTCTAGATGCTCCAGGCTGGTCTACTTGTCCTTTCAAGTAGAAATTTCCCACCTCAGACGATTCTGTATGGGGTTCAGGATTCCACCTAGACCATTGTTGTTGTTGTTGCTGTTGTTATGTGCCATGGAATCGGTTCTGACTTATAGTAACCCTGTACAGGGTTTCCGAGGCTATAAATCTTTACAGGAGCAGAAAGCCTCATCTTTCTCCTGCAGAACAGCTGGTAGTTTCGAACTGCTGACCATGAGATTAGCAGGCCGATTCGTAACCACTATGCTACCAGAGCTCCTTACCTGGACCATAAACTATATTTTTAAAAAATCAAGGTCAAAAGGTCTGTAGGAAGTCACCATGTAGCAATGTACATTTGAAAATCAAGGGCAGAAAACCCCTTCTTGATGAACACCATTAAGCAAAGGCTGTATAACATCCATTACACATCTGTTTTAAGGACAGCATTTCCCAAAATTACACACTTGGTTACAAATACACATTATCATATCAAAAGCTACAAAGAAATAATTGGAGTTAAGTTCTAAAATGTGCTGCTATCTTTCACAAGGCCTTCCTTTTAATCTTGGGGAATTAAAAACACTTTCTTTGTCTTGGTCTTTTTCATGTTACCATTTTCATCGTCTTCATAATTGGCATGATCTCTTTTTTCTATAAACCTTTTTCCAATTGTCCCCACCAATACCTTCTAGCCATTTCTTCATTGGACACATCAAGTTCCACTTCAACTTCTTCAGCTTTGTTCTTAGAGCTCATCTGAAGCATTAATTTCTCAACCTCAGGGTTAAATCATCTGAAAAACATTCTTCTGTAGAGAAGGTCTTCGCATAATGAGAAGCTCTGTTCTTCTATTATGATGCTCTCTTTCAGCTCTGGCAAATCCAAGTACCAGTGCTCTTCACTGATGATTTTCTTTTCTTCTTCTTCTTCCAGCTGCTTCTTGGTTTCTGAGACTAGTCTCCTTTGCATGAACTTCATGCGCAGCAGGTTCTTGGATAACTTGGGCTTGTGTTCAGCCACCATGGTGCTCCCTGCCCTGAGACTGTAAATCTTTATGGGAGCAGATAGCCTCATCTTTCTTCCTCAGAGCAGCTGGTGGGTTTGAAAGTCTTATCTTGCAGTTAGCATCCCAGCTCCCAGCCCACAGCGCCACCAGGGATTCTTAGTGTAATGGTTGAGGGGACTAAAACCTGAGAGAGACTTCTCTCAGGTACCAGGTCCTTGGAGGAATGTGTCCCTTCTACCTTTCTAGACCCCATGTGATATAGAATGACCTTGAATGACGTTCTAGGCCAGTTTCTTTCTTCCTTCCTTCCTTCCTTCCTTCCTTCCTTCCTTCCTTCCTTCCTTCCTTCCTTTCTTTTTTGATGTTTCATTGTGAATTATGTGATAGTTTACCTGGGAGAACATTAGTTTTACATTCGTCCTATCGTATATTGTTTCATTGCCATGGTTACAATCCCCTCCATGCATCATCAACCAACCAAAGGGTATACACTACAAGCCTGCCCTCCAGTCGTCAGTGGGTCAGTTTCTCTATAAGAGTTTTGTGCACAGATGCAGTGATTCTTTCTCATATCAACCCTTAACCCCAGTCAAGGGTTCCAGCAATTTGTGGCACTGGGTGTACTGTTCTCCTGGGGAAAGGGTAATTTGATCTGACTTGATCCAGGGAAAAAGCCTGGATTATCTGAAGGACAGATAACTAATGTACCCTCTGGCAGCAGTAGGAGCAGCAGCAAATAGGGCCCTTACTGCTGTAGGAACCAGAGGAGGGTGCAGGAGGAGATGGACCCAGAGCAGGTCTAAGCAAAAAAAACCTTCCTCTGTAGCATTCAGGATTAGACCGGACACCCTAAACCACTCACAATGACTCTGGATAGAGTTTCCAAGTCTCTACATCTTTGTTGTTGTTGTTAACGACTGTCTATTGGCCTCTGACTCGTAGTGATGCTGTATAGGGTTTCTGAGAAGCAGTTTGTGGATTTGAACTACGGACCTTGTGGTTCGCAGTCCTGTGTTGATCCTACAGCACCACACCAAGAGTCCATACATATTTACGAGAACAGAAATAAAGCCTCATCCTTCTCCCACGTAGTGACTGGTGGGTTTGAACTGCTGACCTTGCAGTGAGCAGTCCAGTGCTTATCCTGCAGTACCACTAGGGCACCTTTAGACCAGACAAGCCAGATCCTGAACTCCTTCCTTCTCTTCTGAAAAGGCACAACCAGAGCATGTGTCCGTCAGGAGAAGGTTTTAGTCTTGTCTAGTAGAAAGACTGTTGAAATCAGACAAGAAGCCTCAAATCTTGACTGTCACTAGCTAGCTGTGTAACCTTGGACATCCCTAAGCCCTTCTGAGCCTCACTTTCCTCATCTGCAATATGGGTATTATCACTATTGCTGAAAGTCTTGAAGTAATACAACCAGCTTACCTGTGGTCCTTCTTTTTTCCCTTCCTCCTTCCGTCTCTAAGCGGTCTGGATAGCATAGTGGGTTATGCATTGGGCTGCTAACTGCAAGGTCAGCAGTTCGAATCTACCAGTCACTCTGAGGAAGAAAAATGAGGCTTTCTGCTCCCGTAGGATTTACAGCTTTAGAAACCCTATACAGGGTTGCTATGAGTCAGAACCGACTCAGCAGCATGCAACCACCACCACCACCTTCATTCCTTTCTTGCCTCGCTCCCTTCCATCTTCTAGAAAACACAGTGCCTGATGGGATCTCTGAGAGGAGAGCATAGCCTGATATTTTTAGGGTAGGAAATCTTTGGGGTCCATGGACAGGTTTTACTGTGCGTGCACATGCGTTTTTCTGGGGAAGATAGTCCAAGGCTTCTATGAGAGGCCCACAGTGTCCATGAGGAACCATAATACCAAAAAGCCAAGGACCAGTGCTCTTATTCATGGGTCTGGCCTCCCAGGTCTGTGTCACCCAAGGCCCAGTCCTTGAGTTGCTTGCCCCAGAGAGGGCTATTTTCCCAACGCTATGTGTTCACTCTGTGTCTCATTGTCACATATTAGTAATTCTCACAATATTTCAAACTTTTACATAATGTATTGTACACTCAATGTTGTTGTTAGGTACCATTGAGTTGGTTCCAACTCACAGGGACCCTATTTACAACAGAACGAGATAGCACCCAGTCCTGCGCCATCCTCACAATTGCTGCTACATTTGAGCACATTGGTGCTGTCACTGTGCCAATCCATTTCATTGGGGGTCTCCCTCTTTTTCGTTGACCCTCTGTTTTACCATGCATTATGTCCTTCTCTAGGGGCTGGTCCCTCCTGATAAAATGTTCAAAACATGACAGATGAAATCTGGCCATCTTGGCTTCTAAGGAGTATTCTTATTGTACTTCTTCTAATATATGTTTGTTCTTCTGGTATCTTTAACATTCTTCTCCAATGCCATAACTCGAATGCATCAATTTTACAGTGTTCCTTATTCAGTGTGCAACTTCCATATGCACATGAGGCTATTGAAAAGACCATGGCTTGGATTAGGTGCACTTTAGTTCTCAAACCGACATCTTTGCTCTTGAATACTTTAAAGAGATCTTGTACAGTAGATTGGTCTAATACAATATGTTGTTTGAGTTCTTGACTGCTGCTTCAATAAGTGCTGATGGTGGATCAAAGCAAAATGAAGTCTTTGACAACATTTTTGTTTTCTTTATACTGAGGTGAAACCCATACCAAAGGCTGTGCTCTTTGATCATCATCAGTAAGTATTTTATGTCCTTTTCATTTTCAGTAAGCAAGATTGTATCATCTGCATATCACAGGTTGTTAATAAATCTTCCTGCAATCCTAATGACACATTATTCTTCATATAATCCAGCTTCTCCAATTGCTCAGCATATAGATTGACAATAGACTACAGCATAGTGTAAACGTAACTTTTCTATGCACTGGGAATTCAAAACATTTGTGGGACTTACTCTATTGTAATATTTGCTTTATTGTGGTAGTCTGGAACCAAATCCACAATCTCTGAGGTATACCTGTATTTCCAATGTGTAAGTCATTGGTTTTGTAAAATTCTATCATGTGATCTCCTGCGTTGTTTCTGTCACCAAGTCTGTATTTTCCAACTACTGATCCTTCTTTGTTTCCAATTTTTGAATTCCAATTACCAATAATTATCAGCGCATCTTGATTTTATGTTTGATCAATTTCAGATTGTAGAAGTTGGGGGGATAAAACTTCAATTTTTCCATCTTTGGCATTAATGGTTGGTGTGTGAACTTGAATAATAGCCAGATTTACTGATCTCCCTTTGTTGTTGTTGTTCGCAAGTGCTGTCAAGTCGGTTCCAACTCATGTTGTTGCTGTTAAGGGCTGTCGGGTCGATTCTGGCACATAGCAACCCTAATATAGGGTTTCCAACGAGAGGCTGGTGAGCTTGAACTGCTGACCTTGAGGTTCAAACCAACCTTGCAGTCCAGTGCATTAGCCCACAGTGCCATACCAGGACTTCAACTCATAGCAACCCAGTATAGGGTTTCTATGGCTTTTCAAATCTTGGCAGCAGTAGAAAGCCTCATCCTTCTTCTGTGAAGCTGCTGGCAGGCTCGAACCATGGACCTTGTTGTTCATGGTCCAGTCGTTATCCTATCATTGATAGTGTCATACTTCAGGGAAAGATCTTAAAATGTTCATTTTTAAGAATGGCTTAGTAAACCATGATTGTCAGATTCAAAATGGCCAATACCAATCCATTTCAGCTCACTAATGCCCAGGATATCAAACTTTAAGTAGTCCTTCTCCTTTTTTATAATTTCCAATTTTCTTTGATTCATACTTTGATTCATCCATTCATACTTTGATTCATACATTCCACATTCTGATTCTTAATGGATGTTTGCAACTCTTTCATCAGCAAATGAAGGTTCTGGAAGCTTTATTACATCCGTGTCATTAAGGTTGGCTATACTCTGAGGAGGCAGTTCTTCCCTAATCGTATTTTGAGTGCCTTCCAACCTGAGAGGCTCATCTTCCAGGGCCATTATCAGACAACGCTCTGCTGCTATTAATAAGGTTTTTCACTGGCCAGTTTTTCACCAGTGGATTTCTACATCTTTCTCCCTACTCTTTCTTTGTCTGGAAGTCCACTGACACCTCTTCTGGCATTAGAGCATCACACAAGCTGCCACAGTTCAAAAAATCACCAGAGGAGGGCTTTTTGTTATCAAAAGCATAGATAACAGCAAAATGTAGTGAAATAATTAAGAAGTGATAAGTTTTGAGTATTATTACCTTTGTTTATAATGACTTATTTAGCTCTAGTGCTAACCGCAGGTCAGCAGTTCAAGCCCATGAGCCACTTCTTGGAAACCCTATGTTGCTATGTGCCGTGGAGTCGGTTTCGACTCATAGCAACCCTGTACAGGGTTTCCGAGGCTGTAAATCTTTACGGGAGCAGAAACCATCTTCTTTCTCCTGAGGAATGGCTGGTAGTTTCAAACTGCTGACCTTGTGGTTCACAGCCCGATTCGTAACCACTACGCTACCAGAGCTCTATACAGGGTCACTATAAGTTAGGATCAACTTGATGGCATTTAACAACAACAGCAGGTTTATATAGGAGTGCAGTGGCTCTGTAAGATAAGCACTGGACTGCAAACCACAAGGTCAGTTGTTTGAGCCCACTAGGTACTTTGTGGGAGAAAGATGAGACTTTCTGTTCTCACAAAGATGTACAGCCTCAGAAAGCTTACACAGGGTTGCTGTGAGTCAGAACTGACTTGATGACTCGATGACACTTAACAATAACAACAAGGTTTATTCAATTTACATTTTATTAGTGTTTCTGTTTAACAACTGGCTCACAAAATGCTCGAAGTTTTAACGCATGGCTCTCGTGGGCTGGTATGAGCTGGCTTCCGTAGTTCCATTTCAGAGTTTTGGTTTATGCTGTTCCTTCCTTCAGAATGTCCTCCCCTCCACTCATGTTCATCCTTTATTTGTTCACCCATTACTGTGGGTTGAATTGGAGCCCCAAAAGAGATGTGTTAAAGTCTGTCTTCATTGCTTACTGATGCTGTAACAGAAATTTCACTAGTAGAGGGCTTTAGAGAACAGACATCTGTTTCCTCATAGTTCAGGAGGCTAGAAGTCCACATTTAGGGTACTGGCTCTAACGGAAGACTTTTGCTCGGTCAGCTCATGGAGAAGATCTCTGTCTCTTTCAGCTCGACAGCCCTGACGTTCCTTGGTTCCTCAGTGATCTCCACATGGCAGCTATTGTCCCATTAGATGTGTGTTTGCCTCTGTGTCTAAGTTGTTCTTTGCTGCAGGATAAGCATTGGACTGATAACTGCAAAGTCAGTGATTCAAACCCATCAGCCACTCTTTGGAAACCCTATGAAGGGTTCTGAGTAGGAGCTGACTCGATGGCACTTAACAACAACAAATTTACTCAGAAGGGATTGGATTTAGGACACACCCTATACCAGTGTTTTTATTGTGGTTAAGTGCCATCGAGTCAGTTCCGATTCACAGCAATTGTGTACAGGGTTTCTGAAGATCAGTTAGTAGGTTTGAACCAGTGCTTATCCTACAACACCACACGAGGACTCCCCCTGTACTAATGTTGTTGTTAAATTTCCTTGTGTCAGTTCCAACTCATAGCAGCCCTGTACAGGGTTTCCAAAGAGTGGCTGGTGTGTTGGAACTATTGAACTTGCAATTAGCAGTCCAGTGCTTATCCTACAGCACTACACCAGGACTCCTATAACAATGTTGTGCCTTTCCTAATTGGTCTGCTCAGAGGAGGATGTTGCTTTTGTTATTAAGTGCTATGGAGTGGCTTCTGACTCATAGCGACCCTATATAGGGTTTCCAAAGCTGTAAATCTTTATGGGAGCAAAAAGTCTCATCATTCTCCCACCAAGCTGCTTGTGGACTTGAACCATCGACCTTGTGGTACAGAGCCACTGTGCTCCCACCTATACTAATGTTGTTGTTAAGTGCCGTCAAGTTGGTTCTGGCTCACAGTTTTCAAGGAGTGACTGGAGGGTTTGAACCACCAACCTTTCAGTTAGCAATCCAGTACTGATTCTACAGCACCACACCAAGACTCCACCTATACTAATCTTGCTAAGATTTGTCGCTGTTGTTAACTGCCATCAAGTGTTAAGATAGGGCCTCATTAATTTAACACAGAAAAAGAATGTAACAAAGAAATCCTGTTCTCAAATGGAATTATAGACACAGGGATAGGGATTATGATTCTAACACACATTTTTGGGAAACATAATTCAATCCATGACAAAGCCCTAACTCACGTACCTGTGAAATGTGACTTTGGAGATAGGGTCTTTCTTTAGAGATATTGTCAAGTTTACTTGAGGTCATATTGGAATAAAGTGGGTGTGGCTATGTAGGATAAGCACTGGACTGTGAGGTTGCTTGAACTGAAAGGTTGATGGTATAAACCCACCAGCCACTCTTCGGAAGTCCTCTACAGGGTCGCTGTGAGTTGAAACCGACTCCACAGCACTTAACAACAACAATCCCTTTTGAGTCCTGGTGTGGCCCTTCTGAGTGATACTTTACAAAAGCAGAGGATAGACACAGACACATTCAAGGAGAAGCTGTCACGTGTTGTTGTTGTTAAGTACTGTGGAGTCGGTGACCCTGCACAGGGTTTCCAAGGCTGTAAATCTTTACGGGAGCAGAACATCTCATCTTTCTCCCACAGAACCGCTGGTAGTTTCGAACTGCCGACCTTCAGGTTAGCAGTCCAATTCGTAACCACTACACTACCAGAGCTCCTTGCTGTCACTTGTGAGATTCCTTTAAAAGCCAAGGAACGCCAAGGAGTGCCAGAAGCCACCAGAAGCTGGAAGAGAGACACGGGATGCCAGTTCCTCTATGCGAGCATTCAGAAGGAATCTACCTGACTGGTACCTTGATTCAGACATCTAGTCTCCATTGTTCTTTAAAACCAAAATGTCAAACCCTTTGCCAGCAAGTCCATTTTAATTCACAGCAGCCCCTATGTTACCGATTAGAAGTGCTCCGTTGGGTTTTCTTGGCTGTCATCTTTATGGAAGCAGACCTCCAGACTTTTCTTCTGCAAAATGACCCACTTTTAGGTATTTTGTAATGGCAGCTCTAGAAAACAAAGACATCCATTCACTAAATACCGAGTGTCTGTTCTTTCCAAAGAACTTTCTAGCTACACAGAGTCCTGGTGTGACACTGTGGGATAATGCACTGGACCACAAGGTCAATTTGAACTGCAAGATGGGTGGTTCAAGCTCACCAGTCGTTCCTCAGAAACCCCATACAGGGTCGCTCTACAAAAACAACAATGCTAAGTACCAAATCTATAGTTTGTACTGTCAACATCCCATCCAGATCCCCAGGGGTCCTTTTAACTGTTTCTGTGTGCTGGTCTTTCATGTGCCTGCATTCATGACTCTTCTTCATAGAACTTGTCTTGGTCTCCTCCATCCTGGGAGTTTACATAGTACCTCCATGCTGAGGCAGTTCTTAGTCAGTGACAGATAGCTCCTCTGTGTAACTCACACTGCAGTGCTCCCCTGCAACATCAGACTCATCCTACACTCCCCTCTCCTGGCCCACTTCCCGCTTCCTCACCTCCAATAAGGAGCCAGAGCACTTCCTTAAACAACCCCAGGGGTCATTACCCAGGGTGTAATTCAAGACCCCATGTTGGCCCTGAGGAACTTAGAGTGTAGGGGGAAGATGGGCATTGTTCACTGGATCAGAGGTGTGCTGGGGGAGGGAAGGAAAGGGGGTGTTGTGGTTGTTAAGTGCCACGGAGTCCGTTCTGACCCATAATGACTCTGTATAGAGTTTCTGAGGAGCAGCTGGTGAGTTTGAACTGCCTACCTTGCTGTTCAAACTGACTTTGCAGTCCAGCGCATTAAACCATGGTGCCACACCAGGACTCCAGTTAGTGTAATTAGTGTTCTCAAGTTCATTTCAACTCATGGTAACCCATGTGACAGAGTAGAACTGCCCCAGAAGGTTTCCTAGGCTCTCCTCTTTATGGCAGCAGATGGACACCTTAGCAAGTGAGTACTTAACTGTTGCACCACCAGGGACTCCTGTTTGCTATTTACATGTGTGTTGATGTTTTTTAAATTTATACACACACACACACACACACACATATATATTTCTGGTCAGGTTTATAAAGGTATAATTTACATACAACACAATTCACTAAGTGCCTACAGTTGTGTTAACAACACCACAGTCAATATACAGAACATTTTCATCATCCCTCAAATATGACCCTTAGCAGTCAACTCTCACCCTGACCGCCTGGCCCCTGGCTACCAATCATCTGCTTTCTGTCACTATCGTTTTGCCTTCTGTAGAATTTCATAGAAATGAAACCGCACGGGTGTCCTTTGAACCTGCCTCTTTCAGTGTAAGGGCTGCTGCCTAGAGTTGTCTATGTTATATGTACCAGGAGTTAACATAGAAACAACTCAATTCTAACTCATGACATTCCCTTGGTGACAGATAGAACTAACTGCTCCAGAGGGTTTTCTTGCCCTGTAATCTTTGCAGATGCAGATCCCCAGGACTTTTCTTCTGTGGAGCCACTGGGCAGATTCGACTTTTGCATTAGCTGAGCACTTAACCTTTAAAACCACCCACCCAAACCAAACCCACTGCTATTCAGTTCATTCCAAAGTTTTCTGAGGCTGTAAATCTTTGTTGTGGTCATTATGGATCTGCCAAGCTGGATCCAATTCATAGCAACTCTGTATAGGGTTTCCGAGGAGCAGCTAGTGGGTTTGAACTGCCAACCTTGAGGTTCAATCCAACCTTGCAGTTTGGTGCTTTATCCTATAGTACCACACCAGGATACCAGAACTGTCTTTATAAGATCAGAAAGTCTCATCTCTCGCCCACAGAGTGGCTGATGGGTTTGAACTGCCAGCTCTGTGGGTAGCAGTTCAGTGCTTATCCTGCAGTGCTACCAGGGCTCCTTTTTTATTGCAGAGATATACTCCTGTATGAATAGACCACAGTTTGTCTGTTCTCCTACCCAATCGTATACTTGCCCACCTAATTCCACCCCCTCCCCACAACAGTACGCCATAATCCTCCTTCCACCTCTGTCTCCATCCAGCCCCTGCCCTGCCCCCATAAAGCATAAGTGGGAATCGAATCCATGGCTGCAAGTGGAGGGAAGGATCACATTCCTCCTCAGAGGCCTTTTAAACATGTTGTTGCTATGTACTGTCAAGTTGGTTCCGGCTTATAACAACCCTATGCATAACAGAATGTAACACTACTCAGTCCTGCGCCAACCTCATGACTCTTATGCTTGAGCCCGTTGCTTCTACCACTGTGCCAGTCCATCTCCTTGAAGGTGTAGAGTGAAGCATACCTGGTTGGGGTGGCAGCTTCCTCAGCTAGATGTAGAGGTCAGGTCTTGGATCTGGGAGAAAGCTGTGCAGAGGAGGAGATAGGGGAGCCTTGGCTGAGGTCTCCCTCCCCTCAGACCTCAGCTTTGCCTCCTTCTGCTGCAAAGGCAGGATGGTCTCCCTTTTTAGAAATGGAGGCAGAACAGCTCAGAGAGGGGCAGGGCATGCCCAAGGACACACAGTTTGGAGGTGACAAGTCTGAGTGAGCTTCACCTTCTCACCTACTGGTGGGCTCCTGAGAAGCTTGGAGGTCCCTAAATTCCCAAGAGCATGAGTAAAAGAACATTCTAGAAGCTCTCTGACCATGAGAATCTGATTGGAAGAGAGTGAGGTCATCTTGTTCTTCACGTCGCCTCTGGATTATGGATTTGGGTCAGTCTTTCCACTGCCCCATGAACTAGCCTAAACCCCTCCAGCTGACTGACTGGGGGGAGAACAATGAGGGTCCCTCCTTACCAGGCAGGTGGAAAGTTAGACCCCTAAGGGGTTAGCAAGGTTAGAAACCCAGTCACTTGCCTCAAGGAGAGCTGCTATTTCTACCTTCCTGTTTACATTCCCTCTCCCCCTCCTTCTCACTAAGCCAGTAATAATAATCCATTTTTTTAAATCCCCATAGTCCCTACTGCCAGCCTGTCCATAAACATGGAGAGACAGATGTTGTTAACATCTGGAGACCAGGGGAGCCCTGTTCTAGCTGGGAAGGCAGGGGGCTTTATTCCTCCGCCAAGTGGGAACTGCCTTGCTGGGAGGAGTTTTCCAGGGGGCGGGCCCCCACCTGCCACTCACCTGGACAGAGGCCATTTCCTTCCCAGGCCTGGAGGCCCTTTGGAGGAGCAGCTGGGCGGGGCCCCTGCCTGCCAGGAGGGGACTTCAAAGGCTCCCTTAGTCCCTGGTGACATTTCCAGACACCGGAGTCTGCTTTTTTATGCTGCGGATCAAAGCCCAGAGCTTTATAAATAACCCTCATAAAAGCCAAGGGGCTTGTAAAGTTAAACAATAACTCACAAAGAGTGTGAGCTTGGAAGCAGGAGTTGGGCTGCTGGGGGGAGGTCGGCCTCTTCCATGGCTATATCCACTGGAGAGGATGAAGGCCACCACTCCCCCACCCTCCATGGGCCCAGAGAGCACAGGCCCTAGGGGAGATCAAGAGGCAGGCTGGGGGCCCTGGGGTAGCTCCAAACCCTGCCACTTCCCACAGACATGCTAGGGTTTGCCATTTCTTCACTACATCATTATTTCACTCATTCATTCTTTCAGTCAGTCAATTAACAAAAGATCTCTGTACAAGTCCCCAGACCAAAGAACATGGGCTTCAGTGTTACTAGGTTCAAGTCCCAGCCCTTCCCCTTTCCAGCTAGGTGACTTTTAGCAAGTTACCTGGTCTCTCTGAGACTCAGTTTACTTATCTGTGAAATGGGGATACATTTTGTTAAGGTGTCTTAGTACTTAGTGCTGCTGTAACAAGCGCATTTTATATATATATATATAAAGAATAGATAGAATTCATGTTCTCACAGTTCAGGATTTAAGAAGTCCAAATTCAGAGCATGGCTCTTGGGGGAAGTCCTTCTTTGTCTATTTCAGTCTCTAGTAGATTCTGGGCCCTGGTGTGGCACTGTAGGACAAGCATTGGAGTGGCAACCACAAGATCAACAGTTCAAAACCCATCTGCCACTCTTGGAAACCCAATGCAGGGTCACTATGTGTCGAAACTGACTTGTAGGCACATAACAACAACAGTAGCATTCCTAAACTTTTCAATGCAATTAGGTGGCACTGTGGGTTAATGCACTGGACTGCAAGGTTGGTTTGAACCTCAAGGTCGGAGGTTCAAGCTCACTTTGGAAACCTTACACAGGATCGCTATGGGTTGGAACTGACTCCACAGCACTTAACAACAGCAATAATAGTGTATCTGTCTTTATATGGCATCGTCTCCTTGCGTGTATGTCTCTGTGCCGATTCTGCTCTTTTCATAATTCCAGTCATACTTGTATGACCTCATTAACAAAGCAAAAGAAGAACTCTCTTTCTAAACTGGATCTCAGGGGCCAGAACTTCAATACATATTTTGGGGGAGCACAATTCAGTCCACAGCAGGAGGCTTTGGTGGGCATGGCAGGTGGTACAGGCTAAAATTGGAGTTATTATAGCTATTAATTAAATTGTAATAATAGTATTTAATGGTGGTCTTTACAGGGGGCTTTTTTCCTTTTCCTGTCTTCCCCTACCACTTCAAATAACTTCCCCTTCTGTGTTCCTTTCTGTTGGGAGGTGAATATTTGGTTTATGTTTTCTCTGAAGTCTCAGCGGCCACGAGACATCGCCCCTAAAAGAGCAGAGGAGATATGAGTTCAATTCCTGAGTCCAGCATTTACCAGTTGAATGTCCTTATGCCCCTTCAGTCCTCCCCCCTCTCTGAGTCTCACTTCCCTCATCTGTAAAATGGGAACAGTGGGGAGGATCCAGTGAGGGTAAGAATGTCCAATGCCTGGCACATGATTGGTGCTCAGGAAACAACTGCAGATATTTTTGTCTCCTCTCACAGTGGAAATTTCCGGCAGAGTGGGACAGAGGGATAGGGATTGGCAGACAGTGGGTCCCTCAAACTCAGTATACTGGAAACTGAGGCATGGGCCTTAGACTCTGCTTTCATTTTGCCTGTCCCATCAAAGGGTCTTCTGTAAGTGCAGACAGCAGCTTCAGGTGGGTGGCAAGCCTGGGGGGATGAAGGCATTGACCTGTAGGATGTGGCAGGACTAGGATTCAAACCCTGGCCTGGCTGACCCCAGATCCCATCCTTTTCTGCCATGGGTGCCACAGTGGGTGGACCGAATCAGCTTCTCCCCAGCAGCTTGTGCTGGACCCTGCCATTCTGGAGAATGCAAATTAGTTTCCAGGAGGCAAGAGACAGCTAGGGTTTACATCTGGGCAGTTTCTGTTACTGGGGATTCAAATTTAGCTTCTGCCACCCAGGCCACCAGCTTCCTGGTTCTCAGTGAAGAGGGATGGGGAGCAGGAAGGTAGGAGAAGTGGACCTGCCAGTGAATTCCATCCATCTGTTCATTCATTCTTTCATTCAGTGAACAAATGCTGTTAGCTCCTACTGTGTGCTAGATGCCAGGGCTGCAGTCCGAGTCAGACAGCATCATCTCTCCTTGCACAGAGCTCACAGCCAGTAAGCAGGTGACAATCCAGGGTGAGGCTGGGGGAGAGCAGGGACAGATCTCAACACCTCTGTGGTTGGAGCATCAGGGAGAATGTCCTGGTGAAGGTGACAAGTCAGCTAGGACCAGGCAAGGAGTCAAAGTTAGCCTGGGGAGAGGTATTTCAGGTTGAGGGAACAGCCTGGGCAGAGGTGAGAAGATACACAGTGTAGACCCAGGAAGACCCAAAGCTTTTCTGCTCCCCTCAGAATTTCCCATGGTCTTCACATTTCCCATGCCTCTCTATCCCCCATCCGCAGGTAGATATTGGACCCATTGGTACCTGAGGCAAGGGAGGCTCAGAGGAGTTGAGTAATTCTTCCAAGGCCACACTGCCAAGAGGAGTTGGATTGGTCCAGCCTCTAATCCATGCCTATAGGCTGTAGAAGTGTTAACTCAGTGTACCTCTGGAGTTTACACTCTATGTGCTCAGTCAACTTACTCCCCTTTGCTGGGTCTCAGTTTCCTCATCTGCAGAATGGGACCCAGGAGGCTGACTCAGCTCTAGGGGAGGACTCCCAGCCCGGCCTAGACCTGTTACAGCTTCTTTCTTCCATTGACCTCATTAAAGCATGTGGCCTGGAAGCAGCAGTCCTTGTGGGAGGCACAGCTTCAACCCCCATCCCAACTAGGGCAGAGCTAATGGGGTCCCCATGTGGGCATCTGGCCTCATTGGTGGTGCCTTTGAGAGCTATGTCAGGTTCACCGTGACAGTTTCACAATATGTGAAGTGCTCTGGGGGCGGGGAGGGGGGGTGCTTCTCAAGCCAAACCCAGCACCCTATTCACTATGAGTAGAGAACCAAGCTCCTCTACACACAGGCCCTCTCTGGTGCATGGAGATGTTCATGCATGATTACCAATGCACCCACTGTCCTAAGAAGTGGGTCACAGGATAGATGAGGACTGCCCCCAGAGCCATGCCTGAGGCCGCTCTTGAGGGGTACCCTTCTTCATCTAGAAAACGAAGACCGCAGGCAATAACGTGAAACAAAATGTGTACGAGTTGTTGAATGGTAAATCGACCTTGCTCTGGAAACCTTCACCCAAGTCACACTAAAACGTTTTTTTTTAAAAAAAGAAAATACACCTTGTTTTTATCACCATTCGACAAATGAGCCAACAGAGGTTGTGAGAAGTTAAGAAACTCACCCAAACCCCTGTAAAGGGCTTAGCACAGAGGATGTCTCGATCAAAGTTAGCTTTCATTTCTGTTCTGTTCCCTGCCCACCCATCCTGTACTCCCCAGAGCCTTCTAGAGAGAGACAGAGAGTGGCATTTGTAGGGAACAACTTCCTCTTACCTTAACTAAGACGGGAGTTGTTGGGTAATGCAATTGTTTAAGAGCTCGACCACTAATGAAAAGGTTGAAGGTTTGGACCCACCCAGAGATACCTCAGAAGAAAGCCCTGGCAATCTGCTTCCAAAAGTTCACAGCAAACCCTGTGAAGCACAGTTCTACTCTGAAACTCAGGAGGTCTCCATGAGTTGGAATGGACTTGATGGCAACCAGTTTACTTGGGATTTTTGAAGCTAGACCTCAAAAGGAACTTCCCACCATGGGGACTGTGAGGAGGGGACTATGTCCACCACTATCAAGGCCGAGAGATGCTGAGACAGAAACCTGTGGGAAGACAAAAACAGGGACTGGTGAAACCTTCAAAGTTCTTTGCCGACCTAGGATTCTAGAGGCAGGGTCATGGTGTGCCATCTCTTGTATCCTCCTTTCTGGGTTATTGTCTGGCACTGGGAGAGGGAGAGGTGCTCCAGTACAGGATCCAGGGATTAGTGTGAATGCCCCCCCCACCCACGTGCCCCATGCACACCAGCTCCCAACCCCACCCCCAAGCAGCTGGGCAGCATTTCTGCTGTCTGTAGGCTCATTCATCATTCCAAGGGGGGCACCACTGCTGTGAGGTCCCTGGGGACAGCGCTGCTGTGGCCCTGCCTGATTGAAATCCTGGCCCAGTGCACACTCTGCGTGAAAAGTGACTGCCCAGAACCCGAAATAAATAATCCAAGGGGCAGGAGGCACAAATCTGCTGCTAATTACAGCATATCCTGATTAAATGGGGTGTGTAAATAAATATTTCAGTTCTGAAGATGGATCAGCCAGGAGGGCACCATGGCCAGCCCTGCTCTGAACCTCTCTTGTCCTCTTCTTCCCCAGAGAGACAGATAAAAGACAGTCTTAGCCTGACATGCTGAGTAGCTCAGAATCAGTCACTTTGGGCCTTAGTTTACTCATCCATTAAATGGGTGTAAATGATCACCCCTTAGCCAAACTTACAAGTCCAGAGTGAGAATTTTGGGATGGGTTTGACAGAGCTGAGGAAGCAGTGATTGTGAATGGCCAAGAACAAGGAACTGGGGACCGGGCAGTGTTGGGTTTGAATCTCAGCTCTGGGCCTTCTCTGATCTTGGTTTCCCATCCTGTAAATTGGGTGGATATGAAGAGTCAACAGATGCACTTAACTGAACCCAGCATATAGTACCAGTTCAGCAGATGTTAGCTGCTGTGATAATCATCGGTACTGTATACTTAAGACATGGCCGTTGTTGCCACAAAATATACAAGTCCCAAGAAGACCCAGACCTGGCAAGGTCCACATTCTCCATACGCTCTTTGAGGCGTTGCCTAGAGACTTCTGTGCCAGCCCCCACAGATGCCACCTTCTCATTTCCGTGAGTAAAGCGATAATAGGATTGGGGGCCCAGGGGACAGAAGGAGGAGGGAGAATCGTCCAGGAAAAGTTTAAATCAATTAACTCCCTTCCAGAAAACAGGCTGGGAAATGTAATGGGGAAATAATGACTTCTCTCTGCAGGATTCAATGACATAGACCAGGGCCCAGTGAGGAACCAGGGAGGTGGGCACAAGAGCCTTGCCTCGAGTTGCCTGTGTGATCTTGGGCAAGTCTTGGTCCTTCTCTAAGCTTTAGTTTCCCCATCCGTACAAGGAGAGGGTATGGACCAGTATCAGGAATGATTAGATGGTGATATGCCTGCTGTCACGCTCCCATTCCCTGCCCATGGCAGCATTACTAATTGATTTCATCACGGGTTTCATTGAGTGCTGATGAGATGGCAAAACTGATCCAAGCCAGGTCTTCTCTCCTGATGGGACTGAATCAGCAAATAGACACCAGACTGGGTTTAGATGGTCTCCAAGCCCTCCTCTAATTTTAGGCTGATATTCATCAGTGATGCTCTTACAAACTCAGTATCTGTCATAGCACTAACAGCAAAGTAACACTCATGGAGTGTTCTAAAGGCTTTCAACTAATAACTCATTGAAACCTTGTAACCACCGGTTAGTAGGACAGTTACTATTATTATCCTCACATCACAGACCCAGAGAGGGGAAGTGATATGGCCCAAGGTCACATAGCTTATAAAGGTGGTAGAGGTAGGATTTAAATCCATGCCCTGGTTTTGCATGAAATACACCAGAAGAGATAAGGGGACGCTTCTCTACTAGTTAGAGTTTGGGAATGAGAGCTACCATTTCTCCATGCCAGTCTCTGTGCCAGATGGACCACACATGAGCAGTTTGGAGTTATAATTATCCTATTTCCAGGTGGGGAAACTGAGGCTCAGAGGGCTGATGGGACCTGCCCTAGCTCACGTGGCTAGGTGTTTGCTAAGGGTGAAGTGGGGGTGGTACTTGGCCTTCCACGTCTCTTCTGCTGTTCTTCATTTCCCATCTGTCTGCCTGTGAGCCTCTCAGGGGATAGAAATGTTGCCCGTTTATCTTAGAATTGCCAGTGTCCAGCCTAGCACACTGGACTCGTGGAATGAAGGAATGGATGGCACAGCTAGTTCTGGACATAAGAGTGCACACCAGCCTCGTCATCACCATCCTTCAGACTCCTGTCCTCATCCCTGTCCCTTGCTGACCCACCTGCCCCAGTTGGGTGACCTCTCATCTCTGCTTGTGGCCCCAGACGACCTTGGGGACTTCTGGCCAGGGTCCAAATCCATCATTCCGAGTGGTCTGTCCCATCCCTGCCTCACCTCATCCATCTTTTCATAGAGCTAGAGAGAAGGCAGTAGTGCTGGATGGGGGTAGGGGGAGATGTTGCTCCAGGAAATTCTGGTCCCATGGAAGTTTCTTCTCCCTGTATCTCTCTTTCAGCCTCTAAACACCTATGCCCCATCCAAGACCATGTAGCGCTCTTTGGTCATATATACCTGGAAATCCAACATATAAGACAATCAGAAGCAGAGGGCTCTGGTTGGCAAGACTGGAGGGATAGGGGAGCTTGGCTTGGTGCCACACTGTCCTCCTTTGCTCCTACCGGTGCTCCAATATGGATACCCACACAGAACCTCCAGAAAGTCACTTATAGAAACTATACTGTGGGCCAGGCAACCTGCAGTTAAATTTTTCCCCAGTCATTTCCCACTCAGGGCCTCAGTTTCCTCACCAGTGACAGGGTTGAACTCAGTGGTTTTCAAATTTTTATTGTTTGAACAACAGATGCCTTTTTCCTAATGAAAGTACATTTTGTACCCCAATATGAAAAAAAGATTAAATATAAGATGCTCTGATTGAAGCTGGAGGGTTGAGGAGGTGGTAAAGTATGGGTGCCCCCTTTTGCCACCTCCACCCCAACCAGTGGTCTCTGAGACATCTTAAAATCCCAAGGTTCTTAGATCTCCAGAATAGAAGACTAGGCATTTTTTCATGTATTTTATTATGAAAAATTTGAAACGTACAGGAAAGTTGAAAGGCATTTGCACACAAATACTCACCACCTGGGTTTTACCAATAATATGAATATTTGTTGTTATTGTTGTTAAGGGCCGTGGAGTCAGTTCCAACTCATAGTGACCCTATGTACGGTTTCCAAGGAGTGGCTGGTGAGTGTGAACTGCCAGCTTCACGCTTCAAACCAACCTTTCGGTCTAGTGCTTATCCTAGAGAGTGCTACACCAGGACTCCAATAGGAGATACTTGCTTTATCATATGGGGATACCCTCTTAGCTCTATAAAATGCTATGACTCAGAGGGAACCATGCTGGGGGGATGGGGAGTAGGATTTCTTTGGGAAGCCTGTCAGTTGGTGAGGGCAACCAGCTGCTGTAACAAACAGATCCAACATTTAGTGGCTTAACACAACAGAAGTTCCTCTCTCGCATAACAATTTAAAACAGGAGCTGGTCGAGAGATGGCCAGCTGATTTGGGGACCAGGTTCTAGCCACCCTTTGGCTCTTCCTTGCCATAAAAGCATCCAGGACAGAAGGGAAAACTGGTGGAGAAGGTATATTCCCTGTATGTGTCGTATTTGCTCACATGCTGTTGGCAAGAGCCACTCTCATAGCTATGCCTAGAAATGTAGTCCCCAGCTGGGTCCTGCTTCCCAGAAACCATTGCATCCCATGGAAGTGGGCATAGATTCCAGTGATAAGTTACCGTCTGTGCCTACCCTCTTCCCCAGTTATCCTGAGTCATCCTGGCCACCATGCTGTTGTTACTGTGTGCTGTTGAGTCAGTCCTGACTTGTAGTGACCCTGTAATGGGTTTCTGAGAATGGCTGGTAAGTTTGAACCGCCGACCTTGCGGTTATCCTACAACACCACACCAGGACTCATCTCACATCAGTGGGGGGCCGAGCCAACTCTCTAGAGGAGTTTATCTTTGTGAACAAACACATAGCAATCTCTTAGTGTATACTGGGGCTTTGTGCCAAGTCTTGACCATACACTAAGACTAATGATACCAGGCCCCTGTCCTCAAGAACCTTCCAGTAAATGGAACAGACAACTCTTTCCTCTTGAGACCTCTTTTCCTGAGAGAAAGCCCTTGAGCTTTTCCATTTTGCAATAGTGAATGTGTCTGACATTGGAATATTGGAGGAAGAATCTGATTCAATAAATCTTCATTGGGCACCTCCTGTGCCCACTAAAGATTTAATCTTTCCCAAAGGAGCTCTGGTAGCGTAGTGGTTACGAATCGGGCTGCGAACCTTAAGGTCAGCGGTTTGAAACTACCAGCTGCTCCGTGGGAGAAAGATGAGGCTTTCTACTCCCGTAAAGATTTACACCCTCGGAAACCCTGTACAGGGTCGCTATGGGTCGGAACCAACTCGACGGCACTTAACAACAACAACAACTTGCAATGAAGAGCAATTTGTGTAAGAGGATGCCAACGGTTCAGAGTGATGAAGCAGGGATTTGAACCTAACTATCGCTTCCTGTTGTGGTGTTATAGGATAAACACTGGACTGCTAACTGAAAGGCCTGTGGTTCAAACTCACCAGCTGCTCCTTAGAAACCCTATACAGCATCACTATGAGTCGGAATAGACTCGATGGCACTTAACAACAGTATCACTTTCTCTGGGAGCCAGGTAATTCCATAGAATAAGCATTGGACTGTGAACTACAAGGTCGGTGGTTTGAGCCCACCACCTGAGAAAGATGAGGCTTTCTACTCCTGCAAAGATTTAACGTCTCAGAAAACCCTATACATGATCTCTGTGAGTTAGAACCAACCCACTAGCACTTAACAACGACAACAATCACTTCCTCTGGTGAAGAATATTGAAAGCACCATGGACTGCCAGAAGAACAAACAAATCTGTCTTGGAAGAAGTATAGCCAAGATGTGCTTTAGACGCGAGGTTGGTGAGATTTCATCTCTCATACTTTGGACAGGTGGCCAGGAGGGACCAGTCCTGGAAGATATCATGCTTGGTAAAGTGGAGGCTCAGCAAAAAAGAAGACCCCCCAAAGAGATGGAGTGACACAGTGGCAGCAGTAATGGACTCAAACATAACAATTGTGAGGTTGGCACAGAACCAGGCAGTGTTTCATTCTGTTGTGCATGGGATCACTATGAGTCGGAACCAACTCGACAATACCTAACAACAATGACTTCCTTGCTCTCTTCGGCTCTATCAGGTGTCTGCCAGAATTTGTAGAAGAGAGATACAGCTGGTTAGCTTCCCAACGCATGCTATTCTTTGTCAGACCCTAAGCTGGGGGCTACACATGCGTCCCCTCACTCCTCCTCCCTACAGCCCCATGAGGTTGATGCTGTTGTTTTTGGTATTTGAAAGAAAAGGAAACTGGGTCTCAAAGAACTGAAGTGACTTACCCAAGATCACCCAGAGAGTTTGGTTTATATCCTGTTCCATTTGACCTTAGAATATAAAGGCACATCTTGATGTCTGATAGTTTTTATGACTAAACACAAAGGCAGTGAGATTGTTCTTTGCTGCAAGGATGGTGAAAAGGCAACGGGATGCTTTTCCATTAACAATGGAGTGTACATATTTTAACGTAATGAGTGGCATCTCTGAGAAACAATGGTTTACAAAACTGCTGAAGGCAGCTTAAGCAGATCCCCTCCCTGTTGGATCACAGCCAGGTAGGGGCTCAGAGGTAAGGGTGGGGGCACCCTTCTGGAACTCTCTAGATATGAGTGGGACTGGGGGCCGGGAGGGTGCAGGATGGCCAGGCAGGAAGCAGGCACCCAGCGTATTGACACCGATGGGTTCAATCAATGCTATCTCCCCAGGCCATGCCTGGCCAGACATTGATTTCTACTGCTGTTGTTAACACCCTGTTTATGTAACGCCTGAACTTTGCACAACTGAACCGTTTAATGTGCAGGAGAGGGCCTGTTGCCATGAAAACCAGGCTGCACATGACAGCCGGGATGTGGCGGTATCCCTGTTTTATTGGCCTGCACTGAATGTATTTTAACCTTGATAAGTCAATAACTGTTCGTACAAAGGGAGATCTGCTAGGAGGGCCAGGGAAGGCTGGGGAGGGCCCGCTGGCCTTTCTAGGCCTAAGGGGAGGTGGGTTGGGCTGGTTTTAATCCCTGGAAATCTCCCTGCCACTCAGAGCCTGGAGAGAACCAGGCCCAGCTGGCCAGAGAGCAGAGCTGACCCTGTGGGGGAGCGGGTGAGGGAGCCACCCCCACCTGCAGCTGCTGTTTCCTGTTTGTTAAGGGCCTCCCAGCAAAGTCAGAATCTCTTTGTCCAGAGAGAGGGAATGGGGCTCAAAGCCTAGTGCCATCCACCCCCACGCTCAGTGTGACCTTGAGCAAGGCCACTGACCCCAGCCTCAATGACCACATCTGTACCACGAGGCCAGACATTCCTCTGCATGGGTTGTTACAGCTTACAGATCATATACATGAAACCCCTGGGAGAGTGCCTGGCTCGTCCAACATCCTGATGGACATTATTGTTACTGTTACTGATATATCAAAACAATTTCTATATTACATAACATGTAGCTATATTGTTGTTGAGTGCTATCCAGTCGGTTCCAACTCACAGTGACCCGGGATAGGGTTTCTGAGGCTGTAGATCTTTGCAGGAGCAGAAAGCCTCATCTTTCTCCTAAGGAGAGGCTGCTATAGACATGCTGTTGTTGTTAGATGCTATCGAGTTAGTTCCGACTCAGCAGAGAATGAAATACTGCCTGGTCCTGTACCATCTTCACAATCATTGTTACATTTAAGTCTACTGCTGCTGCCATTGTGCCAATCAATCTATCTCATTGGGGGTCTTCCAAGCATGATGTCCTTCTCTAGGGACTGGTCCCTCCCAATACATGTCCAAAGTATGAGAGACAAAGTCTTACCATCCTGGTTTCTAAGGAACATTCTAGCTGTACTTCTTCCAACACAGATTTGTTTGTTCTTCTGGCAGTCCATGGTACTTTCAACATTCTTCTCCAACACCATAACTCAAATGCTACGAGGCTACTGAAAATACCATAGCTTGGGTCAGGCACACCTTAGTCCTCAAACTGACATCTTTGCTCTTGAACACTTTAAAGAGGTCTTATGCAACAGATTTGCCTAATGCAGTACATCGTTTGATTTCTTGGAGGCTGCTTCCATGAGTGTTGCTAGTGGACCCAAGCAAAATGAAGTCTTTGATGGTGATGGTGGTGGTATGCTGGGGAGTCGGTTCTGACTCATAGCGACCCTGTATAGGGTTTCTCAGGTGGTAAATCTTTATGGGAACAGAAAGTCTCATCTTTCTCCTGTGGAATGGCTGGTAGTTTCAAATTGCTGAACTTAAGGTTAGCAGCCTAAGTCATAACCACTATCCTACCAGAGCTCCTTGAAGTCTTTGATAGCTTTCATCTTTTCTCCACTTATCATGATGTTATTTATTGGTCCAGTGGTGAGAAGTTTTGTTTTCTTTACATTAAGATACAATCCATATGGAAGGCTGTGGTCTTTGATCTTCATCAATAAGTATTTTAAATCCTCTTTGCTTTCAGCAAGCAAGGTTGTATCATCTGCCGATCGCAGGTTTTTAATGAGTCTTCCTCCAGTCCTGATACCACAGTCTTGCTCATATAATCCAGTTTCTTGCATTATTTACTCAACATACAGATTAAATAAGTATGATGAAAGAATGCAATCCTGATACACACCTTTCCTAATTTTAAACCATTCGGTATCCCCTTATTCTGTTTGAATAACTCCACTTGGTCTATGTGTATGTTCCTCATTTGCACAATTAAATCTTCTGGAACATCCATTCTTTGCCATGCTTTCCATAGTTTGTCATGATTCACACAATCAAAATCCTTTGCATAGTCAATAAAGCACAGGTAAACAATGTGTGTCCGTGGAACATGGTCAAAATCAACCTATGTCTTCATTGCTGCATTTCCTCCACTTCCACTCACAAGTAGACCAGGTGGTCACCAGTGAGCATACTAGACCACTTATGTGTTCCCTTTGAGTTTCAGTCTTAGAAGGGGGTTTTCCCTGATGAACTGACTTTTCTTGCCTTGATGGCGCCAAGGTAAACAGCTTGCTTGGTGTTTTAACATCCAAATAGTCTGCTTTTTTTCTGCTTGTTTTTCTTTCTCAAAAGTACTTTCTGTTCTTCTAGCTATTCTGGATTGGTCTGTATGTCTATTCAAATAGAAGTGTCCCACCTCAGAAGGCTTTGGGTGGGGCTTAGGGTTCCACCTAAAGGTCTCATACTCCACAAAGCTTTAACAAAATTTTGCTTGCTTGTAATATTAATGATATTGTCCAGTGATTTCCATATTCCATTGAGCCATTTCTCTTTGGAATGGGCACAAATATGGATCTCTTCCAATATGTTGGCCAGGTATCTGTCTTCCAAATGTCTTGGCTTAGATGAGTGAGTGTCTCCAGGGCTGCATCAGTTTTCTAAAAGATTTCAAATTGTATTCCATCAATTCCCAATGCCTTGCTCTTTGCCAATGTCTTCACCTTGGACTTCTTCCTTCAGTAACATTGGCTCTTGATCATATGCTACCTCTTGTATTAGTTGAACATCAGCCATTCTTTTTGGTACAGTGACTGTGTATTCCTTCCATCTTATTTTGATGCTTTCTGCACTGTTCAATATTTTGCCCATGTTGTTGTCTTCAGTTCAGCTTGAGAAATGCGAGCATGCTCTTCCCTTTTGGTTATCTAACTCCAGGTCTTTGTTCATTTCATTATAATACTTGACTGTGTCTTCTTGAGCTGACCTTTTGAAATTTTCTGTTTAGTTCTTTAACTTCTCATTTCTTCCATTTGCGTTAACATCTCTGTGTTAGAGAGTAAGACTCGGAATCTCTTCTGACATCCATTTTGTTTTTTTCTTTCTTTCCTATCTTTTTAACGATTTTTTTTTTCTTCTTGTATGATGTTCTTGAAGTCATCCCACAAACTCTTTTGGTCTTCAGGTGCTGGTGTCTAATGAATCAAGTCTGTTCTTAAGATAGTCTCTAAATTCAGTGGTGATATATTCAAGGTTATATTTTGGCTCTTGTGGACTTATTTTAAATTTCTTCAGCTTCAGCATGAACTTTGTTGTTGTTGTTGCAAAGTGCCATCCAGTTGTTTCTGACTCATAGTAATCCTGTATAGGGTTTCTGAGGAGCAGCTGGTGAGTTTGAACCACCAACCTTATGATTCAATTCTACCTTTTGGTCCAGTGCATTATCATACAACACCACACCAAAACTCAGTCTGAACTTGCATATAAGTAATTGACGGTCTGTTCTACAGTTGGTCCCTGGCCTTATTTTGGCTGGTGATACTGAGCTTTTCCACCCTCTATTCCCACAGAAATAGTTAATTTGATTCCTATTTATTACATCTGGTGAGGTCCATGTGTATAGTTGCCATTTATATTAGCTTAAGAAGGTATTTGCCAGGAATAAGTCATTGGTCTTGCAAAATTCTGTCATACAATCTAGATACAGATCCAGCTATAACATGTAGGTGTAATAATATGTAAAATATAACAATATACATGTATCATTGTTGTTAAGTGCTGTCGAGTCGGTTCTAACTCATATTGGCCCTACATAGAATTTCCAAGGAACCGATGGCAGATTTGATCTACCAACCTTGTGGTTAGCAGTTCAGTGCTTATCCTACACCGCCACACATTACAATAACTGGCTGTATTTGTAAAAGGAGCCCTTGGTTGGTATAAACAGTTAAGTGCTGGGCTACCACCCAGAAGGTTAGCAGTTCAAATCTACCCAGAGACACCTCAGAAGAGAGACCTGGTGATCTGCTTCCAAAAGGTCACAGCTTTGAAAACCCTGAGGCATTTCTATTCACACAGATGAGGTTGCCAGGATTCAGAATAGACTCAACAACAACTATCAACAAGAATATATGATTGTTTGTAGAACCATGAGGCTAGGGAGATACAACACTCATTTTCAACCCTTGAGATAGCCAGGGTTGGGACAGATAACCCCAATTTACAGATGAGGAAACTGAGGTCTAGGGAAATTGACTGGTCTGTCTAGGGGTTACATGGTAAGATGGTGATGCCAACTGAATGAATCAAACCTGTTGAGTTTCCGTCTAGCCCTTGCTCTTTCAAACTCCATTCACAGGAGTGGCCTCTGGACTGCTAAGTTCCCAACATTCATCCCAGGTCCCTGACAGACATTACTAATCAATGGCAGCACACCACTCTTTCCCTTTGGAACCTGAGTGAGGTCTCAGAGTTCTCGTCAACACAGAGCTGGTGTTTGAGATAACACTCATATGGAACTGAAACCGTTCTGGGTTCAAGTCCCACCTCTGGCTTAAATCTACTGTGTGACCTTAAGCAAGTGCTTTTCATTCTCTGGGCTTTCTGATCCCTGGGTGGTAAAAAGAGGGAAGCATTTAATGGTCCCTGGATTCTCTCAGGGGTATCCCAGGTGGAAGGGATCCCTACCACCTCCCTGTCCAAACTCCCAAGGCTCTTTGAACTTTCCCCAACTCTTGTCTCTTCAAGAAATATGATTGAAGAACTACTATGTACCAATGATCACTCTGTTAGTGGCCTCCCACTCCCAGAGCTGGCAGTCCAGACAGGGAGACAGAAAACATACAAGTCTGCCCACCAGTGCCCAGGACACAGCCAACAGCAGTGTGTGCAGGAAGGAAACAGCGAAAAGAAGAACTTCTGATGTAGTGGTCTGGCAGCGCTTCTCTCAGGAAGCTGCATTGAGCAGAGCCCCAAAGCATGGGAATGAGCCAGCTGTGCAAAGGGCAGTAGGCTGCAAGCAAATGGAACAGCTGTGCTAAGGCCTTGAGGTGGGAAACAGCTTGGCACCAACCAAGAAGAGACCCAGAGGGCTAGAGCTGAGTGAGGGTAGGTGTGGTCAGGAGCTTGGAGGGATCAGTCCTCAGACCACTTGGGTTTCCTCAGTCCTGATGGTTGCCTTGCCCTCTCTTCATTTTATGGCGGCTCTAGGTCCTAGGGGGCAGGATTGGGTGAATAACAAGGTTACACGTTCTTCTCCCTCCCCCCTTTCTCCAGGAGGAGCATAAAGAGCTCTTTCTTTTCTGCTTATTAATAGTTCTGATTAAATTATCTCAGAACAACCTACGTGGTGTGCACCAATGGGGGCTCACCTCCCTCCAGGCTCTGGCCTAGATTACAGCAATGAGGGCAGGTAAGGCAACAGGAGTTGGGAAAGGATGCAGGGCAGTCCTGTTCTCTCCACCTAGATAAAACCCCACCCCTGAACCACTCACAGCTGCTTCACTTGGGATACTTGGCCTTTGCATTGTCAGTGCCCTTGGCCAGAAGCACACTCCCCTCCCCTCTGGACTGCTAACTGGCACTTAACAACAACTCATTTTCCCCTGAGGCAGCTGATCAGCCTTTCCAGCCCAGCTGTGCTGGTCAGATGCCTGCTCTGGGCTTCCTCATTACCCTCGGTAATAACTGCTTGCCGGGTTTCTCTGTACCCCCATGGAACTTGAGTTTCCCAAAGCCAGGAACTGTGGCTGCCTGAATCCTCAGTGTAGGGCACAGAGTAGGTATGCAGGGAATGCCAACTAAATGAATGATCAGAGGTAAAAGAGAAGCCTCCTCTTTCTCTTGCAGAACAGCTGGTAGTTTCAAACTGCTGACCTTGAGGTTAGCAGCCTACTCGTAATCACTACACTACCAGAGCTCCTTATGCATGTAAGAGGGTAAGCTAAAAGTTTCCGGTTCCAGGCCCTCTGAACAGTGTCTGTATGTCAATCAATGCTATTTCACAGGTAGGGGCAGCTGAGGCACAGAGAGGATGATTCATATGGCTAGTAACCTGAATGTCAGGGTTCAAATCCAGTGTGACACCATGCCCTCTGCTCTCCCTGTTCCCTTTTCTCCCCATTGCTGTGGGGCCAAGCAGAACTACCCCACAGGGCTTCTAAGTCTATGCTCTTTTCAAAGCTGACAGCCAAATCTTTCCCCACCTCAATAAAATCAATAAACTGGGCCACAGTCATTCACTGGTTCCAAGATTAATTCAGCAATTTTTTATTGAGCAAGACAAACTCTGTGCTGAAGGGCAAAATAGGCTGAACACAGCCCCTACATTCAGAGTTGGAAATGAAGATTGGCAACCAAGTGAGCTCTTATAGTGCAAACTGGTCACAGCTGTAAAAGGCTTGTGGTCCAGCCTGCAGGGGCCAGTCAGGGAAGGCATCCTGGAGACATGGTACTTGGGTTGAAATCTGAAGGGAGAGCCTTCGTTCCAGGTGGAGACAAAGGCCTGGAGGTGAGAGAGGCCTAGGGAGGATATGTAGGTATTTAGCAACTGTGAACTGCTGGGGATACATGGGATTCTCACATCCCTGGTTGGAGCCAGTGTTCAGGGGCTGACTCGCCTGGAGGATTTTTGAACCATGGTAACTCCATCTTGACAATGCTTCCTCATGCAGTTGCAGTTATTGGACATGGCTACGAGCAAGGGGCAGCTGGGTCGAAGCTGTGGGTTGAGGGACAGAGAGCAGAGGCATGAAGATCTGACATCAGGGAGGTGGGCAGGTGTGAGTCCCTGGAAGGTATATATGAAAGTCTGAGATGCAGCATCTTATGGGGGGTATTCACCTGCCCGGTGGGGTGTAAGAGGTCACTGGAAGAGCTCTTTCCACCTCTGCAGCTGCCTTCTAGCTTCCTGTTGTCTGAAATCCCATCTTTAGCACATTGTGGAAGGAGCTCTGATAGCATAGTGATTATGAGTCAGACTACTAACCTCAAGGTCAGCAGTTTGACACTACCAGCTGTTTCACGGGAGAAAGATGAGGCTTTCTGCTCCCGTAAAGATTTATAGCCTCGGAAACACTGTACAGGGTCACTCTGAGTCAGAACTGACTCCACGGCACATAACCACCATCAGCACATCGTGGACTGACACACCTCTCAAGATCTTCTAAACCCCTGGTTGTCAGCTCTGGCCACATACTGAAATTACTTGGGTACCTTTGGATATTACTGCTGCTGAAGCCCACCTCCAGGGAATCTGACTGCTAGAGGGATATGACCTAGGCTCCACCCTCCATTTTAGAGATGAAGAAACAAGACCATAGAGAAGTCACAGTTAATTAGGGCACAGTCATTAAGGTCAGGGGCTCTGGCATTGTGTGACCTTGAGCAAGTGGTATGGCCTCTTGGACCTGTCCAATCATGGTGACCTATGATGGAAAAACTAACAAACTTTGGAAAGATTATGGTGTGGCCAGCTGTCTCTCTCTGTCTTCTCAGGGTTTTCATAACTGCTGTTCCTGTCCCTGCCCTGGGCTTGAGTCTGGCTGCAAGCTCTCCCTCTCTAGCCTAACCACATCCACCCAGCGAGTCCCCTTAGCAACAAATTCTGACATTACTGTCAGCTTTATCGGCTGGCTTGGGAGCCCAGGCAGCTGGAGAACGAATCAGGTTTTCAGGTAAATCCCCACCCCCACCCCAACTCAGAGAAGGGTGGTGGTGGGATAGATTAGGGCTCAAAGGGCCCCAGCCACTGGGAATTGTACACATGGAGGTCGCTCAACGTTCTGAAACAGGGACAGCTTCTGCCCTAAATAAGACAGCGCATAACCAATTTGGGCCAGTTCTGGACCCTTCCCGCAGGCATCCCTCCCAGACTCTGGGTGAGGTAGAGTGGGTAGGCTCTGGGAAGTAGGCTAGGGCAGAGCTTTAATCAGTACATCCTGCTTGCCACACTGATGGGAGTCTTTAAAACCCTCCACCTTCTGAGACCTTAACACGCAAAAACTCACTTCATTCTTTCAACAGTCCCTTAAGGTAGAAGTTAATGGATATCACATTTCTCAGATGAAGAAACTGAGGCACAGATCCCTGAAGGTAAAACGGCCAAGGCCAACAGTTAGCAAGGGCTTGAATCTCATCCAGGATCAGTGGAATTCCAGGAGCCACATGAACACACAACCTGAAGAGACAGGTAGCTGCTGTTCTGCACTTCTGTGGGACCCTGTGCTCCTTCCCTGGAAGCTGGCTCTCTGTCTTGCTGTGTGATAGATGTGTGGCAACTGAGAGAATGGCTTCTCCCAGGACTCAGTCTCTCCAGCTGTGAAATGGATCTGCTAAACAGGCCACCCATAGACTATCAGACAGACCAAATGAAAACCTGTGAAGCTACTTAGAAAGTAAAAGACAAGATGTAGTATAGTGGGATCGATTTAAATTAAGACTCCAGGTGCATGTGATTGTGTGCTTCAGTTCTCCCGTCTGTCAACTGGAGAATACCCATTCCTATTTTCCATGGAGAGGATGACATTTTCATGTAGCAACTCTAGCAAAAGTGCCTGGTATATTGTTATTGTTAAATGCCATAGAGTCTGTTTCAACTCATAGCTACCCAGTATAGGGTTTACAAGGCTTGAAATCTTCATGGGAGCAGAAAGCCTCATCTTTTTCCTGCAGAATGACTGGTGGGTTCAAACCACAGGCTTTGAGGTTTATTGTATGGAGCCACTGTGCTCCCTGATATGTAGTTGTTGTTGTTGTTGTTGTTAAGTGCCATTGAGTTGATTCTGACTCACAACTACCCTTTCTAGGGTTTCAGAGGAACAGCTGGTGGGTTTGAACAGCTGACCTTCTAGTTCGAAGTCCAGTGCCGGTCCTCCAGGAGTCCTGGTATATGTAGTTGTTGTTGTTGGTGGTAGTATGCTGTGGAGTATAGCAACTCTGTATAGGGTTTCTGAGACTATAAATCTTTACAGGAGCAGAATGCCTCATCTTTCTCCCACAGAATGGCTAGTAGTTTTGAACTGCTGACCCTGAGGTTAGCAGCCTGACTTGTAACCACTACACTACCAGAACTCCTTGGTATATAGTTAGTGCTCTATATTGTAGATCTCAGCTGTGATATCAAAGATCTGTTACTGCACCCAAAATATGCCATGGGCAAAATGTCAGTGTTACTTCTTACCTCTTAACTTTGGTTTCTTCTATACTTTGGGAGTATAATACTACCACTTATGGTGCTAAAGGATAAGCTCAGGACCAAAAGGTCGGTTTGAACCAGAAGGTTGGAGGTTCAAACTTACCAGTCACCACTTGGAAATTCCTCAGGATACTATGAGTCAGAACTGACTCAATGACACTTAACAACAACATTGATATCAGAGCCCTGGTATGTGCTGTAGGATAAACACTGGACTGGTAACCCAAAGTTGACAGCTCAATCCCATTCGTCAGTCTCGGAAACTCTATACAGGGTACCTATGAATTGGAAATGACTTGACGGCACACAACAACATCATATTATTTTCCTCATCTGTAAACTAAACTGAAAAGAAAAGAAAAGAAAAAACCCCACAAAACATCATTGCCATCCAGTTGATTCCAGCTCATAGGGACCATATGGGACAGAGAAGAGCTGTCCTTTCAGTTAGCCACTAGGCGCTTAACCATTGCACCACCAGCACTTTTTAGTCTGTAAAGTGGGGAGATAATAGTCCCTACTTCACAGGGTTGCTGTGAGGATTGTTGTTGTTGTTAAGTGCCGTGGAGTCAGTTCCGACTCATAGCAACCCTGCACAGGGTTTCCAAGGCTGTAAATCTTTACGGGAGCAGAAAGCCTCATTTTTCTCCCATGGAACCGCTGGTAGTTTCGAACCACTACGCTACCAGAGCTCCTGCTGTGAGGATTAGGTAAATAAAATACCTATAACAGTGCCCAGAAGCAACCCATAGGTTTAGTGAATTACATGTTGGGCTACTGACCACAAGTTGGGTAGTTCAAACCCACCAACTGCTCCTTGATCCCATAAAGATTTGTTCTTGTTAAGTGCTGTCCAGTCGGTTTCAACTCATAGGGACCTTATGCATAACAACGAAACACTGCCCAGTCCTGCACCATTCTCACAACTGTTGCTAAAGCTTTAGCCCATTGCTGCTGCCACTGTGCCAGTCCATCTCATGGGGGGTCTTCCTCTTTTTTGCTGATCCTCCACTTTACCAAGCATAATATCCTTCTCCAGGGACTGGCCCCGCCTGATAATATGTCCAAAGTATGAGAGATGAAGTCTTGCCATCCTGGCTTCCAAGATGTGCTCTTAATGTGTACTTCTTCTAATACATATTTGTTTGTTCTTCTGGCAGTCCATGGTACTTTTAATATTCATCTCTAGCACCATAACTCAAATGCATTAATTCTTATACAGTCTTTTATATTCATTGTCTAACTTTTGCATACATATGAAGCTATTGGGTCATCATGAGCTGTAATTGACTGTTTTTAACAGTGCCTGGCACATCATAACTACCATTATTATTTTTATAGTAATTCTTAATAAGTTTCCAATATCAAATGAAATAATGCAGATGATACACTTAGCACAGCGCCTTGCCCCAAGTAGGTGCTCAATAAATAAATAGTTTTTGTTGTTGTTAAGTGCCATCAAGTCGGTTCCGACTCATGTTGTTGTTAGATGCCTTCGAGTCGGCACCGACTCATAGCGACCGTATGCACGGCAGAACAAATAGTGACCCAATTAGGGTTTCCAAAGAGCAGCCGGTGAGTTTGAACATAATATCATGGTTAATTCACTTCCTGTTGTTGTTAAGTGCTGTGGAGCCGGTTTGATTCAAAGGCTGCAAATCTTTGCAGGAGCAGAAGGCTTCTTCTTCCTCCCTCAGCGAGTTGGTAGGCTTGAACAGCTCGCAGTCCAGGGCCCATCCTCCCACTAGCTCTCGATAAAGGGACTGCAAGTACCAGTATGCCTTGCACATTCACTCGCAGTCCCTCCGTCCGATGCTGGCGCACTGAATGCCGGGGATTGCAGTCCTCTAGGGGCAGGCTCCGCCTCGCCCCAACTTGGGGGAGGAGGTTGGAGAGCCGCCCTGCCGGCCTTTGAATTTTACCGCGAAAAACGCGCGTGGCGGCCCCTGGCTCCGCCCCCCACAGGACGCGGTGCCGCGTCACCCTGGTAACCGCCTCTCGGCCGTCACTGATTGGACCAGGCTGCGGTGGGGCGGGCGGGGGCTAAGACGCGCCGGCGGCGGCCAGTGCCTGTCAATCGGGCCGGAGCCGAGCTGCGGGCAAGACGGCCGGGCTGGCGGCTCTGCGGTTGTGCTGCGCACGCCGGCCGCGGTAGACTGAGAGCTGAATCCGTTGCCTTTGGGAAGCGGCGCCTAGGCCTGAGGAGAGGCGCGAGCGCGCGCCAGGAGGCGCGAGGCTGCGGCCCCGGGAGCCCCCGTGCGCCACCCGGGGCCATGGGCGTGTGAGAGCCCGTCGCGTGCAGTCTCTGCTGCAGCTCACCGGCTAGCACGGCCAGTGTACAGTCCCCTGAGTCGTCTGCGCCCACCTTGGGCCACCCTGACTGGGTATTTCTTGACGCCCAGGCCCCTGGGGCAGCATCCGAGCAGCCGCCGCCGCCCGCCGCCACTCGTCGGCTGCCCCTCCCCCACGCCGGTGCTCGGAGCCGGAGGAGGAGGGGCTGGTGCATTCTCGCCGCCGCGCTTTGCGACCTGCCTGCGGGGCCCGGTGCTTTGCCGGTCAGGAGCTGGGGCCGCTGCGGACGCTTGCATCCACGGAGGAGACGGCCCCCCACCCCCGGGCGAACCAGGGGGCTGTCAGGCGCGGGCGGGCTAGCGAGAGGAAGCAACAAAGACTCGCTACAGCTGGGGCCGGTGAGAGGGGCCGCAGCCGCGGGACTCAGACGCGGGTGAAGAGAGCGCTCCGCGAGCGGCGCCGGCAGAGCTGCAGCTCAGAACCCGGCCCCGAAGGGAGGCGCAGCGCCGCCCGCCAGACGCACCGAACCCAGGGCCCAGCCAGGATGCACCGCCTGAACCGCAGCGCGACCCCCGTCTGGGGTGGGCACGACCCCCGCTGAGGAGAGAATCCCCCACCCCCACCCCCGACTTCAGACATATCTGGGACCGCGCTCCAACAACGCTGCTTCCTACAAGTAGAGGGGCATCGGCCCCGAGGGGGGCTTCGTTAGGCAGCTTGTCTGTCGGCCCTGCATGGTTGTGACCTGCCGAGCGGAGCGTCGTCGCCACTGAGACCTGGTGAGTGCCCTTTGACAACCTGACTGATCCGGTTAGTTCTGCGGGGTGGGGTTCGAAGCTGGAGGCACTCAGCTCCCTGGCGTTGGGTCAGCCTTGATGAGACATAAAGAGGCCCTGAACTGTCAGGGACCTAGAAACAGAGGTACCGCTTGTCTCTCTATCACCCCTCCCCCCCAAACCCCAAACTTGTCTGGTTTGGCCAGCCTTCTGCTGTGCAGGTGGAGTGCGCCGGTTGTGGGGACTCCGCAGGGCCCCTGGGGGGTAACGATGCCAGAAAACAAAGTCACCCGTATCCTGAAGCCACTTGACAAAGGTAGCAGCTCTGGCATCCGAAAATTCCCCGGGAAATCCCGCATCTTGCAAAGTGAAGGAGAGGCTGTCCAGCGTGGGACAGCAATAGGGATCTCCCGCATCTTCTCAGCTATCTTTCAGGGGATGTGGGCTGCGGGCTATGCACTTGAGTAATGTACTCTGGGGCTTGACCCTAGGAGGCTCCGGCTTTCCTACCTCACCTTCCTAACCTTCCTACCAGAAACTCGTGGGTAAGGGGTTTCCCTGTGCGGGCCCCGGTGTGACGTCACTGCCCTCCTCTGACATCACCGGGTTACTGTGGCTACCCAGTTTACCAAGACTCAAGGCCAGAGGGGGCGTGGCTGGTAACCCCTGCCCGGACTGGAGGCCTATGGGTGGAGAAAGGGTAAGACAGCCTCTCTAGCGTCCGACTGCAGTCCTCGGACCTAAATCCCCAGCGCCCCATGAGGTGGGGGAGGGAGATGGAGCCCAGCTGTCCCTGCTGACGCCCCTCCCCCCTCCCCTTAAAGACAGGTGTTCAGAGTTCTTCCCGTGTTGCCTGGCAGTGCCTGGGACTCAGAACTTACAGACAGAACCACTCTACTTTCAAAAATGATGCTAAAGAGAAGGCTCCTTGAGCCCCCAGACAGCATACTGAAATTCTGAGGGTCCCCAGAGATGTAACTCCCCAGCCTTAAAACAAATCACTCACTTAGAAGTGTGGACATCCCACCCGGAGCCAGGGAAGATGCAGAGCTGCTGCTGTCCCGCCTCCTTACCTTGTACATCCAAGGAATCCCCCAGCCCTTCAACTCCAAAGTGAGGGGACCTTGGCCAAGCCTTATGTCCTGACTGTCCTACTCTCCTTTTGAGGTGTAAGAAATGACTTTGACAAGCAGTTTGGTTGGCTCATTGGTGAATGGAGGATAAGGTGTTCTTATAGGCTGATTGGTGTCAAGGTCTGAATAAAGTATGGCTCTGCTAGGAGATGGGCTAGCACAGTGATAGCAAGCAATGGGCTCACGCATAACAACAATGGCGCATGACCGGGCAGCGTTTCTTTCTATTGTGCATAAGGTTGCTATGAGTCAGAGGCGACTCGACAGCACCTAACAACTACAACTGCTAGGAGCCAGCTTTGGTGGGGGTCCATCTCTCATCCCTGTGACACCCCTGCATGGCCCTATTCATTGCCTTGTTTCAGACAAATCCCAACCAGCTGCTGATTCTGTGCTGCCTCTCCTAAGTTCCTTCCAGCAAATTACCGCCAGAGTCGAATGTGGGTGAAACTGCTGTGATCACATTTCTAAGAAAAGGTTAGAAAACATGTGTTGTTGCTTCAGTGGCTTTGTGTTGTGGTGGTGGTGGGTCTCTGACCATGAGAGCAAAGAGGTGTGTGGGAGGGGGTTAGCGTCATGCGGGTGGTTTGAGGACAGACTGAGTGTGTGTGTAGGGAGATCCTGATGAGAAGCCAGGCCCCAGGGGCTGCAGCGAACATTTCTCCAGGCAGAGCAGGTTTATCCCAGGCTCTCAAGCTAGATTAACAGGTCCATAAATACCAGGGCAGCTGCTTTGGGGGGCTTGGCAGGGAGATATTTCCAGCTGAAATGGTGTCGTTAAACACGCAGCCTTCCAAGGACAGAGGAGCAACAGCAGATTGGGGGAGAGGTGGGCAGAAGGGCTGTTTGCACTGCCTCTTGAAACCTCCCGGTTTAGAAAGAAACTTGGAGGGTGTGCCAGACATCCGCAAACACAGGCAGTTGGAGGCCCTCGGTCGAGTGTTTACACTTTGGCCGCCAAGGTGGAGGGAAAGGCTGTCAGAATTGGGCACTTCCTTCTGTTCCCTTCCCCTAGTGCCTGGGACTTGGCAGGCATGCTAGGTGACAAGCAGGAGGGAGTGCCAGCTTATTGAATATGTCCCCATGTGCCAGGCATTTTACAGGATCTTAGCTCAATGTGCCCTGGACCATTTTACAGATGAGAAAACTGAGGTTCCAACAGAGAACTAAGGGTGTGAAGCCCGGCAGCTATAGAAGCTCTGCCCGGAATTCCCTTGGCTCCAGAATTCCTGGGTAGAGGGGAGGCATGCCTCACTTGTTGGACAGGGACCCCTACAAGAGACACTGAATATTGGGGAGGGCCTGGCACCACCAAGATACCGAAACTCCGGTTTGAATCCTGGTTCCTCATTTGCTGTAGGACAGCACTGAGCAGCATGGCTACATTTGCTCTAGCCCGTGACTCTACCTGCTATCCCTTTTTTGTAGCACTGTGAGGTATGGCATGAAGTCTGGTGGCCCTAGGCTCCTTGTCATCGGCTACTCTGGGCACACTGAGGAATGAGGCTGCCATCAGCCCTCCCAGGGCTGATTTTCCTAATTTTGAAACATTCAGTGTTTCCATGTTTTGTTCGAACAACGGCCTCTTGGTCCAGATAGAGATTCCTGATGAGCACAATTAAGTGTTCCACATGCAGCTAGCTGCTTAGTGCACTGAGGATGGCAGGCATATAGATGGGGCTTCAGGCTCAGCAGCAAGTGGATCTCCAAGAGGACAAGTAGGGATCCTCCAGGCAGAGGAATAAAAAGGGTGTTCTGGGCAGTGTGGGCTAGTGGGTCTCTGTGCCTGGGGTTGTTGAATGGGGGAGGGGTGGTTTGGGGTAGATGTGTCCTGGAGGCTTCGGTGGATTGATGTTGCTACATACCATGGAGTTGATTCGGTTCTGACTCATAATGATTCTGTATAGGGTTTCCAAAGAGTGGCTGGTGGATTTGAACCACCAACTTTGCAGTTCAAACTGACCTTGTGGTCCAGTGCTTATCCTACAGTGGGAAGTTTAAGCTAGGGAGAGGCAATGAGAGCTCCCTGCCTTGACAGTGGACAGTAACCCTGAACCTCTCCCATTACAGGGGGCTTTTCAGTTCTCTGGGCAGTCTTCTCTTTCAATCTTTCAAGATTGCTTCTTCTCATTCCTGGTCCTCCCCCCCACCAGCCTAATTCTTCCTAAGCCCACCAACCGTTCCTCACCCTTCTGAGCCTTGAAGTTGCTCCAGACCCTCGCTGCACTGCTTAACCCCCTTTTACAGATGAGGAAGTTGAGGCTCCTTGGGGTGGGCAATGGCATCTGGTTGTAGGCACTGGGAAGAAATATGTCTCCACAAGCCTCAGCCTCATGTTCCCTGCAGACCAAAAGAACTAGATGGTGCTCAGCTACCACCACTGACCGTTCTGTGATCATGATAGGTGGCCCAGGACAGAATGAAAGAAAAATGTGGAGCAGTCATAAATTCTTATTTTTAAAAGGAAAAAAGAAAAAAAAAAAAACTAGACTAACTGAAACAGAACAGAACTGAATTTAGAACCAAGCCTGTCCCCTGAGATCACCTTAGTGAAATAGCAGAATGGCACATAAAATATAGAAGATTCCCTTTAAGATTGGAGCCCTACTTAAAAGCCATCACTCTTTAACAAAAGGTCAACAATGACTCAAAAGCAAAGATGAGAAGATAAGGAGGCAGGGAAACTAGAGTACTGGAAAGGGAACAAATAAAAATAGGAAAAGAGAATATTGACACATTGTGATAAATATAACTAACTAATGCCACTGAATTAAGTTGTGCCAAAATTGTCAAATGGGAACCTAACTTACTGTAAACTTTCACCCAAAACTCATTATTACAAAAAAAGAAAGAAACAAAAAGACGTGGGCTCTGGATTGGGCTGGGCCTGGGTCAGATACCCCAGCCCACCACTTGTTGGCTATGTGGCCCTTGGTGAGTGAGTAGCTTTGGCCTGCTCAGCCTCAGTTTCCACATCTGTGGTGCTGGTAATAGACCCCATTACACAGCTAGGAGTGGAGTCCTAGTGTGGCGCTGTCGAATGAGCACTGGACTGCTAATCTCAAGGTCAGTGGTTCAAACCCGCCAGCTGCTCCTTGGGAACAACATATTTAGAGAATAGATGAGGGTTTAGGGGCAGGGCGTGGCATACAGCAAGCCTTTGCTAAACGCTCACACTCCTAGCCACTGTTGGCCTATCTCAGAATTGGACCTTGAATGGTTTTCCCAGTTCCTCCTAGAGCTTGCAGGGCAGAGACCCCCCCCCACCCCCAGCTGCCTTTGCTGGGGCACCTGTACCTACTGGGTCCCAGGACACCCAAGGACACCCCACATGGTTAGTGCACGTGCTCACATCTGAGCCACTGGTGGTGGTAGGGGGGGCCTAAGGCCGGCCGGGAGTGGGGCTGGGGGGCGGGGAGCGCTCCTCTGTCTTCCTATCCCTTCCAACCGGAGGAAGCCAGCAAAGCGACTCATATTCATGAGCCGTAATTCAATCAGGCGGCGAGTCCTCGGGGCCCTGGGCGGGGGTGAGAACGCGGAGGCGCTCACAAAAGGGCCGCTTTATTACCTCCCGCGGGCCGGGAATTGCTGCGCTCCCCCCGCAGCGGCCGGAGCCGCCTTTATTGTGTTAACCCATTTGCGTGTCAAGAGCTATTGTGCGCTTTATCTGCCTGCGCGGTGCGGGCCGCGGGAGGAGGGCTTCGCTGCCGTCCGGTCACCTCCGTGGCCGCCGCCCGCCGCCCTGATTGGTTGCTAAGTGATTTGCATCCAAGGTAATCACTTTTATCTCCGGAGGATGTCGACTATAATTATAAGCTACTGACATCTTTTGAAATCTGCCTAATGACTATTTTAGTCTGTACGGGCTGGGGGTGGGGAAGGGGATTCTGGAAGCTGGGGGTGGGGAGGAAGGAGAGATGGATGGATTCCTTCCACCTGGACCATTGATTGGTTAGATTAGAAATAAATGCGTTCCTACTGCGTGTCTGGAACAAAAGATGGGGTCGCAGTCTTGGGGAGCTGACTTGCACTCTAGTAGGCGGAGTTAGTACCATTTCAGAGGTGGGGAAACGGAGGCTCACAGCCAATAAGTGGTCGGAAGCCGGATCTCTCTCAAACTTATGTGGGGGCCACTATTGGGAGTAGACACAGATCATAAGAATGATAGTAGTACTCGTTAGCCTAGCGGTCTTGGGACTTCTCTAGGCAGGCGTTGTTGTTGCTAAGTGCCATCGAGTCGGTTCCGACCCATAGCGACCCTGTATAGGGTTTCCGAGGAGCCGCTGGTGAGCATGAACCGCCGACCTTGCAGTTCAAATGGCTTTGCAGTCTGACGCATTAACCCACAGCGCCTCACCAGGGCTCCCTAGGCAGGAGGGGAGCTGTATATGTCATAATCTAAAGAATTGCGGGTGCTGTTGTTACTCTCATTTTACAGGGGAGGGGGGGGCGTATGGAGGTTTCCTGGATGCCCAATGTCACACAGCCAGGGAGTGCTGTAAGTGTGGCCAGGAGGAATCAAGGTTGGGGGTTGCAGTGAGAAGAGGAAGCTTACCCCTTCCTTCTCTACCCTCCCTCATTCTCTTTTGATAAATATTGAGCATCAACTAAGGAATTCTGGTGACTCAGCAGGTTAAGAATTGGGCTGCTAGTCACAAGGTCAGCAGTTCAAACCCACCAGCTGCTCTGTGGGAGAACTATGAGGCTGTCAGCTCCTGTAAAGATTTAGTCTTTGAAGTCCTATAGAGCAATCATGAGTTGGCATTAACTTGACAGGTTTGGAGTATCAGCTATTGGCTCCCTGGGTGGTGCAAACGCTTTGTTCAGACCCACCCAAAGACACCACAAAAAAACAGGCCTGGCAGTTTGCTTCACAAAGGTCACAGTCTTGAACCCTGATGCAGCAGAGTTTTAGGCACCGTAGGGTTGTCTCATTGACCTGAGGGTAACTAACAACAGTGAAAATGAGTATCGGCTGAAGTTGGAACAAAGCTCTGAGGAATTAGCCAGGGATGCAGTCCTGGTGTGGCGCTGGAGGCTCAGCACTAGGCTGCGAACCACAAGGTTGGTGGTTCAAATCTACCAGCCGCTTCTCGGAAATTCGGTACAAGGTCTCTATGAATCAAAACGGATTCAATGGTACTTCACAACAACAAGCAGCCTCTGTGAGGGTCTTCAGTGAAGTCCAATTCTGGACTTTTGCTCAGGGCCATGGGAGAAACAGTGACATGGGAGGGGTGGGGGTGTCTGTGTCTGAGGCCTGGGTGGATCTGCCCAGTGTAGGGTGAATGGAAGTGTTACCAATGAGAGAGTTTGATTAGGAAGGGTAGGGGGAGCTTAGGAGAGGGCAAAGGTAGAAGGAAGGTCACTAGGCGGGTCGGTGTGGGCCTTGAGTGCCAAGCTCAAGACACAAGTTGGTCTAGAAGGGTGGGCAGCTGCAGGCTAGTGAAGGTGCCTGAGTGAGGATCTGCAAGTCTTTAAGAGCACAGACTTGAGGCAAATTCCTAGCCTATGTGTCCTCAGACAAGTGACTTAACCCCTGTGGGCCTCAGTTTTCCCATCTGTTCAAGGAGCTAATGGCAGTCCTTTCACTGGCTTGTAGATGGGATGAATTTGGGTTTGCAGAGTGCATGTTGAGCTCTGGGGACAGCCAGGAGGGAAGGATGTGGTTGAGCCCCTGTAAGAGGATGGGCACGGCCCCATGGCCAGTCAATGTTCATCAGTGTTCCAGCTGCAGCAGCTGTTTGGGGGCCTGGGAGCCCCAGCCATTGTGCAGAGTGTACAGGGGACAAAGGCCCAGGAGGTCGGGATGAGGCTGAGAGGCTGGCTGTGAACAGGCTCCTGGGGATGGAGACTTAATGACGCAGAACTTAATGACCTAGAGTCTGTGGGCAGGGGGCCTCCTTCAGAGGAGGAAGTCAGGGCTAGCCACCAGCTGCTGGTCCCAGGGTATGTTGCCAAGGCCGAGTGGCCACTCTGCAGGATCTAGCTTGAGTTTGGCACTAGGGGAGGCAGAGGTGGCAGGACCACATCAAATGCAGTCACTAGGTCTGAATTTGGGGGTTGGCCTTGCCTCCTAATATCTGTAAGACTCAGGGCCACACATCTGTCACTTGGGCTAAGGATTCACCTTAGAGGATGGCTCAGAGGTTTGGCAGTAGCTGATGACAAGTGGGCAGTAAACAGGGATTGCCACTTCTCTTTATTCATTTGTTCATTCA
This sequence comes from Chrysochloris asiatica, assembly GCF_000296735.1. Taxonomy (NCBI): domain Eukaryota; kingdom Metazoa; phylum Chordata; class Mammalia; order Afrosoricida; family Chrysochloridae; genus Chrysochloris; species Chrysochloris asiatica. The sequence continues at coordinate 2,457,107 of NW_006408660.1, forward strand.
GAGACAGTCATCGCTCAGTGCCAGGCTTCCTGCCAGGCACTGGGGACAAAAAAATGAACAAACCTCAATTACCTTGAAAGGGGGCACCCATTGAGAGCATGGCCTCAGACACACCATCCCAGTACAGTGTGAAAGGATTATGCCAGAAGCACATTGACTCTGTAGGGTAAGCACTGGATTGCAAACCACGTAGTCAGCAGTTCAAACCCACCAGACACTCTGTGGGAGAAAGATGAAGCTTCCTGCTTCTGCAAAGATTTACAGTCTCAGAAAAGCTATACAGGGTTGCTATGAGTCATTGTTGTTAAGTGCTAGACAGCGCTTAACAACAGCAAGGATTGTGTCAGCAGTCAGGGGACATAGTGATGGAACAAGACTGATGCGGTCTTGTCCCATGGGGCCTCCAGTCTCTCAAAACATTGGAGGGAATCAGAGGAGGGAACTATTAACTTTCACCAGGGGTAGCCAGGGAGGACTCTTTGCAGGAGGAGGTAATTGTGGTTGCCTGTTGTAATCATGGGAAAATTGAGCACCTGTTAGGGGCCAGACTGAGCTACCTGTTTGGGATTTTTGTTTTTTCTTGTAACCCTGTTGCACTGTGAAGGATGTTTTTTATCCTTGTATAAATGAGGACACCGAAGCTCAGGAGGGGAAGTGACTACTCAAGGGCCACACAGAAGGTCTCTGGAACCCTTCTAGTACCCACACAAGCTTTTGCCTTTGAGGACACTGGGTTGGAAATGGCTGTCATGAGAGGGCCCTTGCGCTGGAGCTGTGGAAACACACCCAAGCTAGATGATCCACTTAAGAGTTGCAGGACACCTCAGCTGAGTCCTCCATAAACTATCAGGATGGCTAGTCTGTGGTCAACCTGGCTTGTTTTACACCTCTGTGCCATTGGCAGACATCACTGATCAATTGCTTCCCTCTTCCCCTGCTGAGTGCAGACCTGACCTTGGGTTCTTTCCAGGGCTCTGGATGGGCAGTACCAATCAATCAGTGGGGTCTACAAGCTGAAACCCTGTTGCCTTCCTAACCTCAGTGAGCTCAGGTCTCCATATGGGCTTCTCTCATGCAGCCACTCTTGGAAGGGCTCAGAGTGCAGGCCGCCAGAGTGCAGGATTCTGGGAGCTCTTCTCTGAGGAGATGGGTGGTTCTTCCACCTTGAGAGCTGTTTGGGTGTGAGGGTCTGTTGCCCACCACCAGTGAGGCACCTGTCCATCAGTTCAGGGCAGCACCTGGGCAGAGTCAGAACATTTGCAGGCTTGATTGGTAACAACTGCTAACATTTGAGCACATCATGTGGGCTTGGTCCTTCAAGGGCACCCACTCATTCTACAGTGCACCTGCAGTATGCCTCAGTCCCCCTAGGGAGATTCTTTGCCCATTTTAGAGATGAGGACACTGAGGCTCATCAAGGTTAAGCAGAATGACTGATCTGGCATAATCAGACCCAGATCTCTAGGTCTACAGCTGGGGATGGGGTGGAGGAGGCAGACAGGCAGGCTTTCATGGTGGATGTGCCACTGATTCTAAGGTCTTAAGGTTGGTGGGCTTCTGATGGGCAGACCTAGGATGGGGGGGGAGCCTTCTAGAAGGAGGGCACAGCATGGGAAGTGACTCAGAAGCAGGCAGGTGAAAGTGTTACCATTGAGAGATCAGTGTGTGACTAGATGTGACTGAAATATGGAGGTGCCAGGGCCTTGGTCTTCCCATAGGAGGGGGCTCCTTGAATAGAGGAGTGATCTAGTCTTGCCATTGTGTATGTACCCAACCGTTCTACAAAGCCAGGGCAAGATTGTGCTTGGGGTTGCTTCTGGTCCACTGGAAGCTTCAGCCTAGAACAGTGCCTGGCCCACAGAACGTCAGCATCCAAGAGGTATTTGTTGTAAGAATAAATGATGAATGCTCTCCACTGAGCTGACTTTGTGTGAAGAGGTGTCCAAAGTGAATGTATTTGTACGGTGTTCCATCCTGGTTCACACCAGGTCTTGGTTTCCTCATCTGCAAAATGGGAATCACGCCACCCTTGTCTTGTGATCAGCATGAGTCTTCAGTGAGATGCAGGGTCCCCAGCTGAAACTCTCCTGAGCTCCCGGTGGGCCCAACTGCAGGGAGAATGATGACCACCAGACCTGTGGCAGGAGAGGGGGCCAGGCTGGCACTGGACCATAGGCTCCCCTCCCTGCACTTCTGACCCTGCTGTCTGTCCCCAAGACCCTTACTAGGCCCTCCCACCAGGCTATCTGGGCCTCATCAACCAAGCCTGGTGGGTAGCATGGGCTCAGCGCTTGGGGGGATGAAGGATGAAGGTTCGTGACCATTTTTTAACTCAATAAAGGGCGAGACAAGCTGCAGGCTGCAGGCCGGAGATATAATTAGTTCGCAGCAGTGGCGCTTTCTTGATTTAGCTTCTGAGAGAACAAGACAAGGATGTTATACCCAATTAGCAGTAACATCCAGTCGGAACCTCAGTAGGTGAGATAACAAGCTATTTTTATGACTTCTCCTTCCCAGTTTGGAGGGGGCAGGGGGAAGGGGGTATCAGGGCCTTATTTCTTTTCATCAGGGAGCAATTATTAGCGATCTCAGGATGTTCTGAAGCCAAATGATGTATTTGTTAACCCAAATAAGAAAGCATCCTGGGGAAATGCTAGGGTGGTGGACTGGCTTTTGAAGTTCAGGGGCAGTGGGAGGGGTGCAGACCCCTCACTCCCTCACTGGAAGCTTTCTCAAAGGGCTCTGAAATGCAGGGAGCTCATTGGTTTGGCTGGAGAAGCGTAGGTCCTTAAAATGATATTAGTTTCTGCCTTGATTTCCCTACTTGCTTTTGAAGGAGAGGAAGCTGTGCCAATGCCTCTAGGGGTAAGGATGGAGCCATTTCTGGCCCTTGGCAACCCTTCCTGGCACTACCCTAGGTCCCTTCTGCCAACTTGGCCAGAGGTTCTTCTAGCTCTTTGGCCTTGAACCTGCCATTGCTCTCTGCCTGCTAGACCCCCAACCTCCTCCTTTCCCGGTCCTGCCCCAGTGTCTGGCAGGACTGAGTGGTGATTAACTCTACTCTCTCCATCCTCATTAGCCCCGCAGCCAGGGCACCGGACACTGGCCAGGTCCCTGCTGGGCAGCAGAGCACTGCCAAGCCCCACCCCAGCTGCCTCTCTACAGTGTGACTCCTGGTGTGTGTGTGTGGGGTGACCAAAAAGGGAGCAGCCTGGCTGCAGTGGTACTCAGCAGCCCAGGACCCAAACCCAGAGCAGGTTTCTGGGTCTCTGCCCGTGTCTTGTCTCCCTGTCAGTGTGAAGCTCCGCACTCATGGTTCCGACAACTGACAAATCCAGCCATGCAAAGTGGGAGTTTAATTGCAAACAGTTTTTATGGATCATGGACCCATCTGTGCCACCATATGCAAAAGGGAAAAAAAAAAAAAGCAACCACCATTTTTTTGTTGTTACGGCTTTTCTTCTCACCCCACCCTTCAAACCAACTCCAGAAGAAGTGGTTGCCAAAGTTTTTCTGGCAAGAGCCAAGCACAGAGCTGGGACCCATTCTGGGGGCACCTGCAAGGTGGGCCTGGCAAAACTGAGGGCCAGGTGGAGCAGGTGAAAAGTGCAAAAGTTCAGATGAGTGTTAAGTACAAAGCAGTTCTCCCATCTCTAGCCCAGGACATAGAGTCCAAGGAGCATGGGGGCTGCTACCTCATGGATGGAGTATGGGGGCTGCCTCATGGGTGCCCCTCCTCCTTCCCAGTGGCCTGGCCCACCTGCCTGGTGCCCATCGTAGCCATACCAGGAGACAGCAATTGGCCTTTCTCAGGCTCTCAGAAAGGGCTTTGCCTGGATGCTGAGTGGGCTCATCCTTGTTTTAAGATAATTTACCTCTGCAGGTAGCCTGCCCAGGGTTCAATGTCCATATCACTTCATCCCAACTGCATGACTTCAGACTCTGTTTCTCCCTCTTTGTGCCTCAGTGTCCCTGTCTGTAAATTGGGAATTAGAAATCAATGGGATAATACATGGAAAGCGCTTCTATACCTATTTGTCATCTCCCTTCTCCCAGAAGCTGTGGTAGAGTAGTGGGTTATGCTTTAGGCTGTTAACCAAAAAGTTGTCAGTGGTTCGAGTCCACCGGCTGTTCTGCAGGAGAAAGATGAGGCTTTCTACTCCCATGAAGATTTACAGTCTCAGAAACCCTGTATAGGATCACTACGAGTCAGAATCTTCTCAAAAGCCATATAACAACTACCACCTTCTTCCTGGAGGCTGTGAATGTTTTGAGGGAGGGTCTTTGCTTTGTTCATTAATGTCTTCCCAGGCTGTAAATCAGGGCACTTGATGTTTACTGAGTGAATGAGTGAGTAAGTGTGTGTGTGCGTGCATGCGTGTATGTGGTCTATGCAGAGAGGGAGCAGGACATAGACTTTGGACCAGCCAGAGTTTTTACAATTACCCTGCAGTCTGTGGGGATTATTAACTCCATTATCAGATGGAGAGAATTTAGGCTTTGAGAAATGAAGGGACTCTTCAAGGGTATGAATTGAAAAGGGTCCACAGGTGGGATTAGAGCCCTGGTCTGTGCCACTCCAGCTGATCAAGTCTCCGCCCCTTGTATCACAGGTGAGGAAGGCTAGGCCCAGAGTGAGGAAGGTACTTGGCAAGCTCAACCGGCATTTGCTGAGTTCTTTGTGCGCCTGTGGTACAGAGAACTGAGTCCAGCCAGGCCAGCCAAGTTTCACTGCTCTCCCTCCTCCCCTCCCTCCCTCTCCTGGGTGTGAGCCCAGGATCTCTGTGCCTGTGGGCTTCCCCATCTTTATAAACTGGCAGGTCAGGTTAGGGTTCTGGTGCTTGAGCCACCCACAGCAGGTACCAGGGTAAGTAGGACCTGGGCACCAGCCTTTGGGACCTAAGCAGGCTCATGCTGGCCAGAATCCTGGCAAGAGCCCAGGCAGGGCACCAGGCAGCCATTCCCCGCCCGGTGGTGATCACCAGCTCCCGTTGTAATCATTAAAACTATTAGAAGGAAACGTTCGCTTGAAGCAAATGTCAGGCGCAGAGTTGTGCTTTGTAAACGCTCACAATTAATGCCAATCAGGCCCGGAAAAAAGCCGGCCTGGAATCCTGTCTGTTTCGTCTCATTTGTCAGCTGGTGCCCCGCTCCATGTTGCACATTTTCATACAATTGCTATAAACATAAAAGGGAAACTCCGCAGTGTTCCCAGGCGCCCGGATGGTGCGCGCTGGCTTAATTACTTGGTATTCTGCTGTTCACTTGGCCTTCCACAGTGGGAGAGAGAAAGGGGGACTTTGTATGGTGGGGCAAGGGCTCCTGGGGGTCAGCTGCAGGGATGGGTCAGCCTCAGGGACTAAGCCTCCCGCCCCACTCTACAGACCTTATGGCCTAAGAAGCTGAGACTGCCTGAAACAAGAAAATACTGCCAAAAACATGTTTGCAAAATGCTCAAGGTCAGAGTCCACCAAACGTGGCTTTTAACGTCTGTCTTCTAGAGTGATTGTTGTTGTTGTTAAGTGCCGTTGAGTCGGTTCCAACTCATAGAGACCCTGTATAGGATTTCCAAGGAGCAGCTGGTGAGTCCGAACCACCAGCTTTACTGTCCAGTGCTTATCCTACAGCACTACACCAGGACTCCATTCTAGAATGATCGGGCAAGTTTATTGCCAGCCTCCTACATGCCAGATATAGTACTGCTTACCAGCCGGACCTCAGTTTCTCGGTCTATGAGTTTTAGGGTCAGCATTTCAGGCTTGTTGGGGCCAGGCTCTAAGCTAAGAGTATGACATCGATTCTTCTTAGTTGGTTGTTGCCCATATCCTTTGAGGGGAGGGCTGCCCCTATTATGTACATGGGACATGACACCCAAAGTCCCATGGATGGAAGCAATGGAGCTGAACCTCTGGATTCCAAAGCCTGTCACTTGTAGGATTGGAAGAAAGTTGTATTACTAAAGGTTCTTGCACACAGTAGGTGCTTCATACACTGCGGCTGCACTCATCCCTCAACCTGGAGATGTGTGGGCCAGCACCCATGGACATGGCCCTAGTGCATAGAAGATGGGGTAGACTGTTCTAGAAGGATATGCTTCCCCCCTGAACTTCCAGGTTCGGCAGAGAAAATCAGTAAGTACATACCTGGTCAGACTCTCCACAACTTCTGCCTGTTAACACCCCTGCACACACACCCCGCCCCTAGCTTCTACTCCTCCTGGCTTTGAGGTACTGGGTGTTTACTGAGTGCCAGACTGACATCGCTTACTGAACCCTTGACATTGTCCTCACTGTACAGGTGAGGAAACTGAGGACCTAGTCCTGGCCTCCTTAGCCTTTGTCCCTAGGTGCACCCACTCCAAAGACTTCCATGTGCCTCTCTTGCTCCTCCCCATTCCGTTGTGGCCTACACTGCCACACATGGTCAACCCTCCCCTGAACCTTCGGAGCTTTCTAGCTCTCTGAGGATGGGATCTCCTGAGGCCAGGCCAGCTTGGGCAGGGACATATGGGCCTTTGTGTAGACTTGGGCCAAGCTGGGCAACCAGCAGAGTCGGGAGAGGGTGGTGCTGCCCGGCCAGCCGGGGACAAACGCTCAGAGCAAGAATAGAGGTCCCTTTGTGTGACTCTGGGCTCTCGTTGGGGGAGGGGTGCTGCCAGCTGCCTCTCTGTGTGACCTGGGAGGTCCCAGCCCTCAGCAGAGGTCTGCCCGCACCTCCAGGGGACCTGGCCAAGGAGACCTTGCCTGTCACCCTCTCCCCTGCCTGCCTTGCCCACCAGTATATGCCTGCCTCTGGCTGCTGGAAGAGCTCAGCCAACCATGAACCTGGTTTGTTGTGGGCCTACTACATGCACATTGGCAGGTGTCTGCCTTTTCTTTACTGCAGACTAGGGACGATGGTGCCATGTTCTAGTTAAAGACACTGTGAGGCTCAGAGAGGTCAGGCAGCTCACCAGACTCAGGGGATCTGCTGTGCCTTTAAGCCATGTGCTTCCTCTGAGCCTCAGTCTCCTTAACGGAACAATGGGAATGAAAGAACCCAGCCTGGCCTGTGGGGGGTGTGCTACCAGCACAGGAGGAGCATGGTGTCCAGTGCTGGACAAACATGGACTGGGGTTCCCCGGAGAGTGGAGAGGACACACAGAGCTGTGGGTGTAAGCCCAGGAGCATAAGCACGTGTCCCAGGGATGGCTTCATTAGGTCCCATTGCAGACCCATTGTACAAGGAAGCAGACTGAGGCTAAAGCAATTTGCTAAAGACCCCAAGGTTGCAAAGAGTCCAGGAATACAGATATGGTGTTATAGGGAGGGCCAATCTGTTGTCTCTTCTTGCACCCTTCCCTTGCCTAGCCCATGGTCAGCTGTTCACTAAAGACACCAACAAAGTCCCCTTTGTGAGCCTTGCCCTGTGAGAGACCCAGAACCATAGGCAAGAACCCACCAAAGCCACTGGGCTTTTCACAGCACATTCAACAGTGTGGGAGCGGCTGTCTCTCCGTTCCTTTTGCCTTTTCTCAGGCTGACAGCCACTGTCCCCTTCCTCAGTATACACGCACGTATTCACAGAGCTGACTCTGAAGGGACTTGCCCTTTCTCTGATGTCTTCCTGGTCCAGGTAGCTCTTGTGCCCTGCTCACCTCCACCAGAGCCTCAAACCCCTTACCTTCTGCCCTAATTCTTCACACACAGTACACAGGTCTTCAGTAGTCTAAACTAAAGACTTGGACTGAGCCCTCAGGGACTTGGTCCTTCTCCAGCAGGAGAAACAGTGACAAGGCCAGCTAGCCAGATGTGAAATTACATGCACTGTAGGAAACTCCCATCCGTGCAGCTACCACAGTGCTCCCTCAGCATTCAAAGAGAAGGAGCACTGGCCCAAGCCCCTCCTACATTCTGGAAAACTCTGCCATCTCATTTTGATCCTTAAAGGCAAGGCAGGGACCTTACACAGGTGAGAAACAAGACTCAGAAAGGCAGATATAGGCTGAGGTCGCACTGCTTCCAAGGGCTGAACCTGAGCCTAGGACTATCTGTGCCCAAAGCCCCTGCCCTGTCCAGGGTGGTAAACTCAGTCAGTGTCCATGGGGGCCAAGTGGCTAACAAAATGAACAAAGCAATATGGGCTCAGCGGTTCCCAAGCTGCCAGCATTTTTCAAGGGACTCCAGACAATGCAAATGTTAGGGTTTGGTTTTGTTTTTCAAACATTGGCCACCATGCCACAATTTTTAATTAAATTTTTCAGTGTAACATACAAGGTAAGGAAAAGATGGTCACAGGCAGGATTTGCACTCTTGAATTTTGGCACGTTTTGTGGGTGCAGGGCATAAATGAATTTGTAAGACAACTCACCAGGGGCCCCCAGCTGTGACCCCATCCCATTTCCTGGCCAGCAAGAGCCTCCAGAACCCAGCCCATCTCCCCGTACCTCTCAAGATATGCCCCCCAGCTGCCACCTTCACTGCCAGAGGCAGGAGGCAGGGCCTGAGCCTGCAAGGGCACCACCCAAATAACTATAATCAGCAGCCTTGCCAAGACTTCAAACTCACCCAATTATCCTGCGAGGGAAAAAAACACAAAATGAAAACAAATTAACATGTTTGCATAGAAGCTGCGGCAGCAACACACACAGACGTGCGCACGCACATGCTGGTGCACGCCCCGGCAGGCTTGGAAGCTGCTACCACCTCAGGCCAAACACCCACCTGGCAGGTGTAGAAGCAGACCCAGCAGCCAGTTGTCCCGCAGACTGACCAGGTCCTGTCTCATTCTACCAGCTTTCCGATTTTTTGCAGGATAAGCACTAGACTGCTAACCACAAGATCGGTGGATCAAATCCACCAGCTGCTCCTTGGAAACCCCTATACACAGTCATTTTGAGTCAGAACCAACTCGACAGCACTGAACAACAATAATTTACATATAAATTCATTGTATGCCACAGTTCAATCCCCTGAATATGTGAGGTAGGCACATTCTGAACCCCATTTTTCAGATAGGGAAAGTAAAGCACAGAGAGGTTAGTTGACCTGATGAAGGTTGCACAGCTGATCTGGTGCTTGAATCAAATCTTGTCTATTGATCATTAAGGGCCCCTTGACTCCTTCAGCCTGTGTTCATCCTTCTCCACCACGCACTCACCCACGATCCCAGCCCAGCCTGGCAGGCTCTCCTCCCTCCAAAGGGCCTTGTGTTTGGTGGCTGTACTCATGGGCCCAGACAGATGTAGGCTCAAGTCCCCCTTCCACCAGCGCCCTGCCAGATACCTTCAAGCAAAATGGTTTGCCTATCTGTACCTCAGTTTTGCCTTCTGGAATATGGGGATACTTTTGTTAAGTACCATCGAGTGGTTTCAACTCATTGCGACCCTATATAGTTACTGAGGAGCAGCTGGTAGGTTTGAACCACCAACCTTGCAGTTCAAACTGACCATGCAGTCCATCGCATTATCCTGCAACACCACACCAGGCCTCCATGGGGGTAATAATAGTACTGAACAATAACAGAATGCAAAGTACTCATCTCAGGACTGAGCATGATCCGTGTGTGGCTAAGCTCCTTTCACCTCCTACCAGTTGGGTGCATGCCCTTGCTCCAGAGTGTTCAGAGAGTTGTTCCTCCTGGCAGTGACCCCTCTATGCTCTGTCAGACCTGAGGTTGGAGCTGTCTGGGCGATGTATTGAATCCCGTCTGTGTCAGGTCAGGTCAGATTTGGTGAATGAGCCTACCCCATTGCAAGCATGCTTGGGCCCTCGTTCCCAGGAATGAAAGGGTACACGTGCTGGAAGGAGTTTGGGGTTTAGTCTTAGAGTTCCTAGATCACAGCCCTGGGCTGCAGACGCCTCCACCCCCTGCTGCTCCAGACAAATCTCCTCAGTGTCCCCTCTGGGCCCTGGTGGGGTGAGCTGAGGTGGATGTGACAGGCACAGTGGGCACTGGGTGACTGCCCTCTGTAGACCACTGTCTGACTGAACTTCACCATGGCCATTCTAACTCAATTTTTCAGATGGAGAAACTTAGGCCCCAAGGGACTCAGCAATTTACTCAAGACAGTCCTGCTAATAAATGACAGAGCTGGGATTCAAACCCAGTTTTGGGGGTATGCTGGAGCTAGGAGCTATTTTCCCCCTTCTAGATGCCACCTATTTGGGGGAGGTTGTGCTGGTGAGGACAGGGTGCGTGGCTTCATTGGCATCAGGACAGGTTTTTTGCATCAACTTTGTATGCCATCCACGCAGATCCCAAGATGGCTCAGTGCCTGGGGCAGAGGCCTGGCTCCGGTTGCTTACCCTAGGTCTTGTAGGACATTGGCTACCCATCCTGGCTCACCTGGTGGCTGTGAACAAACCCCTCTCCTCTCTGAGCCCTCTCTGGAGAATGGCACCTTGAGAGCCATCTTCTGCTAGAGCTCTATGTGTTGCACCCCCAGCCCAGCCCTCCAGAAGGAGAGACCTTCCTCCTTCTACCAGAAGCTTCTCAGCCCTTGTGCCTCAGTGGTATGGGCTGGAAGGGTGGGGGGTGCTTAGATTGCTTTCCACCCCAGGATTCCCTGACTGACAAGTGACAGCTGGCAGCTCTGCCACTTCTGCCTGCCCACCAGTCACCCTGAGCTAAATACTTGGCAGTACTCACTGAGGTGTGCCAGGTGTGCGGTGCCACGAGGGGGAGAGATACCATCCCCTAGGACCAGGGCAGATGGCCCTGGGCCATGGGAGGAGCTGGCAGGAAATAGGGCACCAGTTCATCCCTCTGTGTGATCAACCGGGATTTATTGAGCATCTACTACATGCCTGGCCTTGGAGTAGAAGGATTAGAAATGGTTCTATGGGACCTGAGGCTGTGCACCCTGAACAAGCTGCACACCCTCTCTGGATCCATCCCCCTAACCTAGGAAGGGTCACCATGAAGTGACCTTTGTTACTAGATGGTTACCCTGCACAGTTCTGAGAGTCTCCTGGCTGGAGAGTGGCCTGTGGGGAGGGGTGGGGCACTTGACAGTTGCAATGGCTGTCACAGAGCTGTGTCTGGTAGAGAAGATGGCTTCTCCTACCTCCCCCTTTCTGAGTGCAGAGATAGGGGGCCTGGTGAGGTGGCCGAAGAGTGTGTGGGGGGGGGAGGTGTTCTTTTTTTCCACGTTTGTTAAAAATGTAGTAATGTCCGCCATGTTGTATTTGGAGTCTTGGTGTGGTGCTGTAGAGTAAGCATTGAACTGCTAACCACAAGGTCAGCAGTTCAAACTCACCAGCTTCTCCTCAAAAACCCTGGATTAGGGTCGCTTTGAGTGGGAATTGACTCAATGACAACAATATCAAAAGTACTTGGAAAGGAGCTCTGGTAGTGCAAACGGTTAAGCACTCAGCTGGGAACTGAAAAGTTGGCTGTCAGAACACGCCCAGCAGCTCTGCAGGAGAAGGACCTGGTAGTCTGCCTCTGTAAAGATTGCAGCCAAGAAAAGCCCATGGGGCAGTCCTACTCTGTCACACGGGGTTTGCTAGGCGTTGGAATCAACTTGATGGTACAACAACAACTATATTTAGTAATAACTAGTCTGATGGTGGTAATTGTGTGCTGCCCTGGGAGTTCCAACTCGAAGCAACCCTGTAGAGGGTTTCCAAGCTTATAAATCTACATGATAGCAGAAAGCCGCATCTTTTTCTGGCAGAGCAACCAGTGGATTCGAACTCCTGACCCTGCAGTTAGTAACCCAACTCATAACCCACTACACTAGCAGGGCTCCTTAATCAGTAGGTGATGGAGACAACAAAATTCATTCTCACCCGGTCACCCAGAGCTAAGCACTTGGTGGCATAGGGTTCCCAGGTGGTGAGCATTCACGGAGTGCCCATTCCCCTGGTGCCCGGGCACCACCATTGACTCTTCCTGGTCTGGGCCTTAGAGGGCTGCCTGCCCACCTACCCAGCAACCCACTGTCAGGTGTGTGGGGGTGCGTGGAGCTGTCGTTGTTCGGCATGCATCTGATCTTGTCTTCTCCACATCAGATCATTTGTAACCGTCACCGATTCAATCTTGGCTTTATGCTGCCGCAACCGTTTTTCTGCGTCAGGCTGAGTTTGAAAGAAGGCCCATCTTCTGGTCCTTTTCAGGAACTGGGAGGGGTGCAGGAGGTAAGGAGGTAGTGTTGTAGATATACACATATCCTTCCCACACATACCCCTTGCGTGCACACGCACTCACACACCTGCCTTTTAGTGCTGAGTGTGCAACTTGTAGTAAGGTGGGTAGACTTGCTCCCACCCACCTATCCACCCTGACTACCTACTGTGTGCTCTGCTGTGCATGAAGCAGTGTCTTCAGTCCAGTGGGGGAGACAGACCCCCAACTAGTCATCGGTAAGATAATGTCAGAGATGGGTAAGAACAAAGGAAATAGAATGGGGATGGCCTAGTGACTGGGGCAGAGGATCAGTCAAGAAGGGCTTCTTGGAGGAGGTATTGTTTCAGTTAAGGTGTGGATGAGATGGAGCTGGCAAAGTGCTTACGCTTGGGAATTGGGGCTGTGTTGGGGACAACACTGTGTTTGCAGGTATTTATTGAGTGTTTGCAGTGAGGCAGGTCTGAATTGAGAAGTCTTATAAAATCCCAGTTGCCATTGAGTCTTCGCCAACTCCCACTAAACCCATGTGTGTCAGAGTAGAACTATGCTAAATGGCTGATTTTTGGAGAGTGGATCTCCAGCCTTTTCTCTCGAGGAACCTCTTGGGAGGACTCCTTTTGGTTTAATAGACAAGTGCTTTAACTGTTTGCACTGCTTCTGAGTGTAAAGTACACACCAAAGACTAAGTGTGAGAAAAAGAATGTGAAATACCTCATTGGGATGTTTGGAATATTGACTACATGTTGAGATGGTGATATTTTGGATGTTGTGGGTTAAATAAAATAGATCATTGAATTTAATTTCCCCTATTGGACAATATGGATGAACCTGAGGACATTATGGTTAGAATTAGTCAATCACAAAAGAACAAATACTGCATGAGACCACTGTTGTAAAAAGTTAAGAAAAATTTTTCTTGCAAAATGAAACATTCTATGATCGTTACCACAGCATGGGGGCTGGGGGAGGGGAGGTAATTACTCATGGGCTAGAGAGTAGACACATGTTAACATGGGTGACGGGACAGCCCATATACACCAAGAGGGAGGTTGGCAGAGGAAAGAAGGTAGCAGGAGACACAGGGAGGAATGCAAGAGTTAAAGGAAATACAGGTAAATCCTGTTAACTGATGGCACATTGTAATGAAGCAAAATGTATGATTTGCTGAATGTAAAACTGATGATTTGCTCTGTAAACCTTCACTCAATTCACAGTAAAAAGTTTTTTTTTAAAGTTGTGAGGATAATACAAGACCAGGCAATGTGTCGTTCTATCGTACATAGTGTTCGTTGCTTTGAGGCTTCCGACTCGATGGCACCTAAAAACCACAGAAAAGTTAAAATTAAACTGATGGAGCTCTATTCTGTTTGCCTTGGACATGCTGGTACAGAGCACTTGGGTGGAGGGTAAGCTGGAGGTACAAGGAGCTGGCAGTAGAACAGAAGGTAGCCTCTAAGAGGACCAGGAAGAAGGCTGGTGTGACTGAGTTGGGTGAGCGAGGAGAGTGGGAATGGGTGAGGAGGGCATGCAGGGCCTCAGAGCATCGTCTTGAGAATGCTGTGGAAGCCAGTGGCAGAGTTTTGAGTGGAGAAGGATTGGGTTATGTGTGGCAAAGCTCTGCCTGGTCCCCACAGGGTGGAAGATGGTGTGGAGGGATGGTGTGGATGACAAGAGGTGATGGGGTGAAGCAGGGATCTGTTTGGCTCTGGCTCCACAGAAAATTCCCTGCTTCCTTCCTCTGGGACTTCAGGTCCTCCTGCCTTTCAGTGCCCCTCTCCATCATCCATCTAACATTTCCCTGAAAACTTCTATCAAGTTAGTGATTTGCAGCAAGCACCACCCTCCTCTTCTCCAGGTGGTTAGGAGCTGAAGTCCCTTTTGAAAAGCTCTTTTCCCCCACTCCTCCTTAAAAAGAGGATGCGTATTCACTGTGTAAGAATTTAAAAAGCATAAAAGAAGAAGGAAAATCCCCCAGAGATAAACAGTCTTGAAGCTAGCTAGGGAGTAGCAAAGTGGAAACCAGGAGGTCTGGCTCCTGGGTCTTGCTCTAAGTCATGGTGCCCTGTGGCTGGATGACCACCAGAGCAGGGGTTACATAGCTGTGCCTTCCCTCCAGCTCCCAGCTCCCATCATAGATCAGATACCAGAGAGCCCAGCCTACACAGGAGGGCTAGTTGGCTCATGGGGATTAAAAGAAGGGACTGTTGTAAATTATTTTGAAAATCAGAGTTCACTGAAAAATGGAGAATTCTTGTTACTCTTGAGAAATAGGGCTATGGAGTCAGTGGGCTGAATGTTGAGATTTGGAATCATGGGTGAAGGTTTGGGATGTTGAATTGCCCACTTCATTGTTGGGGTATGCAGTTTGCAGGGGGTATTGTCATTGGGCAGGAATGCATCCTCTCCCATTTCCTGAGCCCTTGCCCAGACTACTTCTCTGATTTCTCCCCCAGAAGCATCACAAATGAGTTTTCTATTCTTGGCTTCAGGCTGGAAGTCAAGATCTCCCTGGGGCCATTTCTGTTTCTGCCCAGGGGGCTGGTCCCCTCAGAATCAGAGTCTTTGAATCTGGGATCTGACTTTGACTCTGTTCATTTGTTTCTGGAGGGCTTTCATGTTCCCTCCAGCAGCCAGCCCAGGGGTCCTGGAAAGCACCTTCGTTTCCTCATGGGCATAGTCATCTTCTGTCTTCCTGTATTGGGGGGTGGCCTACAGGAGGTGACACATATAAAGTGCTGGGCACAGGGGAACCACGACACAAAAACTAGCTCATTATTACACTGATTATTGGTGGTGTTACTTCTTCCCCATTGCTGGATTGAACTCAGAACTGTGGGTGTAGTAACAGGGGAGTAGGTGAGAGGATGACTAGGACTCGTCTCTCTGAGCTCCTTGATGGCTCTTATCTCTGCCCTCATGCTCTTCCTTCTTCAAGGGTGTCCAGGTATCATTTGCTAACACTCTCTACTCACATGTTGCTCCATGTAAGGCTCCGTGACCTCCACCCAAAAGTCAGAGCTGAGGCCTTTCTGCTGAGTACCCTCCAACCCCCATTATGGCATCTGATGGCATTCGGAAATGAACACCGCTATTAATTACAAACTTTGTCTCATACTTCAGACATATTATCAGGAGGGATCAATCACTGGTTGAAAGACATCATGCTTGGTAAAGTGGAGGGGCAGTGAAAAAGATGAAAACCCCCTCCCCAATGAAATGTATTGGCACAGTGGCAGCAGCAGTGGGCTCAAGTGTAGCAATAGTTGTAAGGTTGGTACAGGACCGGACAGTGTTTCATTCTGTTGTGCATAGTGTCTCGTGAGTTGGTACCAGCTCAGTGGCACCTAAGAACAACAACATTAATTACAGGGCCACAGCTGGAACAAACTAACCAAACAAAATCTAGTGCAGTGAAGTCGATTCTGACTCATAGTGGCCATATAGGATAGAATTGTTGTTGTTACATGCTGTTGAGTCAGTTCCAACTTACAGCGACCCACTCACTGTATAGGGTTTCTGAGACATAAATCTTTTGGGGAGCAAAAAGCCTCATCTTTCTACCCCAGAGCAACTGGTGGGCTTGAACCACCGGCCTTGTGATATGCAGTTCAGTGTTTATTGTGTGGAGTGACTGGACCCTTTAGGACAGAGTAGATTCTAGCCCTATTGGGCTTCCAAAGCTGTAATCCTTACAGAAGGACACTGCCTCATCTTTCTACCATGGAGTGGTTAGTTTAACCATCCACCGTTCAGTTAGCAGCTGAGCCGCCAGGCTCTTTAGGCTAGAATTAGGCACTTGGGAAGGACAGCTACAATCAGGCCACCCCAGACTTCCAAACTTGGGTCCTGATCTTAGGAAGAGCACTTGAAGAGATGAGACCTGGAGAGGGCGAGGCTAGGGGGTCTGTGATTGGAGGCTTTCATGCCAGCTGGGGTCTTCCAAAGGCTCATTTGCATGACGAGTCCCACCCACTCACTGTAAGCATCCTAGCCAGTAGAGGGCAAAGAGGGCAGGCCCAGTCTGTTGCCAGTGGCCAGGCCTGCCCCTTTCCTCCATCACTGGAAGGGGTGGACGTCTGACCCCTCATCTAAACCGCCCACCCCAGCACCTTATGCAGGAAGTGGATTTTTCTGCCTTAAAGGTGGAGATCTTTGTGGGTAGGCCCTGGTCTTACCTCTGCCCCCTCCCTTCTAGTGACCCCTTGTGGCCTTGCACACATAGGGTGTTCTCTGGTGTTCTCCAACAATACGGAGCTACTTATGTTCTCCGTGGTTTCTTTCTAGTTCTCATGCCCTTGCCTGAGCAGTCTCATGACTGGGAGCCTCTGTCCCTATCTTCTTGGCTATTACCTCTTCAGCTATTGATGATCATCACAAGGAATAATAATGCTTTCCATGCAGGGAGTGACTACTTTGACCCTGGCACTTTATTTGTGCTGATTTGTGGTAGATATTAACCCCTTTTTCAGATGAAGAAACAGACTCAGAGACGGGGAGATAAAGCTGGAATTCTCACTCAGACATCTGGCTCCGAAGCCTGGGAAACAGCTTCATTCCCTCATGAGGCAGTGGGTGTAATCCTTCGTCTTGACACCCCTATGCTAGGTATGGGTGGCCCCATCATAGCTGCTTGTCACCCTGCCTTGTATTTGCCTCTCTGATGCCCCCCTCTACCCTAAGAGAGAAAGGTATTTGATGTCTATCACTGGCCCAGCATCCAGCATAGGAACTGGCACACAGTGGGGCTTAATACATTTTTTCCACACTGTTCCAGAGGTTGGAGTGGTGCTTAGGGCAGGTCCACACAAGGTCTGTCCCCATGGCCTCTATAGTCTCTATGTCCAAGCTCGGCCCCACCCCCTTTCTGAGGCCCTGTGCCATGGGAGCTGGCCGTGGTGCTGAAGGGCTTTGGAACAGTCCCAAGCCCCACCCCTGTTCTCCAGCCAGTCTCTTCCAGCGCCTCTATCTTAATTATCTAGTGCTGCTGTGACAAATACCACAAATGGGTGGCTTTAGCAAACAGAAACTTACTCTCACAGTTTAGAAGGCTACAGGAAGGTCTTCCCTCTGCCAGTTCTGGGAGAAAAACCTTGTCTCTGCAGCTTTTGTTTCCTGCTTCCTTGGAGCTCTTCCATTTGTCTTGGCATCTATCTTATTTACCCCATCTCAGCTCACTTGCTTGCTGTTTTATCTCTTTATATCTCGAAAGAGATGGACTCAAAATACATCCTGCACTAATCCTGTCCAACCTCATTAACAAACTAGGATGTCCCTTCCCAAATGGGATTATAACCACAGACATGTTGTTAAGTGTTGTCAAGTTGATTTCCACTCATAGCCACCTGTGTAGGGTTTCCAAGGAGAAACTGAAGAGTTTGAAATGCCGACCTTGTGGTTCAAATCAACCTTACGGTCGAGTGCTTATGCCACACTGAGACTCCAATCACAGGCATAGAGGTTGGGATTATCAGCACCTACCTTTGGGAGACACAGTTTGATCCATGATAG
>NW_006408660.1:2474825-2487440 GCF_000296735.1 Chrysochloris asiatica
CCCCCCCCCCCCCCCCCCCCGTGTCCCAACACCCCAGTCCATCTTCTTGACCATCTTCCTTCAGGAGACATTTTCCTGAGGGCCTACTATGCACAGATAGGGAACAGCAACAGGAACCTGTGAAGGATGTTGGTGAACCGCACATACTCATTCATTCAATTAGTAGCCAAACATCATTAGATGTTTGTCATGTGCCTGCATGTCTCAGGAGAGGCGCTTGTGTAACTTGGGCTTCAACTGAAGGTTGAATAGATCTTAGAGTGTAGAGAGCCAGGAGGACTTGTAGCAGGAGGATGCCGTGGGTGAGGCTTGGCAGTATGGGGATACAGGTTTATGTGAGGGAATGTCTACCCTAGGACTCTGCTGTCCAGCAGGTGTACCTGTTGGTGTGTCTTTCGGTCTTTCCTGCTTCTCTGGCTCCAGGGTGCTAGGACAGGGAGGATAGAACAGAGATTATGTTGAGGACAGTCTGGGGCTGGCATCCCTGATCTAGGAACAGAGCAAGCCAGGTCTGCACAGTGACCAGATTTGCTTTTAAGAGAGTCCCACAGCCTGGGGGTGAGGGGATGCTCTGATACAGGCAGGAGGGAGGCCCCCTCCACTGCCCTGAAAAAAAGAGAGTGAGCGAAAATCCCCTTCTAGTGCTACAACCCAAATGGCCGTGGGAAATAATCACTTTTCACAGGTCCCTTATCCACAGCGAAGCCATGCCGGTGTGACTTGAAGATTCCTGGGCTTGAGAGATCAGGAGCAGGTTAAAGAAAATTACCCTTACCTCCTCCATGCTAATGTAATCTCTAACCAGATCTGCCTAGCCGAAGCTCAAATTGCTTTTTAGATTAACATTTAATTATTAACAGGGTCCTCTCAAAGGCCTCCGGCTTGGAACAGGCATGGGGGAGGGGTGCAGGCGGGGGCTGGGGTGAGCTTGACTCTGGCAGCCTTGTAGAGAGGCAGGGTGGGGGAGAGAGAGAAGGATGGGGGGCGGTAAGGGAGAGATGGGTCAGGAAAGGAGACAGCAGAGAATGAGGAGCAGGGAGACAACAGAACAGGGAGACGGACTGGAAAGGAGACAGAGAGCAGAGAAAGAGAGGCAAGGAGACAACAGAACATGGAGATATAGGTGGAGGTAGGGGCTGAGAAGGAGACACAGAGAGAACTGAAAATGAGGGGCAGGGAAACAGTAGAACAGGGAGACAGGTAGAGGTAGGGGCTGGAAAGGAGACATAGAACAGAGAATGAGGGTCAGGGAAACAATCGAACAGGGAGACAGGTAGAGTTAAGGGCTGGAAAGGAGACAGCAGAGAATGTGGGAGCAGGGAGCAGGGAGACAGGAGGTAGTGGCCAGGCAGGAGACAGAGAATAGGAAGGCAGATAGTAGCACTTCCCCAGGTGAGAGCCCTGGAAGGAGTGGAAAGGGCCTGTGCACCTAGACCCCTAAGACACTGCTGGGCAAGAGTCCCTTGTCCTTCTGTCCTGGCCAAGGGCATGTCAACTTCCTGCCCCTCCTTGTGGTTTTTTGCTGGAGCAGCTTGCACTGCTGGGCTCTGGCAGCGTGACCCCTCTGCCAGTCCACTCATACTTGACCTTCAGGCTAGGACACCTCCATCTGGATGGAGCTGGTGGTCCCATGAAACACTGCTGGCCTGTGTGTGCCTGGCCTGTTAGGGTGTATGGTTCCTTGACCTTCTCATAGTGCTGGAAGGAAGTGCTCCTCTCCTCTATTTAAAGGTGAATCCGGCCAGACGCAGACTGGTTGTTTCTGCTAATAGCAGTGTTTCATTAGTAAGAACAGCAGTTGCCCTTTACTGAGGAGGCCCTCCTACATTTCATAATGAAAAAGAGGAAGAGCCTGAGCAAGATAGATTGACACAGTGGCTACAACATTGGGCGCACACATAGCAGCAGTTCGTTCTGTTGTACGTTGATTCACTATAAGTCAGAACTCACTCACATTCACTCAACAACACTACGTGCCAGGAGTCCCTAGACAATACAAAAGGTTAATGCAAAAAGGTTTGAGGTTCAAGTCTACCTGGAGGCACCTTGAAAACTTTGCCTGGCAGTCTCCTTCTGAAACAGCAGCCATGGAAAACGCAAAGGAGCACAGTTCTGCTGTGGCACACAGGGAGGCGCTGTGAGTCAGAATTGACTAATGGGTGCTGGAAAAAACTCCATACCAGGCACTCACTTACTGACGTCTGAGACAATCTTGTGAGGGGAGTACTATTATTTTTTCAATTTTATAGATGAGAAAAGTGAGGCCCTGAAGGGTTAAATAAACTCTCAAGGTCACAGAGCTAGTTAATGGCTGAGCTGGAATGAATTCAGGCTAGAAAACGCCCAAATGCCAACTCAAATCCACTGCCCTGCACTACCACTGGTTTCAAAATTAGTCTCTCTGGCTTCATAGCTGTGATTTCTTCGGTAAGGCATCTCTGAGCCTTGGTTCTCTCTTCTGTGACATGGGGTCTGAACTAGAACCTTCTCTCATGGCTGCTTGAGGGTTAAGTGTTGCACTGTGTGAAGCACTCGTCCTGGTCTGGCAGCAGTGGCACAGGGGCAGTTGATGTGGAAGCAGCCTTCTCAGGGCTGCCAGCCAGGTCTGAACCCAGCTTACCCGGACTCCGAATCCAGTGCTCGCTCTTCCTTTCATTTGTGGGGAGGCTCTGTGTCCAGTATAAAGGAGGTGGCTTCAGTGACATCAGGTGGGTGGAGGGGAGAAGTGCAGGAGCGTTCCTGTCCCCCACCTACACCACCACCCTTCCAGACTGTGAGGCCTGAACAGGGGCAGGCATCTCCCTCATGGAGTCAGAGAACTCAGGTGCTGACAGGCCACTCAGCACTTCATGTGAGTGGCAAGACTGTTCCAGCTTCCTGTTCCCTTCCGTCCCATACTCAAGATCCTAAATCCCTCAAAGTCAGGGACTGTGTCTAGATCTCCCCTCCCCGTCAAATACAGGGACTTGGTCTAGAGCCCCCTTCAAAGACAAGAACTGTATCTAGAGACCCCCAGAGACAGGAAGTGTGTCTAGAACCGCCACCCCCCAAGGGCAGTGACTGTTTCTAGAGCTGGTGCCCTGGACTGTGCTTGGAAACCAAACTGTACCATCCTCTCAAGTTTAAGCTCTCATACAACCAACTTGCCCACCCTCCATCACAGTTCTGTTAGGGAAACTGAGACTCCAAGAAAGTCACACAGCTGCTGGCTCCTGGCAGACAGGTGCCACATGAAGCCTCGGAGGCTGACTGAACAGCTAGTCCCACTGCACATTGGGAAGGCCCCGCTCAGCCCTTGGCTTTAAGCCATAGCAAGTCTTTGGCCTTGAGTGGAGACACAGAGGCTGGGGAGAGGGGAAGGGGACTGGAAGTGGTGCAGTACATGGCCTTTACGAGGCCACAACCTTGGCCCTGCTGTGTCCTCCCAGTCTGTCTGCTCCAATTCATTGTGGGGTGTGGGAGGCAGACAGTTGACCTACAGGATGCAGGGGCAACAGTTTCACCTACCTGCTCCCCTCTTTCTGCCATTTCAGGGGACCAGAGGCAGGAGGGAGAGGTAGCACAGTCCCATTTTCACCTTGGGCTGGATTTGGGAGTAGGGGGTCAGTTCTGGCTTAGTGTCCTTCCCCTTTTTGTCAGCACATTTTCACTGATTTCCACACTCCCAGCACATGGCACAGGGCTGGCCTGTGGAAGATGCTTGAAAGTGTTTGCGATGGACTGAGTGAAGTGAGGTGAGTGAATGAGATGAGTTAGGTAGCTAGCAGACAGCCACCTCAAAACTTTTCTCCAATCACATAGCACCTGGGTTTTATTCGTCTCGGTACTTTTCTGTCCAACTCAGGCCTTGTGCATTGACAACTACTCTAAGCTATGAATGTTTATGGGATGAGTAAGGGGCCTCCTGGGAGCCCTCTTCCTCCTCCCCTCCCATCTCCTCCCTTCCTGAGCCCCAGCTCCTCCTGGAGTATAATCAGTGGGTGTAAGCAATGGAAAAGAGGCACTTATTTCTGTTCCTCCAAGCCCAGCTGCCCCACACGGTGGAACCAGGGATGGGGATGGAGGTACAGGCTTCAGCTGGAATTGAGAGGTTCAGATTCTGCCACCTAGAAGCTGTGTGGCCTTGAGCAGATTACTTCCACACTGTTAAGGGTCCTGGGGAGTGCATGTGAGCCCATTGTTGAAGCCACTGTGTCCGTCTATCTCATTGAGGGTCTTCCTTTTTTTTTTTTTTTGCTGACTCTCTGCTTTACCAAGCATGATATCCTTCTCTAGGGACTATTTCCTCCTGATAACATGCTCAAAGTACGTGAGAAGAAGTATTACTGGCCTTGCTTCTAAGAAGTACTTCCTCCAAGACAGATTTGTTTGTCCTTCTGACAGTCTGTGGTCGTTAAAATATTCTTTGCCAATACCATAATTCAGATGCATTGATTCTTCTCTGCTCTTCCTTATTCACTGTCCAACTTTCTCACATGCATATGAAGTGATTGAAAATACCATGGCGTGGCCAGGGACACCTTGTCCTCAAACGGATATCTATGTTCTTTAACATTTTAAAGGAATCTTTTTCTGAAGATGTGCTTGATTTCTTGACTGCTGCTTTTATGAGCATTGATTGTGAATACAAGTAAAATGAAATCCTTAACAGTTTCCATATTCTCTCCATTTATCATAATGTTGTCTTTTGGTCCAGTTGTGAGGATTTTTGTTTTTTTACACCTTTACATTGAGATGTAATCCATGCTGAAACTATAATCTTTGCTCTTCATCTGGAAGTACTTCAAGTCCTCTTTCTTCACTTTCAGCAAACAAGATTGTGTCATCTGTAAATCACAGGTTGTTAAATGAGTCTTCCTCCAGTCCTAATGCTCTGTTCTTCATGTTGTCCAGCTTCTCGAATCATTTGCTCAGCATACAGATTGAACAAATATGATGAAAGGATACAATCCTGAGGCACACCTTTCCTGATTTTAAACCATGCAGCATCCCCTTGTTCTGTTTGGGTGACTGCCCCTTGGTCTATGTACAGGGTCCTCATAACGTGTTCTGGAATTCCCATTCTGATCTGGCCATCTTGCTTACACATAACTACGAAAACCTGCAGGAGCAATTCTCTGTTAACACATGGGGTCACCATCAACTGGAATCTTCTCAGTGGCAGCCAGTTTTGGGTTGGGTTTTTTGGTGACTGTTCCTTAATCTGTGAAATGTGACTAAAAGGAGAACTTCCCCCTGGAAGCTGGCATGGGGTGGGGGATGGGGGGATGGGGACCGCGCGCGCGTGTGTGTGTGCACACACACACACACACATACCATTCAGCAAGTGTACCCTGCTAGTTGTAGCAGTAGTTGTGTGTGTGCTGTGGAGTCAGTTCTGACTCCTAGCAACCCCGTGTGATAGAGCAGAGCTGCTCCACAGACTAGCAGTTGTTGTTGTTGTTGTTTGTTAAGTGCTGTTGAGTCGGTTCCGACTCCTAGTGACCCATAGTAGTACTCATATGCATGTTATTTCTGAGTTCTCCTTGCCACCAGCATGGGGGCTCCCCCAATACCCCTGCAGCCACCAGGCAAAGAGAGATGACAAATGGCAGGTGAGTCCAAAGGCCCCAATTCCCTATTCTTTTAATAAAAATAAAGACAGCCTTTAGACATCCTTCTCCTAGTCATTGTTCTGCCAAGATGAGCGGCACACACTCAGTTCCTCTTCCGACTAGAAGAGCTCCTTCCATCCTTTTCCCTCCCCTGTCACGTCTCTTTTATCT
This sequence comes from Chrysochloris asiatica, assembly GCF_000296735.1. Lineage (NCBI taxonomy): Eukaryota > Metazoa > Chordata > Mammalia > Afrosoricida > Chrysochloridae > Chrysochloris > Chrysochloris asiatica. The sequence continues at coordinate 2,480,591 of NW_006408660.1, forward strand.
AAATCCTCCTCTATGAAAGGGCATATCGACAGCTGGGGGAGTTATCTGGTGGAGGGGACCTTTTCCTTGGGGCGTCTCTGAGATAAGGCCGTCTTATCAGGTCCCCAAGTCAGGGACAGTGCCAAAGCATTCTATCATTGAGGCTTGTGACATTTTCCCCCTCCCCCTGCCTGCCACCCCCCTGCTTTTTATTATTAAAGTCACAAAAGACCTTGGGCTTTAAAAACAGTCCAATTTGCAAATAGGCTTCAAACTGAGCAGCGCCCCATCCTGGCCAGGGAGTCAGACAGAGGGGAGGGAGTGGGGTTCTAAGGGTGGCTTTCTCAGGACAATGTCAGCTGGGGAGGGGGCAGGTAGGGGTCACCAGAAGATTAGGAGTGTTTTAGGCACAGTCCCCATTCCCAGCTTGCGGTGTGCTCTTGTGTATGATGCTTGGTTTCTCTGGACCTCGGTAACTTCATTTGACAATTGCCAAGTCATTGATTCAATGCCTAATGATTAAACCAAGGATCGCTCTTTGCCAGACACTGGGGAGAGAGACTTAAGATACAGTCCGTGTGACCAGGAAACCCACAGTCTGGTGGAGGGAGACAGGAAAACTGGTCATTACAACTCAGTGTGATTTGGGCTCTGGTGGCATTCTAAGGAGGCACCTCCAACCTGAGGGCCAGGTGGGACTTCATGGAGAAGGGTACCACTGAGCCAGTGTCTGAATAGACAGAGCCAGGTTAACAGAATGCATCAGGATGGCAGTGCCATTGGCAGGGTCAGAGGTTTGAGGCAACCAGCATGGCCAGAGGGGACAGGGGATGGCAGGGGGCAGTGGGCCAGGCAGAGAGGGCTGGGCTCTATTCTAAGGACACAGAAGCTGTAAGGTCAAGGAGAGGGATCTGACTTTGTTCTGTTGATGGGCAGTAGGGATGACAAGGGGAATGGAAATGGTCAACCACTTGCCCTTGTCATACTCAGTTGACCCAGCTCTTCTCCCAGCCTAGAGCCTCCACCTGGCCAGCAGCAGGACACAGGGAGATTGGGCAGTGATGTGGGGGACTTGAAGGTACAGAAAGAAAATCTCTCCATGTAAAGATGGTTCTCAGGATGCTGGGCCTTGCCTGCTGGGCCTCCAGAAGTGATGGATGGAGTGACTTAGGCAGCTGCCTGGGAGAAGATGAGCAGAGGCCTCAGCTTAGATGCCCTCTCCTCTGGCAAGTCAGCTATGCCCCCTGAGCTGAGTCAGATGACCCCCCTCCCCCTTGGCTCCCAGATCAACTTGGGACTTCCACTATCTCTGAAACCAGAGCCCTGCTAGAGGGTCAATGATGGGGTCTGGGGAGGACAGAGACCTGCCCATCCTCTTCTACCCCTCATTTCCTCACATCCTCTCCTGATCTCCTACCTCTTATCTTCTAACACCACTGCTCCCAGCCTGCCCTTTTCAACTGCACAGCATGCTGGGAGGTAGGGCCCACAAGGAGTTGTGGGTCCTGAGGAGGGTCTGGGGAAAGGCCAGAGATGAGGAGGGTGGGCGGCGTGGCCTGTGCCCTGGAGAAAAGCAACCAGGAAAGGGACCACAAGGAGACCTAGAGCCACTTTTTCAAGGTCAGAGAGGGGCAACAGCTTCCCCAGGAGGTCACATCATGAGCACTGAGGGTGGGGGTGAGGGGGGGAGTGCCCAGTGTCCAGCCCAGCCTTCCTGAGCTCACCATGTTGCTGACCTGCCCAGTGGCATGGCCAGGTTTTCTCAGCTCCAACCTTTCGGCCTTCTGTGGCTCCCCTGTGTGTCCCCCACACCTGAGTGCCAGCAGAGAGGAGACTAGAAAGGGAGGAGCATGGAAGAGACTGCTGTAGAGCGGGACTGTGCTTCAGGCCTCTTACTTCCCAGGTGTGCACAGTGTGTTCATGAGTGTGACTGGAGGTATGTGTCCTGCCAATGTGGGCATCCAGCACAGCAGGCGGCACATCCCCCAGGTGGGTACAACATGCCAAAAGTATGCAGCTTGGCCAAGATGAGGGTCTGCTCCTGGAGACACCGCACCACATCCCCTCAGTCAAGGGCTTTCATGCCTGCAATAAGCCCCACTTCACTCCCTTTTTAAACTGTATAATTTCTGCCTGATTGTAATGGCATATTTTTAAATCACCAGACACCAAAGCCGGGAAGTGGATACTGCAGCTCTCATTGCGTTGCTGCTGCGTTAAGGCTGGTGATTGGGGAGGGGGGTGAGAACCCCCGCCTCCCCCTACATCCATTCCCCGCTTTCTCTCGCTCTCTCTCCGTGTTTTTTTTTTTGAGACAGTAATAAGAGAAAATTGGTTTTGAAACTGAATAAAAGTCCCTTTCAGAGAAAATCAGTTCTTTCAGGGTACCTTTGCTGAAAGTAAAATAGCGCATAATGAAAGGTGGTTACGTGATTGTCTTTCATTTATGGCGAGGCCAGGACAGACGGAGGCTGCCACCGTCTCTGGGAAATACAAGATTGGAATAATTGCGCTGTAACAAGGAGCTTGTTGTGAAATTAGTATCTTAAGAAAGTAGTGAAAAAAGGCTTTTCCTCATGAATACTTCATTATTAGAAGAAAGCGGCAGAATTTGGGGCTCCAGACACCTGTTTAGTATTAAATAACTTCCCTTTCTTCCTCTTAAACACACACCCCTTCTTCTTTCTTCTCCCTTTAAAAAAAAAAAAACCCAGCATGGGGACTGAGCTGACCCAGCTTTACAGCTTGGAATTCAAGGTGGGGGCTGGGGCACCCGGAGCTGGGTGGGCATCATGGGTGTCCAGAGTTGAATCCACACCTGGACCCGCCTTCTCTTTACCATAAAGGAAGGAAGGAGCCAGAAGGGAAAGTGGAGGCCTCTCACCATGGCCTCTAAGACCCTGTCACTCAGGGGCTGTGGGCTCTCAGGAATGTTCCTCAGCCCCTCACAGTGTCCCTGCTGCAGGAAAATGGGTTTTGTGAAGGTAGAAAGTGCATTTCCATGTGAATGTCAGGTGTTCAGACTGAGGATGGGTGAGCACTGGGCCTTTTGTGGGGGGCCTCTGCGAGGAGCTCTGCCCAGCCTGGCTAGTGGCACTGACATGGGTGACTCTACCCTCCTCGTTTGGGTGAGGAGCTCAGTCAGGCAGTGACAGAGGTCCTGGGTCACCTTAGGTCAGTCAACCTTGGTTGCTTGTGGGAGTGAGGCTCAGGATGCAGTCTGAGGTCAGAGTCAGGGTCAGCAGGAGTCAGGGTTGGAGTGCCTACCATCCTTCCAGGGATCCCATCCTAGACCCCTCCCACTCAGAGGGCAGACCAATGATGAGATGAGCCAAAGCACCCACGTGCCCAATGGCATTTCCTGGGTCCTTCTACATGCAGACTCCAAAGATGACCAAGTGTGGTCTTCACTCCTGATGGGCTTAAGGCCGACTGAGGAAACAGCTGCTCATGAGTGACCCTAAGAGCTGGTGGCTGCCCAGCTGGCAGGAGGCCACACACTGTTGATACAGACACCTGGCCAGGCCAGGGGGCATCAGGGAGGTTCCTGGAGGAAGGGCTCAGTCAGCTCTGCCCCTGGTATGGTGGTAGAAGACCATCACTCTAGAGGACTGGCTTCAATGAGCATCTTTCAGTAAAACTTTTTATTGTGGGTTGAGTGGAAGTTTACAGAGCACATTGGTTTCCAGTCAACAACTCATGCACATTTTGTTTCATGACAATGCACAGCCTACAATGCAACAGCAGTCTTCCCACTTCCTTCATGCTGTTTCCATTCGTCCTTCTTTCCTATCCCTTCTTGCCTTCTGAGCTTTATTCCTGGCCAAAAGTAGTTCTTTGAAGCTTGTATGGTTGATTGTTCTAAGAAGTGTTGACCTCCCTGGTGATACTGTTCACCTTATAGGCCAATTGTGTGACTTAAAGTTGGGCCACAGGTATGAGGTCATTTCCAGGCTTAAAGGTTGTCTAAGGGTCATAGTTTTAGGGGTCCACCAGACTGGTATCAGACCAATAAGCCTGTTTTGTTTTTTAATGATTTTGAGTTTTATTCCATATTTGTCTTCTGCTCTATCTAGGACCTCCTGTTGTGATCCCTTTCATAGCTATCAGCTGTGATCGCTGGGTACCATCTAGTTCTTCTGATCTCAGAGTCATGGGAGCTAAAGTTCAGATGGTTCATTAGCCCTTTGGACTAATTGTCCTTGATTTTCTAAATTCTTTCTTTGCTCTGGATGGAAAGAAACCAATAATTGTACCTTAGATGGCTGCTTGCAAGACCCCAGTCACTACTCACCAAAATAGCATAGAGAACATTGTCTTGATAAACTGTGTAATGCTAGTTGATCTTCATATCTTTGCCCAGGCCCAGAAACTCATTCCCTCAACATGTTTGGTTATGGCTAAGAAGTTTTCATAACTTTGCCGTGTGTGATCTAGTAGTAGATAAGTGGATTTGTTTATAGCATCTAAAAGAGATACACATATAAAAATGTTGTTGTTGTCAAGTGCCGTCGAGTAGGTTCCAATCCATAGCGACCCTTTATAGGGATTCCACAGAACAGCTAGTGAGCTTGAACTGCCGATTCTGCAGTTCAGACGACTTTGCAGTCCAGTTACAAACAATAAATACTAAATAAATGTGTAAAAGTAAATACTATTTCAAATATTAGTATTTGTTATATGTAACTCTTAGGCACTTCTGCATGTCTTCCTTTTCCTTTGTGATAATGTGCGGAGCATCCCCACTTTGTATACTGCCTTTCCCTTCACCCAAATGTGTCTCTCATCTAGGGATTGCCCTTCCCTCCCCTACCAATCGTATGTTACTTTGTGGTACAATGGTGGCTTGTGTGTTGCTGTGATGTTGGAAGCTATGCCACTGGTATTTTAAATACCAGCAGGGTCACTTATGGTGGACAGGTTTCAGCAGAGCTTCCAGACTAAGATGGGCTAGGAAGAAGGAGAGGCAGACCACTTCTGAACAGTTGTTGTTGTTAGGTGCCATTGAATTGAAACAGACTAATAGCTACCCTGTGCACCACAGAACAAATATACTGTCTGGTCCTGCACCAACCTCACAATCGTTGCTACATTTAGACCCATCTATCTCATTGTGGGGGATCTTCCTCATTTTCTCCAGCCTTCCATTTTAACAAACATATTATCAGGAGGGACTGGTTCCTCCTGATAATGTATCCAAAGTACAAGAGATGAAGTCTGTCCATCCTGGCTTCCAAGGAGCATTCTGGCTGTACTTCTTCCAACACAGATCGGTTGGTTCTTTTGGCAGGCCATGGTACTTTTAATATTCTCATCCAACACCATAATTCAAAAGCATCAGATTTGCCTAATACAACACATTTAATTTCTTGACTGCTGCTTCAATGAATGTTGATAGTTGATCCATGCAAAATGAAACCTTTGACAACTTCAATCTTCTTCATTTATATGGATGTTGTTTATTGGTCCAGTGGTGAGGATTTTTGTTTTCATTACATTGAGGTGCAGCCCATACTGAAACCTGTGGTCTTTGATCTTCATCAGTAAGCATTTTAAGCCCTCTTCTCTTTCAGCAAATAAGGTTGTATCGTCTGCATATCACAGGTTGTTAATGAGTCTACCTCCAATCTTGATGCCACTTTTTCCTTCATATAATTCAGCTTCTTGGATTATTTGCTCAGCATAGATTATATAAGTATGGTAAAAGAATACACCCCTGGTGCAGACCATTCCTAATTTTAAATCATTCAGTGTTCCCTGGTTCTGTTCGAACAACTGCCGCTTGGTCTATGTACAGGTTCCTCATGAGCACAATTAAGTGTTCCAGAGTACTTATTTTCCACAATGTTGTCCATAGCTTGTCATGATCCATACAATCAAAAAGCGTTTGCGTAGGGAGAAAAAACAAGATGGCAGATTGGGTGGAAGTGCAGTAAAGAGCTCCGTCAGCAACAACACAGAATACCAAACCAAGCAGGTTCAGGGGATGGTGCCAGAACTCTGAACCACATATAAAGGAATATTTAGAAGGTTGGAAGGGTTACAGCTAGGGGAATTGGTAGCAGAAGCAAAAAATCCATTGCTTTCCAATTCAAGATGCTCAACTGCTCCTGGAGCCGCCATCTTGGGCGATACCAAGCAGGGGAAGGATCAGAGCAACCACGGATGCCTGACAGAACTGCAGAGATAAAGGTGTGGACATTCTTTTTTTTTTAGTATCTGTTCATTGTGCATCTCCATTCTGATGACTAGAGGGGGTGCCTGAGCGAGAGGACACCCCAACCCCACCCCTGGAGGGTTCTACTACACATGCGCACAGATTGCCTCAAAAAGAGAGAGTTTTCACTTAAAACCAAACAGCCACAGGTGACCCTGAACTGTTTATAACTAGAAAACAGGTCCGAACAGGGATTGTAGAGCGGGACAGGCAGACTAAAAAGGAAATCGGGTGAAAATTAAATCTTAAGTTACATCACAACGACCAAAAGTGGCATCTTAAAACTTCTCAGGAAGAAGAGTAAAAAGGGAAGCCCATCTCCTGATCACATCTACCTGGAAGCAATCAGAAAGCATAAAAAATACCAAAATACATACCCATCTAAGTATTAAGACCACAGATAACTCCTGAATATGCCCCCAAAACAGAAGCAGATGACCATATCAGCACATGTCCAGAATGAGATAAAGTGACTGAGGCATATGAGCTGGAAGTAGCCCTATACTCCATACTTGGAAGATGAGCAGGCTTTGGAACTGCCTGAGAAGAAATTCAGAAAAATGATTATAAAATCTATCAAAACAAAAACAACATTATACAATGGAGTTGAGGAAAATAAGGAAGAAGTCAGGAAAGCACTACAGGAACAATCAA
>NW_006408660.1:2505421-2506779 GCF_000296735.1 Chrysochloris asiatica
AGCTTGAGAAATGCTGAGCATGTTCATCCCTTTTGGTTTTCTAACTCCAAGTATTTGCACATTTCATTGTAATATTTGACTTTGTCTTCTCAAGCTGACCTTTGAAACTTCTGTTCCGCTCTTTTACCTCCTCAGTTTTTCCATTTGCTTTAGCATCTCTATACTGGAGAGCAAGCTTTAGAGTCTCTTCTAACATCCATTCTGGTCTTTTCCTTCTTTCTTTGTCTTCTTAATGACCTTTTGCTTTCTTTCTGTATAATGTTCTTGATGTCATCCCACAACTTATCTGGTCTTCAGTCTTTAGTGTCTGATTTATCAAATTTCTTCTTAAGAGGATCTTTAAATTCAGCTGGGATATGTTCAAGGTCATATTTTTACTCTTGTGGATTTGTTTTAATTTTCTTGAGCTTCAGCCTGAATTTGCATATGAGCAATTGATGGTCTGTTCCACAGTCTGCCCTGCCTTATTTTGGCTAGTGATATAGGACTTTTTCCACAGTCTCTTTCCACAGATGTAGTCAATTTGATTTCTATGTATTCTGTCTGGTGAGACAGAATACCTGTTATTTTAATAAGATATTTGCTGTGAAGAAGTCATTGCATTGGTCTTGCAAAATTCTATCATGTGATCTCCAGCATCATTTTTATCCCCAAGGTCATATTTTCCAACCACTGAGCCTTCCTCTTTGATCTAACCTTTGTATTTCAACTCCAGTGGTTATCAATACATCTTGATTGCATGTTTGATCAATTTCAGACTGAGGAAGTTGGTAAAATTCTTAAGTTCCATTATCAATGGTTTTAGTGGTTGGTGTGTAAATTTGAATAATAGTGGATTTAACTGGTCTTCCTTGTAGGCATATGGATATTATTCTATTACAGACAGCACTGTACTTCAAGACAGATCTTGATAATGTTCTTTTGATGACAAATGTGATGCCATTCTGCTCCAATTTGTCATTCCCAGCATAATAAATCATGTGACTGTCAGATTCAGAATGGCCAACACCAGTCCATTTCAGCTCACTCATGCATAGGATATTGATGTTTATGTGTTTCATTTCATTTAGACAATTTCCAATTTTCCTACATTCATACTTTGCACATTCCAGGTTCTGATGATTAATGGATGTTTTCAGCTGTTTCTGTTCATTTTGAGTTGTGCCCCATCAGCAAATTAAAGTCCTGAAGGCTTTACTCCAGTCACATCATCACGGTCAACTCTACTTTGAGGAAGCAGCTCTTTCCCAGTCGTATTTTGAGTGCCTTCCAACCTGAGGGGCTCATCTTCTGACACTATGTCTGACAATATACTGGTGCTCTTCACCATTGAATGTTTCAGTATTCAGTGTTCTGGT
>NW_006408660.1:2506879-2508365 GCF_000296735.1 Chrysochloris asiatica
CATTCTATAGTTGTTGTCTGTTCTTGTTGGATCTCAGTCCACAGAACTCCCTTTAGGATGTTTTTCATAGCAGGGTTGGCTTTGGCAAAATCCCTTAGCTTCTGTTTATCCTGGAATGTTTTGATGATAAACAGTTCAGGGCCGGCTGTGGCTGTTTGGTATTAAGTGGAACTTTGTCTTTAAATTTCGAGGAGATCTGTGCGCATGTGTAGTAGAACCCTCCGAGGGTGGGGCTGTGGTGTCCACTAGAATGGAGGTGCACAGACAACAAGGGACCATTGAACAGATATCAAAAGGAAAGAATGTCCACACCTTTATCTCCGCGGTTCTGTCTGTTGTCTGTGGCTACTCTGATCCTTCCCCCGCTTGGTTTCACTCAAGTTGGCAGCTCCTGGAGCAGCTGAGCATCTTGAATTAGAAAGCAATGGTTTTCTTGCTTCTGCTACAAATTCCCCTAGCTGTAAGCCTTTCAACCTTCTAAATATTCCTTTATATGCGGTTCAGAGTTCTGAGACCATCCCTTCAGCCTGCTTGGTCCTGTATTCTGTGTTGTTGCTGACGGAGCTCCTTAATGCATGTCCACCCGATCCGCCATCTTGTTTGTTCTCCCTCCCATGAACTTTTTGAAGCCCCCCCCCACTTAGATCCCACTGTATGTGGACATTTTTTGTTGAGCCATTCATCTACTGATGGACACTTGGATTATTTCCACCTTTTGGCTACTGTGAATAGTTCTGTAATGAATATTGGGGTGCAAGTCACTGTTTGCTGTCTTGCTTTCAGTTTTTTAGAGGATGTGCTTAGAAATCATGATAGGCAACACTGTCAGTGATAGGATCGAATACCCATAGACCTACAAAGACCGGTCAACACAACTGTTATTCAGATTTATACTTCATCCACTAATGCCAATGATGAGGTCACTGAAGATTTTTGCCAATTCCTGCAGTCTGAAATTGAAACATGCAATCAAGATGCACTGATAATTATCTGGTGACTGGAATATGTATGTTTGAACCAAAGAAGGAAGGACTGGTAGTTGGAAAATATGGCCTTGATGATAGAAACTATGAGGGAAATTGCATAATAGACATTTACAAGACCAACAACTTCTTAATTTCAATTACTTTTTTTTTCAACAACATAAATGGTGAGTTTACACGTGGCCCTCAACAGCTGTAATAAACAGGAATCAAACAGACTACATTTGTGGAAAGAGAAGCGCAATATTTGCAATGAAAACAAGGCTGGGGGCCAACTGCAGAACAGACCATCAGTTGCATATATGCACGTGAAGTAGAAGCTGAAGAAAATTAAAACAATTCCATGAGAACCCAAATACAACCGTGAGCAAGCATATTTGACCTGAATTTAGAAACCATATGAACAGATTTGAACACTAATGACCAGAAGAGTTGTGGGATGACATCATAAACATCTTATATGATGAAGCAAAAGGTCATTAGTAAGACCAGAAAAAAAAAGA
>NW_006408660.1:2508465-2510209 GCF_000296735.1 Chrysochloris asiatica
CACATGAGTGGTGGTCTGAATAGTTAGCCACTCAAATCTTATGAATAGCAGTAGAACATTGTCTGGTATAGTGCCAGAAGATGAGTCCATGAAGGCACTGAAAATACGACTGGAGAAGAGCTGCCTCCTCAAAGTAGAGTTGCTCCTAAGGACGTGGAAAAGTGGAGAGTCAGCGAATAAGAGGAAGACCTCCAATGAGATAGAATGACACAGTGGCAGCAACAATGGGCTTAAAAGTAATAATTGTGAGGATGGCCCAGGATTGGACAATATTTGGTTTGTTGTGCATTAGCATCTGTGAGTTGGAAACTGACTCGAGAGGGGCATCTAACCACCACCACCTCTTCTCTCCCATACCTGGTAACCATCCAAGAATGTTTCTTTCTGTGTATAAGTCTTTCCTTGGCTTTTTATAGTAGTGCACTCGTGTCTTTTACAAATGACTGATTTCACGCAGCACAACGTCCTCTAGGGTCATCCATGTTTTGAGGAGTTTTCACGGGTTCTTCGTTAGTCTTTAACGTTCCATCGTATTCCCTTGTGTGTATGCAGCATAGTGTGTGTATCCATTCATCCATTAATGGGATGTTGTGAATAATACTGCTGTGAATGTGGGTGTGCACATACCTACGCCTGTCACGGCTCTCATTTCGCTAGGATATATACCTACTAGCACTGTGACAAATGATATTTGTTTTCCTACCTTTTTGAGGAAGCGTCGTACTGTTTTTCACAGTGGCTGCACCATATCCCAGTCCCACCAGCAGTATATGAGAGTTCCAGTCTCTCCACACACTCTCACCAGCAGTTGTTGTCTGTCCTTTTTAATTTTGCTATTATTACTGGGGTGAGCCTCTGATACCTTCAGGCCTCAGTCTCCTCATCTGTCATATATGGAGGAAAGGGTGTGCGCTTGAAAAATCCCCATGTTATTCTTCACAGTAGAGGGAGTTAGGTGGCTGGGGAGACAGGTACAGAACTTCTCCTATGTGACAGGCACCTCATTTCCTCCTCATAGGGACCCTGCTGCAGAGCACACCCCGCTGCAGACCCCCAGCTCAGCCATGCTAGCCTGTTTGCAGAGGACCCAGAACCCACCAGGCCAGCACCTGGCCTGCCCGAGCAAGAGCCTGGAGCTGCGCAAGTGTGAGTAGACTAGCCCTGTCCCCAGCTTCCTCGCCCACCCTGTTCCCTTCTTCTGTCAACTCTGAGTCCATGGGGACTTTCTTCTGGACACATTAAGCTTGCTCCCACCTCAGCCTATCTGCCTACCACCAGCCTGTCTTGAATTGTTTGGTTCTTTTGGGCTTCTCCGTCTTTGCTCAGCTGTGCTGCCCTCTAGAGTCCCTCCCCCTCAACAACACCCCCACCTCTGGCTGATGGCCACTGGGTCTTCTAGTCTCAGTTTAGGCATGCCCTCCTCCCTGGAAGTATTTCCAGACCAGCCCCCCAGCCTCCTCTGTGTCCCTCCCACGTGTTGCACTTGTGTCCTTCACTGCCGGGTACTCATGTTAGCAGACAGTGAATAATGTGGAAACTGAAATAGTCCTGAATGAGACCCAGGAATAGCCTGATTCACCATGTGAATGAACTTGGGCACATCCTTCCCCTCTCCCAGCCTTGCTGCTTTAATGTGTCAAATTAGGGAGCTAGACTCAGTGACCTGCCAGGGTCTGTCCTTGATCACCAAGGACAGGGATTCCAAATTCTCTTGTCAGATTATTTTCAGCCCCTATTGGTTTTT
>NW_006408660.1:2514954-2517603 GCF_000296735.1 Chrysochloris asiatica
GGCTCAAGAAGACAAAGTAAAGCATTACAATGGAATGTGCAAAGAACTGGAGTTAGACAACCAAAAGGGAAGGAAGGACATGTTCAGCATTTCTCAACCTGAAAGAAGCAAAGAAAAAGTTCAAACCTTCAGTTGTAATATTGAAGGATTCTATGAGCAAAATATTCAGCACCACAGCCAGCATGCAGAGAATATGGGAAGAAGGCACAGATCTCTGTACCAAAAAGAATTGGTCATCCATTTCAGGAGGGTAGTATATCATCACAAACTGAAGGTACTGAATGAGGAAGCTGCATCAAAGGCAATCAGTCCTATATTTGAGCCCAGTGCTACAGCTACTGTGTCAGTCCATCTCATTGAGGGTCTTCCTTTTGTTGTTGTTGACCCTCTACCATGCATGATGACCTTTTCCAGAGACTGGTCCCTCCTGCTAGCATGTCTCAAGTGTGTGGGATGAAGTCTTGCTATCCTCGCTTCTAAGGAGCATGAAGGGTGTACTTCTTCCAAGACAGCTTTATTCAACCTGCATTGAAGGCATTGGTGAGAAACAAGGCACTGGAAATTGTTGCAATACCAATTGAAACAGATGCGGGTGAAATGGAGGTGCTCACTCATTTACACCAAGAAATCAGGAAGACAGCTACCTGGCCAAACGATCAGAAGAGATCCATATTCCTGCCCATTCCAAAGAAAGGTGAACAGAAATCATCAAATAATATCCTTAATATCATACGTAAGTAAAATTTTGCTGAAGATAATTAAAAACCAGTTGCAGCAAGTACATCAACAGAAAACTGCCAGAAAGTTAAGCCTGATTCAGAAGAGGACATGGAATGAGGCATATCTTTAATGATATCAGATGGATCTTGACTGAAAGCAGAGAATACCAGAAAGATGTTTCCCTGTGTTTTAGTGACTATGCAAAGACATTCAGCGATGTGTTTTTTAACAAATTATGAATAGTGTTGTGAAGAATGGGAATTCCAGAACACTTAATGATGCTCATGTGAAACCTATACACAGAACAGAACAAGAGGAGAGTGTGTGGCTTTAAGTCAGGAAAGGTGGACATCAGGGTTGTATCCTTTCACCATATTTAATCAATCTATTTGCTGAGCAAATAATCTGAAAAGTTGGACTATATGAAAGAGAATGGGTATCAGAATTGGAGGAAGGTTCATTAACAACCTGAGATATGCAGATGACACCCTTGCTTGCTGAAAGCAGAGGAAACAGTTACTGATGAAGATCAAAGACTATAGCCTTCACTATGAATTATTGTTTGTTGTTAAGTGCCGTGGAGTCGGTTCTAACCCATAGCAACCCTGTATATGTATAGGGTTTCCAAGGAGAGGCTGGTGAGCTTACACCACAGTCCTTGCAGTTCAGACTGACTTTGTAGTCCAGCGCATTAACCCACAGCACCACGCCAGGACTCCTCACTGTGGATTACAGGTCAACATAAACAAACAGACATCCTCACAATTGAACCAATCAATGAGCAAATATCACAATAAACAAAAAAGATTGTAGTCAGGGTACATTTTACTTACAGTAGGAAATCAAACAACAATACTGCATTGGGCAAATCTGCAAACAAGCAAATAATCTCTTTAAATTTTTAAAAGCAAAAAATAGATGTCACTTTGAGGACTAAGTTGTGCTTGACCCAAGCCATGGTATTTCTAGTTGCCTCATATGCATGTGAAAGCTGGACAATGAATGAGGAAGACAGAAAAATAATTGATACTTTGGAATTATGGAGTTGACAAAGAATATTAAACATACCATGCAACATGAGAAGAATGAACAAATCTGTCTCAGAAGAAGTACAGCCTTCTTGTTCCTTAGAAGCAAGGCTAGCAAGACTTCATCTCTCATACTTGGAACATGTTGTCAGGAGGGACCAGTCTCTGGAAAAGGTCATCATGCTTGATAGTCATTAAGTGCCATCAAGTTGGTTCTGACTCGTAGCAACCCTGTATAGGGTTTCTGAGGAGCACTTGGTGGGTTTGAACTGCCGACCTTGTGGTTAGAAAGTCCATTGCTGATCCTACAGCGCCACATGAGGTAGAGGACCACCAAAAAAAAAAAACAAACAAACAAAAAAGGAGATCCTCCATGAGATGAATTTACGAATTGGGCTGTGAACCGCAAGGTCAGCAGTTCGAAACTACCAGCCATTCTGTGGGAGAAAAGATGTACAGCCTTGGAAACCCTGTGCAGGGTCACTATGAGTCGGAACCGACTCCACGGCACACAACAACAAAAAAATATGGATGAGGTTGAGTCATTTGATTTTTCTTGGAACCTCTGGATCCATCTCCTTTGCTCATTTTTTTTGATTGGGTTGTTTTTGTCCTTATTGATTTATAGGACCTAGTTGTATATAATGGAATTAGACCTCTGCCTGTGATATGAATTGCAGATGTTTCCCCAATTTGTCACTTGTCTTTGATTCTGCCATGTAGGAATTTTCTTTGTGAAGTGAAATTTGTCAGTGTTTCCTTTTATGGCTTTTGGTTTTTCTGTCATACTTAGGAAGTCCTTCTTCATGCTGAAAGTTATTTGGTTTGCTGTTGTTGTTTAATTTTTCCCCAGGCTTCTTTTAGTTCTCAAATAGTTTAATTTTTTGTTTTTGTTTTTTTT
>NW_006408660.1:2526797-2527426 GCF_000296735.1 Chrysochloris asiatica
GCTTCTTATTGCACTTCTACCCAATGCGCCATCTTGTTTGTTCTCTCCTATAGGTTTAATTTTTAAAACTATATGATGTGTGATTGTTTTGTAAGTTATGTGGTATATTTCCAAGTACCTTCAACTATCAGTGCCATACTGTTTTAATTAGCATAGTGTTATAATACATTTTAATATTTGGTGGTGCTGATTGCTCCTGATTACCCCCTTTTCACCCCCTTAGGATTTTCTTGACTGTTAGGTAGTTTTCTCTGTTAGCTATAGAGTCTCCTTGCCCAGGTAAAAGAAAAAGAAAAGAAACTTGCATTATTACTGTGATTGGACTGAATTTATACATGAATTTACAAAGAATTGGAATTAAAAAAAAAACCTTTTTTAAGGCACACTGATGGATGCTAACCAAAAGGTTGGTGGTTAGAATCCACCAACTGTTCTGTGGGAGGAAATGCAGCAGTCTTTTTTCATAAAGATTCAGGTTTAAGGAACCCTATTGGGCACTTGTTTTCTGCCCCGAGTCCTAAGTCTGAGTGCTGTGAGTCAGAATTGGCTCAGTGGAAATGGGTTTATGATATCTTTTCCATCGAGGATATGTTATGTCTTTGTTCAGACTTTCTCTTACTACTCTCAGG